>NW_027529584.1:477083-481365 GCF_008692635.1 Crocuta crocuta | reverse complement strand
CAGCTCCCGGTCCTGGGGCCCCGCACCTGCCCCGGAAGCGGCCTTGCTCCCGGGCCGTGGAGCACCTGCCTTAACAGGCCGCGTGTCTTCGCCCTCCCGGTGCGGGCGGTGTGCACGCGCACCTCCTTGCCCGACACCCCGCTCTGTTCCCTCCCACCCAGCGCTTGTTGTCTTGCGTGACTGACTTACAGTCCACATAGCAGTGCACCCAGTCGGATGGGTTTTGGCAAATTCGTGCTGTCCCCTCTCTGCCATCGTCAGACAGAAGAACGTCTGTACCCTCCCTGCCCCTTTACAAGGAGCCCTTCCCGCCGGGCCCCCAAGCAACCAGCGAGGTGCCTTCCTGGCTCCGGGACGTGGGACCGCGACCTCGTTCGCCCTGTGCCCCTCCGACTACAGCGTGTCCAAGGCGAACCCACGTGGCCGGTCTGTGTAAGTGGCCTATTTGCTGGGTCCCGTCAGTGGCCTGTTTGCTGGGTCCCATCGTCTGCCTCGGGTCCTGTTTATCCATCAATAGGGGCATATTCGGGGTGTTTCACATTTGGGGCTATCACAATAAACTAAAAGTTTCCGGGGAAGCATTTGCGTGGATGTGTATTTTTATTTCTCTTGGGGAGCCGCGTAGACAAGGGCTTGGAGATCTGGGCGCNAGCTCCCGGTCCTGGGGCCCCGCACCTGCCCCGGAAGCGGCCTTGCTCCCGGGCCGTGGAGCACCTGCCTTAACAGGCCGCGTGTCTTCGCCCTCCCGGTGCGGGCGGTGTGCACGCGCACCTCCTTGCCCGACACCCCGCTCTGTTCCCTCCCACCCAGCGCTTGTTGTCTTGCGTGACTGACTTACAGTCCACATAGCAGTGCACCCAGTCGGATGGGTTTTGGCAAATTCGTGCTGTCCCCTCTCTGCCATCGTCAGACAGAAGAACGTCTGTACCCTCCCTGCCCCTTTACAAGGAGCCCTTCCCGCCGGGCCCCCAAGCAACCAGCGAGGTGCCTTCCTGGCTCCGGGACGTGGGACCGCGACCTCGTTCGCCCTGTGCCCCTCCGACTACAGCGTGTCCAAGGCGAACCCACGTGGCCGGTCTGTGTAAGTGGCCTATTTGCTGGGTCCCATCGTCTGCCTCGGGTCCTGTTTATCCATCAATAGGGGCATATTCGGGGTGTTTCACATTTGGGGCTATCACAATAAACTAAAAGTTTCCGGGGAAGCATTTGCGTGGATGTGTATTTTTATTTCTCTTGGGGAGCCGCGTAGACAAGGGCTTGGAGATCTGGGCGCAAAGCGTCTGCGGCTGAGAAGCAGACGGGCTGTTTCCAAAGGGCCTGCGCGCGGGCTCGGCTCGCAAGACAGGGTTCCGGCCGCGCCACGTCCTCACCAGCATCTGGTGACGTCGGTCTTTTTAATTGTCGCAGAATTTTAAAATTCCACCTAAGATTAAATACCCTCGTTGCAGTGGGTGTATAACGTTTTCTCGTTTAGGTTACTGTGCTTCCGTGCTGGCAAATGATACTGAGCATCTTTTCATTTGCACGCTGGCCGTTGTTACATCTTTTATAAAATACTTTCAGGGGCACTGGGTTGGCTCAGTTGGTTGAGCGTCTGGCTCTTGGTTTCGGCTCAGGTTATGATCTCGCAGTAGGTGAGATCGAGCCCCGAGCCAGGCTCCGCACTGACAACACAGAGCTTGCTAGGGAATCTCGGTCTCCCCCTTCTTTTTTTAAAAATTTTACAAAATATTTTTAATGGCTATTTTTGAGAGAGGGAGACACAAAATCTGAAGTAGCTCCAGGCTCTGAGCTGTCAGTAAAGAGCCTGACGCGGGGCCCAAACCCACGAACCATGAGATTGTGACCTGAGCCAAAGGGGGACACTTAACCGACTGAGGCAGCCAGGTGCCCATCGCCCCCCCCAACACCCCTCCCCCGCTCCTGCTCTCTCAAAATAAAATTAAAAATAAAATGCCCAAATCTTTTGTACATTTAAAAAATTTGGGCTTATTCAATCGGAAAATGTCTCTATATTCTAGACAATTCTTTTGTCAGATACACGAGCTATGCATTATGTTTCTTCCCAGTTTCTGGCTTGCTGTTTTGTTCTCTTAAGTATCATTCAAAGAGAAGACATTTTAAAATTTGATGAAGTCCAGTTATCAGGGTTTATTTTTTTCTGGTCATCAATTTCTAGAAAAAGCTTGCTGGGATTGACTGGGGTTTCACTGAATAAATAGATCTACTTGAGTGATATTGGAAATTTAACAGTATTACATTTTCTAAACCACCAACATATTCTATGTAAGAGCTCTTTTATTTCTAAGCAATTCTCACTTTTCAGTACACAGGTTTTGGTCATATTTTGTTAACTTTATCCCGAAGTATTTCATGGTTTTGATGCTGATATAACTAATTACATATACTTTTATTACTGTACCACTTTTATTTTAATTTCTGTTCTAATTGTTCCCTGCTAGTTTGCAGAAATCCCAACGATTTGTGTACGCTGCCCTTGTAGCTGTTTTCTTGGCTGAGGCACTTATTGTAAATTCCAACCAAATTTTGTAGATCACCTAGAATTTTCTACATACCATCATGTCGTCTGCAAATACAGACTGTTTTACTCCTTTCTTTCCAAAGTGTATGACTTTTCTTTCCTTTTCCTGCCTTCCTTTGCCGGCTGGAAGCCCAGTACAATGTTAAACACAAGTAGTCAAATGGACGCTCTTGTGTTGTTTTTGATGGAAAGAGGGACGCGGTCATGAAGTACAGGGTTGGCTGTTAATTTTAGGGAGTGGAGATCAATTCCTTCCTTCTCCCAGTTTCTCGGACAGGCGTTGAATTTTGTCCCGTGCTTTTCCGGCATCTGTTGAAGTGATCAGACAGCTGTCGTCTTCTGTTCTATCGGTAAAGTATGCGGACTTGTCTTCACGATGCTCGAGCAGCCTTCACTCCTGGCATGAGTGACAGCTGGGCTCAGGGCAGCGTCCTTGTCATCTGCTGCTGGGCGTCACCTGCTAGTGTCTTGTTTAGGATTTTTGTTTTGTTTTTAATTCATGGTGCTCTTGGTCTGTAGAGGTCTTGTAATGTCTGCCTAGTTTTGGTATCGGGATGCTGCTGACCTAAGGGGTTTGGGCATTTTTCTTCTCTCTGGGAGCTGTATACAGTAGGCATCATTTATTCCTTAAGCGTTCAGTAGTATTCGCCAAAGCTAAGTGCAGCTCATACTGTCTTGGGTTTGCCTACATATTTTGGGAAATTTGTAAATTTTTTCAAAAGATTTAGAGGAACATTAGTCCTGGCTACCTTTGCTTTTTTTTCTTTTTTTTAAGAAATTGTCATCAACTTTTTTTTTTACTATTGTAAAGTATACACAGCAAACTTCACCATTTCAACCATCTTTAAATGTGCAGTCACACAAAACCCATTCACACCACTGTGTAGGCCTTAATTTCTTAAATCAGTATTTCTTGGCCTAGAATTTTTTTAACTTAAGACATGCCATTGAATCTAGCCTTTTTTTACATTAGTTCTTCAAAGTTTATTCATCTTGCGTAACTAACACTGTGTGCCCTCCGACCTTCCCCCCCCCTGCCCCCCACAGCGGGTCTGGCTAAGCTCTCACATGTAAATGACACTGTGCAGTGTTGTCCACTCACATCCTTTGAATTGTAAAGTTGCCAAAGGGAAAGATTACACACACAGTTGGGGGTCACCCTCGAAGCCTGGGCTGCACGTGAGTGTCCCTGTGCACAAGACATACCTAATCACGCCAACTGCCTCAGTTTCCCCGAGTGGGCTGTCTGTCACCTGGGCGCGCACGGGAGGAAGGAATTACGGGAGACTGCTCTGATGAAAAGTGTGTGACACAAAGATAGAAAGTAAACGGTCTTGTAGAAAATAACAAATTTTATTTCTGTAAAATATTTTACACTAGCTGAACACACGCACACACGCACACAGAACTTAACCACACGCTGAGTAATTTCCTTTTAATAAATGGACCACATACCAATATATTACAATTTACAATAGAGGTTTTAAAGACACAACGGGGGAAAGCTTGGTCATTCGTTTATAAACCTTCCATTAAATTACAAAAGAAAGGCAGTCTGCAAAGTATGTATAAAGAGTAAAAACAATTTACAAGTGGACAAGAATTACAAAATAGAAACCAGCAAACACGTCCGCCAGCAACTTCGCAGGTCTCTTGTTCGAGGGCCAGTGGTGTAGACGGGTATGGAATCGATGTGAACGGGCTGAGATTTGGGGGCTGTGGTGTGGTTTGTGCATCGTG
>NW_027529584.1:476410-476792 GCF_008692635.1 Crocuta crocuta | reverse complement strand
AATAAATTTGCCATGGACGGTGACATGGAAGGCCGTGAGCCTGGCTGGAGGTTGGAGGAGTGGAACTTGTCCAAACAAAGTCACTCCCTCCCTCTCTCTCCCTCCCCCCCCTCTCTCCCTCTCTCTCTCTTTTTTGAATGATCTGAGTAAGTAAACATTTGTGTTCTGTGTGTCACCCGGCTCGCTTGGGAAAGACGAGAGCCCGGGACCGGGAATGCACGACGCGACTGCAGAGCCCCGTGCGTGTGGGGGGTGAGGAGCGCTGAATGCACACCACGCACACCGTGCACACCGTAGTTTTATTAGACGGTACAAACCATTGTGCGTTTATAAGGCAGAACATCAAGGCGGTTGAACTAGGAGTTTCAAGACCAGAGTCAGA
>NW_027529584.1:475363-476379 GCF_008692635.1 Crocuta crocuta | reverse complement strand
TTTAAGGGCGGATGACAAATGCACAGGGACTGGGAGGGAGCCCCGAGGAGCCCCTGGCCCCTGTGTGCGGAGGGGACCCCCCGCTTCCAGGCAGCCCTCGGGCAAGAGCGGGGCTGGAGGCTGGGGGTGGGGTGGGGGGCACCCGCGGCTCTTTGTCCTTGCGGTCGCCTTAAAGTGCACGGTAGCGCAAAGAGCATTTCTGCACTGGTGTCAGGGGAGGAGAGTGTTTGTTTAGGAAGGTACTTGGGTCATGAAAGCCCTAGTGTGGAACGAAAGAGAATTACGGAGCTGCGGGAGTGTCCGGAAGCGCATGACTCATTTCACCGCACCCAGCCTTTTCAGCAGTTTCTTGCCTTTGGAAAGCAGCCCCTTTTTCTTTTTCGAGGACATTTCCCTGCCTCTCCCAGGACTACCAGTACCCACAGATGACGGAGGTGACCCCGAATGGAGATGGGCTGTGGGGCATGGCGCTCTCCTTGCTGTACCTGAACCCTCAGGAGGAACCTAGTAGGTACAGTGTGACAGTTTATTGAGTGCGTGCGCGCCGACACCACCCATCCGCTCGGTGACACCACGCTGTCCCCGTCGCCCACCAGGCAAGGCAAGGAGTGGCCCGCGGCTTCCTTCGGGGTGCGAAGGGTGCCGCGAGNGATGGTAAAACTGGCCGAGGAGCCCTCGGAATTCAGAAAGCCAAACGTCCCAGAAGGGGACTCTGTGGGCGGGGCCTCGGAGCGCTGACCTCGTGGAGGGCAGAGGGCATTCCTGGCGGGGGTGGGGGGGTTAGGACGCTAGAGCAAATGGCACACCGGTTGAAAGAAAATAAAAACTAAAATGAACCTCAATTGCAATCGAAGGAAGCTTAAGGCCCTTCTCGCACGCGTCCGTCACCTCCAAGGGACTGGAGATGACGCTGTGCCGACAGCGCGCACGAAAGTGCCTGCGCGGCCTCCGCGCCCGAGACCCGGTCCTCCGTCCCGCACCCCCTCGCCCCGCCCGCCCAGCCCCTGCCTAGCACG
>NW_027529584.1:465892-475346 GCF_008692635.1 Crocuta crocuta | reverse complement strand
CACGAGTGGTCAGCGGCCAGCAGGCACGCGACAGGCGCCAAGGGCTTCAAGCTTGCTTGGATTCAGAATCAAGGTCTAGTTCCAATGGAAAACACCTAGTCAAGCATCCCGAAGGACACCTGAAGATACCATCTGTGTGCAATCGTTGGAGCTGCATGTCTCGTAAAACTCGGTATTGCATTGGTGCCGCCACAGATCCGCCTCGCGGCAAACGGCCGCGTGCTCAGAACACGCGTTTGTGCTTCGGCGAGGAGCCGCGGCTCGCTCGCGGGATAGAGGTACGGCGCGCTCACAGCCACGTGTACGTGGCTTCACGCTCACTACTCGTCTGCTTACTCTCCAGTTAACGTGTCTGAGAGTAAGATTTCCTATAGTAAACCTGGTGGTTATCTTGTGCTTTTTCCGAGAGGCCAACAATGCAATATGCAGCTTCAGTTACGAGGAGGCATTGGAACATTCTCTATGTAAACGAACAACTAGCCTGTTAAGAAATATGTTCCCAATGTTGGCCTTTGAAATAGTCTTAATGGAGACAGTAGCAAATGACTTTTCGAGATGATTATTCTACTACAAATTCAGTTGCTTTACAACTGAGGCCAAGTAACGGCCTGATATTTTAGGTCCAATGAGTTTTTGAGACATATTTCTTTTTTTGTTTTTTTCTTTTTAAACCCCACAGTGAAGCCTTAAGTCTACTGCACTCGTCCGTGTAAGGTAGCTTAAGTTGGTATCTTTATAGGTATCTTCAGTTGCTCACTTACGTGAAGGCTACAGTGCCTGATTAAGGTGTGAAATGAACACTCTTCTTCTGTTTCCAAACAGATGAGCAAAAAAATAAAAATATATATATATAAAAATATAATATATAAAAACTGGCAGTGATGGAATAAAATAAAAGTGAGACACTACACATGAATGTCCTCTAACAGTCACTCATGCTCGAGGAGCCCTGTGGTCTTTGGTAAGAGAGCTGAAACCCTGCGGGCCAGGCGGCCGCCAGCGCCCCGGACGGAAGGGCTAGCCCTCCCCTGCGCTCTCAACCGAACCAAATGTGTGTCTAGGCTGCAGGCCAGGGGAAAGGCAGGTTTTTAAGAATCGAGAGGGTCTGGTTCCGTGAAGTAAATAACCTGACGTAAGAATTGCTAGGCATGACCCCCATGGAAGGGCGGAGGGGAAAAAGTCAGGGCATCTGCTTTATGGCCCAAGATACAAAAATATCAGCGCAAGGGCCGCGGCAGCCCGAATGCGGCAGAGCGGGACACAAGTCAAAGAGGCTGGGAGTGTCTGCTTACCCGTTTGGCCTTGGAGCGCGGCGGCACGTCCCCAGAGTAGTGACAGGGCACGTCGGAAAGGTAGACTTCCACGTCGTCAGGCACTTCCTCCAGGAAGTTTGAAGGGACAAGGCCTTTCTGCCCGTTAAGTTCCCCCTAGAAACACGGAAGAACGAGTTACTGTGTTTCCAAAGCCTGACTTTTTTTTTTTTTTTTAATGTTTTATCCATTTCTAGGAGACAGAGAGAGAGACAGCGTGAGCAGGGGAGGGTCACAGAGAGAGGGAGTCACAGACTGAAACAGGCTCCAGGCTCCGAGCTGGCAGTCAGCACAGAGCCCGACGCGGGGCTCGAACCCACGAACCGCGAGATCATGACCTGAGCGAAAGTCGGACGCTTAACCGACTAAGCCACCCAGGCGCCCCTCCAAAGCCTGACTTCTTGTGGGGAGCTTCCAGCAGCGTGGGCTGTGCTGGTTCGAAAGCGGAAGAACTTTCGAAAGGACCCTGGTCACAGGAATGACCTCGGGACATGCTGACGGACCTCCCTGAGGGCTGCGTCTGGCCTGAGCTGAGGCACCTGTCCTCGGGCAAGGGGCTCAGGCCGCGCCCGGGCACCGCTCGCTGGGATCACCTCACGAGCAGCCCTCGCGCCCAGGCTGGCCTCGGAATCCCTGTGGAGCTTTGAAAAGCACCATCTGTGCGGCACGCGGGTCCGGACGGACTGAACCCATCCCGGGCGATGTGATGTGGGGCAAGACAGAGGTCTGTCCCCACAAAGGTGACCCGACTCAGGTGCGACCACGGTCTCTCTAGAAAAATTCAAACAACGTAGGGAAATGAACACACCTGCTGACACCTCCTTGGAGAGGATACTGCTTCCCTTCCAGAACTTTCTCTCATTTACATATCTACGCAGGTGCATAGTTAAGGTCACCATCCACAGGACATCTGTACCGAGGTCACAGCCACCCTGACACTTGTTTCCCACTGCCCCCAACACCTACCTGCCCCCGGTGCCCAGAGCCAAGTCTAAACCTGGTGATCCCCAGTCTACACGGGAGTCCACGTCCCTCTTTACAAGTCCAGGAAATGACAGCGTGAGACGGGCAGCCGACTCCCTCAAAACCAGAAATGGCGCACAAGGACACGGCCAACAGTGTGGACAGGGAGCCGCAGGAGGGGCGAGTATTTGCACATTACTGACCTAGGAAGCAGTTAACGTCCAGAACGCAGAAGGAGCTCGGAGCTCTCAACAAGACAAGAACCCGGTTAAAAGTGGGCAGGTGCCTGGGTGGCTCAGTCGGTTACGCATCCAACTTTTGATTTCAGCTCAGGTCACGGTTTCACAGTTCGTGGTCAAGCCCCACTTCGGGCTCAGCACTGACAGCAGAGCCTGCTCGGGATTTTCTCTCCCTGTCTCTCTACTCCTCCCCTGCTTTCTCTCTCTCTCAAAATAAACAAACATTTTTTAAAAATGGGCAAGGGATCTGCATAGACACTTCCCCTAAGATTCACAAATGGCCAACAAGCACATCAAAAGAGGTGTTAATCGACATTAACACCTTAGGGAATGTAAATCAAAATCACAAGATACAGTCTCACATCCATTAATGTGGACACGACAGAAAACAAAAACAATTAAAAAAATAAACCTAGAAAACGTTGCTGAAAGCACGGGTGGACTGGAACGGCAGCTGCTCTACCCACAACCGCTGGGCGTCGCGGCGGCCCCTCGGGGGAGCACGGAAGCACCACCTGACCCAGCAATTCCACTCCCGGGTCTGGACCCAAAAGAACTAGAAGCACAGTCAGAGAGACGTGTCTCCGCACCACGCTCACGACTGTACAGTCCACGGGAGCCAAACCGTGTCCCCGCCGCGGAGCGGCATTCGGCCTGGAAAGGGAAGGGGCCTGCCACGTGCGACGCCACGGACGGCCCGCGGGGCCTGCGCTCAGCCACACGGTGAGACTGCATCCCCACGAGGCCCCAGAGCAGGCGGGTCCTCGCGGCTAGACAGCGGACCGGGCGCCGGGACTGGCGGTCCGGGGATGGGGAGGGGAAAGGNTTGCAGGCGGACGGCGTGGCGTCTGCATGACACCGTGAATGTATCCGTCACCACCGAACAGCGCATTTGATGATGAAGGCGGCCAACTGCATGTGTGTTTTACAATTAGAAATAAAAATTAACTTAAAAAGAGGGAGCCCCAGGTACCTCCCACGTCTCCCCAGCAAGAGCACCTGCTGAGCCCATGCGCACGTGCCCGGGGGCGCCCGCCCCGGCTCCGACCCTGGAGACCCCGGGCCCCTTCCCGGTGACACCCTGGTCCTCCTTCCTCAGCCGCAGCTAACTGTTCTCAGTGTCCCTTACAGACTCTCTCCAGGACACGTGCCACACGACTTCTCCCACATCCAGGGTCTCCAACCACATCTGCACGCAGGCACGTAAGTGTCCACACAGCCTGGACCTCTCGCGGGAGGTCCAGCCCCGCCAGGCCCTCCTCCGCCATCGGCGAACTTGGCTCCTTCGGGGGAGGCCACGTGGAGTAGCTGCCTGGCGGGCGGGGACCGTGTCCCGTGAAAACACAGAGTCGCGCTCAGACCCCCGTCGGTGCCGTGCTCACGTCACGCGTGCCTGCGGCTCCCAGACCCAGGACGGCCCCTGCTGGGCCCACCCGACAGAACAGGGGATGGACCCGCCTGCGCCGTTCAGGGTCTCCCCTCGTGCTCTTCCCGGCCTCCCACACGCCGTCTTAGGAGCGCACACGTCAGAAGCGTGCGCTACACTCTCGCGTGCCGTCTCTGCTGCGTGCTGCTGCATCAGACCTTCTAGCGGCCACCAGAACCTTCCAGGATCAACGGCGCGGATGCCACTCCGTCTTGGAGAGGCTCAGAGATGGCCTAGTCACACCCTCAAGGCCAGTATTTTCCAAGCACATTTTTCTCCCCACTGTGTTCCCAAGACACCCGCCACCTGAGGCAGAGTCTGGGGGTCCTCCCTGGACAACACCCTCACCCCAACTAAAGACCTGAGCTCTGGCTGACACAGCCGCCAGCTTCCGCCAACTTTGCTCCGTCTGCTGGACCAGCCCACGGCCCGTGCCCTGGCCTCGGGCTCCCACCTCCGTTCAGCCCTCGGAAAGGACACAAAGGCTGACGCTGTCCCACTCGCAGACTCTTTACAGGCTCAGCCAGAAGAACCAGGGGACGAAGCGTGGGCGGCCTCACAACCACCGACCTGCAAGAATCAGGAGCTGCACGGAGTGGGGACCCTGGAGTCCCACATGTGCCTGAGGCTGTGACCTCGCTGGGCTCAAAGAGAAAGCTGCCTTACAGAGGACTTGCTGGTTTCCCAGCTACTCTGATAAAATGAAGGGGGGAGGGGTGGGGAGCCTGGTGCAAGATGGGGGCCCTGTCCCGAAGGCACCGCTGCACCGGCCCCCGCAGGGCTGCCAGCTCGGCGGCCCGCGGGCTGGGAGGACGGCTCTCACAGGAGGCACGCGGGGCGGGAGCCGCCCGTCGTGGGCACTTTCTCCTCCTCAGCAGGTGCCGGAGCCCCACCCCCAGGAGCGCCGAGGAGGGAGGCCGGGCCCCCAGGGCGACCGGGCGGGGACCCCCTTGCCCAGAGCCTGGGCCGGCGCTGCCAACGCCCACCAGCCCAGGGACGCTCAGGGAGGAGCCCTAGGCTCTGTCGGTGTGAAATCATTCATTACCTTTGCTTTCTCCCGTATGAAAATACACTTGTTACCTGACAAATAATCAGGAAGTTTAACTGTTCGGTATGTGTTTGGATGAAAGAAAATTGTAAATGTTAGAATGTGGGAGGTGCCTGGGGGGGCTCAGTTGGCTAAGCGTCCAACTTGGTTTCAGCTCAGCTCATGATCTCACGGTTCGTGGGTTCAAGCCCCACATCGGGCTCTGTGCTGACAGCACGGGGCCTGTTTGGGATTCTCTCTCTGCCCCTTCCTGCTGCTCCCTCTCTCTCAAAATAAACAAACTTTAAAAAACAAAGAACGTGTTGGGGCGCCTGGGTGGCTTAGTCGGTTGGGCGTCCGACTTTCGCTTGGGTCATGATCTCGGGGTTCGTGGGTTCGAGCCCCGCGTCGGGCTCTGTGCTGACTGCCAGCTCAGAGCCTGGAGCCTGTTTCAGAGTCTGTGTCTCCCTCTCTCTCTGACCCTCCCCTGCTCACGCTGTCTCTCTCTCTCTCTCTCCTAGAAATAAATAAAAAACAAAAAAACAAAAAACAACGTGAAAACGTGTACTGTGTTTACAGCTTAGATACGTGAAAATACTCCTCTCGGAAGAGAAGGGACAGTGAGAGGCACAGCACAGCCTTTCTGCATTAAACAGGACTCCGCGAACGGGACGGCGAGGCAGACAAACCTTTCAGAGAGCCGTACACGCTGTGTACCTAACTTTGGGGGCAAGAACAGTGAGCAAAAACAGCGATTACAAAATGGATGAAATGGTGCTTCCTAAGGTTTCAAAAACTTACATAATAAAATCCATCTTCATCGATTTCGCCAAAAACAGTAATAATGTCTCCCGTGCAAAACGTAAGCTCTGCCTGCAGAGAAAGGACATCAAGTTAATGACACTTTCCTGTACAAACTGGTCGGGTTTGTTTTCGGAGTTCTCCATGATCGCCCTAAGCATTTCCTTTTTCTCATTATTTTGGTGTGGAGCTGCGCCTTCAATTGTCGGGGAGGAAAGGCAGGAGCCCACCAAGCGCTTCTGTAAGCCCAGCTCGACGGGAGACCCCCCGGAACGAAAAGCGCCCCAGCACTTGGTCCTAGGCCACAGCTCAAGACCCTGCTGGGCTCCCCTGATCAAACTAGTCAAACAGTTAACTCGAAAAACCCTGGTCTCCAGGGAAACGTGCTCTGCGGCCTGGGGACCATTACGTACGTAGCCTCCCCGCTCCCCCAAGCGCCAAGACAATCTTGACTCCACCCTTAGTAACACGTCCACCGAGTGTCCGCTCGGTGCCAGGCACTAGTGGAAGACACGAATAAACAAGACAAAGTAAGTGCACTTTTATCTCTGAACGTGGACCTGAGGGAGGGAGGCCTGCACCTGAGGCCCCGAGTATGGATCGACCTGCCCAGAAGCGCCCGGAGAGCCGAGCTCGGCGTCTGCACCGCGGGCTGCGGGTGGGTCCCTTTCTGTGTCATGGTGCTTCGTGGCCACACCGGCCCAGGCCACGTGCAGAGAGGACACCGGACCTCTCCCTCGGCTTCTCCTTGCATGTGGGAGGCTCTTACTGCTCCACTTTCGCTTGGGCTTTATCTCCCTCTTCAAGACGACCCTCTGGAGCCGCCCCCAGTAGGCCAGGATCACAGCCGCCCTGCCCAGAGCGCCCAGGATGGGGCCCCTCAGCCACAGGGCAGCGCCTGCTGTGCCACCCCCCCCCCNTGCCTATATACGTGCATGCACACACGCCGGTGTAGGTGTTTGTGTGTGCGCCTACGCAGACACACACAAGGGACAAGTGAACGCAGTGGCCACACATCCCTGCGGCTGTCCCCCCCCCCCCCCCCGGCTCCCTAACACCAGTCACCGCTCTGCTAGCGCCCCCTGCGGACTGTGCCAGGGAGCAGGCTCTGCGCCTGCAGTGAAACCGCTCGAGGCAGTACCTCGACATCGATGTTCGGGGAGCTCTCCCTCGGGTCGTAGTCGTACAGGGCCACCACCCTCCGGGTCGCCCCCGGGTGCCTGCCGCCTCTCCGGCTTCTCTCTGTTCACACACAAGGAGAAGAAAGGTGTGTCCTTTCAGAAGGAGAGGCGTCTCCCCCCTCGCCCGGAGCNCCCCCCTCAATTCTGGTGACATTTTCATTTCCCCGCATGTCCATCAAGCCGGGAGACTTAAGTGAAGCAGGGCAGTCTCCGGAACAGGAAATCCAAACGACCCAGGACCCTGCTCCTGGAGGAAGTCGGCATTTGTGCGTTTCTTCCAGACACAGCCACTTTGTGGCTAGAATTGGTTTCTGGAATCCATACACATGAAAACCATAGAAGGCAGGTATTTTGAAAGCACCTGAAGTTGGTTCTGAGCCCTTTCAGGGGTTTTCAGCAGGCGCAGGGCCCGGCTGTGCAAAGTTCCAGAGTCACCCACGCCGCCGCTCCTGCCCCGAATGTCAGCCTTAATTTAAAGAAAGCAGGACACCTCTGTAGGCGTGTGACCGTGTTTCCCTGGAACCGAGCGGAGTTATTTCAGGGGTTAATTACAGCACGCCCAAGAGCGTTAGTTTTCCAGGACAAGTTGCAAGTATGAGTCCCTGCAGGGGACATTACAAGGAAAGTCACCCTTTCCAGCGTACACTGCCTGCACTCTGAGGAGCTCACCGGGTCCTGTAACCAGCGCCAGCAGCAATCAAGACGTAGGACAGTTCTGTCACCCCCCAAAATTCCCGGATGCTTCTCAGATGTCACCTCCGGCCCCAGGTAACCACTGGTCTGTTTTCTGTCCTGATACGTCTACCTTTCCAGAATAGCATTTAAATGGAATCATCCCAAATGTAGTTGTTTTAGAAACTGGCTTCTTTAATCGGGACAATGCACTTGAGACCCACTCGTGTGATCGCGTGTATCAGCACTCCCGCTCTCACGGGTGAGGAGCGTCCCCTGTGTGGACAGTTACTCGATCTGCTTACCAGCGGAGAGATACTGAGTGTCACGCTATCGGTGATGCCCAGTCAAGCCAGCCCTGTGCAGGATCTGAGTGGAAAGTTCTATTCCTGTGGGGCAAGTACAGAGGAGGGGACGGGATGCTGTGCTAAGAGAGTGTCCAGCTCTAGAAGGACCTGCGCGTCTGACTGCAGAGCGGATGCCCCCCGCGGGTTCGCCTCCAGCACACAGTGTGCTGGCTGCTCGGTGCACCCCCGGTGGCTGTTCCCACAGGTGAGGCCGGGCTTCCTCTCATGACTTGAATGTGTAGCTATCACGTGTCCTCCTTGGTGAATGTTCTCTTCCATCTTTCTTCTCTTATTTTGAGAAAAAACCAGGACAGAGCGTGAGCAGGGGAGGGGCAGAGAGAGAGGGAGACACAGAATCTGAAGCAGCTCCAGGCTCCGAGACTTCAGCACAGAGCCTGATGTGGGGCTTGAACCCACGAGCTGTGAGATTATGACCTGAGCCAAAGTCGGACTGAGCCCCCAGGTGCCCCTGATCTCTTCAATCTTTTGTCCACATTTTATTGGTCATTTGCTTTCTTCTTGTTGAGTTTTGAAAGTTCCTTACATGTTCTCTAAATTCAAGCCCCTTCAACTGGGTCATTTGCAAGTATTTCCCTCCAGCCTGCGGCTTCTCTCCCGTCTCTTCGTGCTGTTTTTCTCAGTCCAGAACAACCGGTGTGTCAGTCCGCCCCCGCGGCAGGGACAGAACACCACAGCCTGAGGCCTCATGTGGCAGACGGTCACTTCTCGCAGCTCTCGAGGCTGACGCCCAAGACCAAGGCGCCGGCAGATTCGGGGTCTGGTGGGACCCACGTGCCGGTTCACAGGCGGCGTCTTCTCGCCGTGTCTTTACAGGGTGGGCGAGGCGAGGGACGTCCGTGGGGCGTCTTTAGACGGGCAGTCGTGCCCTTCTGACGGCTGCACAATCATGACCTCAGGCCCCCAACAGCTATGCTTCCTGACACCATTGCTGTGGGGCTGACATCCTAACTTAACATTTTAGGGGGACACAACATCCAGTCAAAAACCCCCTCAAAGCAGTAGTGTGCTCTCTAGATGGCACAGACTTCAGTAAGCAAGGCTACGCTTCATCTTCCACTTGAAAGCCGTCTGTGCATGTGGGGACATTCAGAGCACGTATGGACTATACAGCCTGGTTTGTAGAGTGGATTTTGCCCCCAAAAGTGGATGGTTAATTTTCGGATTCCTTTGGGACATTTATTTTTAATGTTTATTTTTGAGAGAGGGAGACAGAGTGGGAGTGGGAGGGGCAGAGAGAGAGGGAGACACAGGATCTGAAGCAGCTCCAGGCTCAGAGCTGTCAGCACAGAGCCCGACGCGGGGCTCGAACTCATGAACTAACTGCGAGATCGTGACCTGAGCCGAAGTCGGACCCTTAACCGACTCAGCCCCCCAGGCGCCCCTCCTTTGGGACGTTTAAATGGTGGAGCCTGACCCCACCCACAAGCCTCCAGCTCTGAGCTGGTGGCGTGGCTGGGGGGGGCCTGC
>NW_027529584.1:463951-465852 GCF_008692635.1 Crocuta crocuta | reverse complement strand
GCGAGGGGCGGGGGTGGGGGGGGGAAGGGGCCCAGCCAGCAGGTGCAGAGGTGAACAGGGGCCGCTCTCTTACCTATTTTCTCCACAGGGGTGTTCAGAGGAAGGAACCCTTGCCTCAGAAGCTGGTCCATCATCTCCTCGTCGTCAGCTTGGATCTCTGAGACCATGTTACAGGGAATAAGGCCAAGCCGGGCACAGGTCTCCCCCCGGTAGAAGCCGTCGGCGTCTTTGTCCCCATACACCTGGAGCCGGTGTGAAAGGCCAGGGCGGCGTGACTGGGGGCTCGCAGGTGCCTCGGCTCTGCCGGCGCGTCACTGGGATGTGCTCGCGCTGTGCCGCAGCCGCCAGGCGTGCCCTGTGGTGGTGCCCGCCTGCCCTCGGCCCGTGAAGCTTCCCTGCTGAGAAGCAGTTTCTGCCCCAGGGTTTGGACGACACGGTCCCCCCCATCAGCTGCCGGGGTGGGGGGGGGCTACAAGTCGAGGCTTTGGCCTCACTTTGTGCCGGGCGTGTGTATTTGCACTCACACAGGGAGAGCCGTGTGTGATGACTCCACCCACAGAGAGGACCTCTAGACCCCACGCAGCAGTGTGCCAGGATTCCAGAAGCTAGAAATCTCAGCGAACCCAGCGCTGTTCATTATTGCCCGGGGTCACAGAGCCATGCTTTGAGGGCCCTGTCTTACCCAATACGTACTATAACCACGTTCAAATGCAACTTGGCAATGCCCTCTAGGGAGCCTGCAAACTTAGGGTTCAAGGGCTCCCTGTTTCCCTCTGCTACTGAGCACCAGGCTCTCTCCCCAGCTCCTACTTCAGACCCACAAGGTCCCTCCTCTCTGCTGCTCAGCAGGCTGAATATTTAATGCCACAGAAAAAAGCCTGCCATTGAGACAAGCTAGGCACTAAGGTACGGTGAGAGCTCCCCCCCTTCCCTGGGGGCCCCGCCCAGCAGCCCGGAGGCCCCGGCCCAGCCCCCTTGATGATCTGCACCCACCCCAGGTGCCCCACCAGCCCTGCGGCCCCCAGACAGCCTCCACCTTGATGATCTGTCCTTCTTTAAAAGGAAGCTCTTCTTCCGCAGCATCTGGATTTGGGGACATGGTGAGGGGGTCATAGTCAAAAAGAGCCACAAAGATTCGGGCTGGGAGCTCTTCTGTACCAGGGTCTGTTTCTGACTCTTCGTAGAAGTCTGGAGAAAGGTGGTCTCGATCGCTGTACTCATCTGGGAGCAGGTGGGGACAAAGGCAGATCGTTAGCGGACTCCTGTCGGCTACGGCCCCTGTTTGACTCAGAAACATGCATGTTATACGAAATATCGCTTAGGGAATGAGGATGGCTGAGACATTATATCTCGTCTTTTAAAATAAGTCTGTGGTTAATGTGTGGACGGGCACACGTGGTCTGAATGGCAAAGAGCAGCGACACACGGGGCCACTGACTCGGGGTCCATGGGGACCGGACGGGCCATCGCCCCGTGCAGAACGCCACCCCACACGTCCACAACCGGCGAGGACGGCGCCTTCCTCCGGTGAGCGAGACACATTCGCACAAGCGTCTGGTGTCTTCCGCTGAGCTGTCCGCATAGCTCTAAATATTTTAAGCAGCAACAAATGCATTCCTCACAAAACTCCCCTATCACTCAGCTACCAGAAGTCACTCCTTCTGAGATCCTGTCACATTCGCGCATATTCTGTATCCTCATCCATATCATCATATGCGGCATCACAGCGAGCAGGAGACGGGCCCCGCCCGGCACGGCAGCAGGCGCAACGGGAGCCGCCACTGAGGCAGAGCGCGGGCGGCCAGCGCAGGCAGGCCCCGGGTGACCGGGACCCGGACAGCAGAACGTCACAGGCATGCAGAAAAGACATGAGACAAAGTGGAGAAAGAGCCAAACCACTC
>NW_027529584.1:463728-463903 GCF_008692635.1 Crocuta crocuta | reverse complement strand
AAGCCACTCGGCTTCCTCTACCAGGAAAAACAAACTTAGTTGAAAAATAAACAAAAATCACTTTAGCAGCAGAAAAGGTTGATTTTTAAAATGCGCTATTGACATTTAAAATCGGGACCCTTTCAGGATGTCTTGAACCTCGGTGACTTCTCTTCTGCCAGAGAACAAAGCTTGT
>NW_027529584.1:456357-463678 GCF_008692635.1 Crocuta crocuta | reverse complement strand
AGCCAACGGAAAGCTCTCCTGCATCTTCGCCCAGTTTTCCATGTTACCGACATGATACAGCTGAAGCTCTGTAAGCCACCCTGTGACCTCAGGTGAGAACACGTGCAGGGTGGAGGCAGAGAGAACTGTCAGCAGCACGAAGGCGGCTGGTTTCTCCTCTGGCAGGTGGCCGGGCCAGAAGGGACCCCCCCACCCGAGACAGCTGAGCCCAGGGCAGACAGCGGGGAACCGCAGGGAAGGAGGAGGGCTCACTCCCGGGGTATCTCGGTCATCTCCCAGGGCACCCACCGGGCGCATGCGCTTGTGGGCCAGACAGCATGAGGGCTGCGAGCCAGGTCCACCCATAAGGGGTGGCTGGCAATGACAGCCATGGCCNCAGTCTGCACTGGCCCCACGCCCTCCCCGCCCCTGCAGTCTGCACTGGCCCCACGCCCTCCCCGCCCCTGCAGTCTGCACTGGCCCCACGCCCTCCCCGCCCCTGCAGTCTGCACTGGCCCCACGCCCTCCCCGCCCCTGCAGTCTGCACAGGCCACACGCCTCAGCAGCTGCGCCGGCTCAGGGACCATGACAAGTGGCCACACTGCCCGAGGCACAGAGACCAGGGAAGACATACGATGCTGGGTCCCAGCGAAGGCTCCAGCCAGAGTCTCAAAACCAAGGGAGACCACAGGCAGAACCACCCACCTGCCCCACGGGCTCTTTCTGGTGGGGGGTGGGGGGAGTGGGCAGCAGGCAGACTTCACTGCCTCCTCTTCCAGAGAAGGTGCGTGTCCACCGTGGACTGTGGCCCCGGCCTCCCCAGAGACCACAGGGAACAGCTGGGGGTCCGGCCTGAGGAAGAACTCACCTCCAGACCTGGTCTGACCTGGCGTGGGGACTCCTTCCCTCTGCCCTGAGGCTATGACCCGGGTCACCTGGGCGGGCTCAGGGGGTCTCGGCAGGCAGGAGAAAGGGTCTGCCCACCATGTGCCCAGTCAGGGCCCCCGAGGGCGCCCGTGCCGTGTGCATAAGCACCGCCTCGTACAAGTGAGACCCGCCCTCCCTGCCTGCCGGAGACCCTACTGCCTGCACCCGCAGGGTCCCTGTCATTTGTACAAAGAGGGAATCGTCTGTTAAATGGACTTTAAACTGTTTTATTTTCTCCTCACGGCGAAACCCATGGAAAAGAAGTCTCTGTTCTAAAGGGCCAAGCTTCGTTTATATGTTCATTCCTAATTGCACCTCTCTGGGCCCAGAGAGCTGCCGAGGCCCCTCCTTCTGCGAGCTCGGCAGCCGGCACAGCCGAGGACGTGGGAAAACCGGGGAGCCCACAGGCCCTTAGAATGGGATCCTCGTGTGGAGGAGGGGGCGCCCTGAGGGAGCCGCGCCCAGGGACATCGTCCCTCGAAGTTACCCATCAGGGTCCTGAGGCCCTCCTCACGCGCAGCCACCGGACTTACTTTCGCCTTGTTTACATCAGGACACCTGGGCTTTGGAAAACCCGGAGAAGATGAAGAGGTACAGTGTTTTAATTGAATGCAATGTCTCTAAAAAAGATATGGGGGAAGTATGCGTTCTACAGACTTCGCGTCCCCTGGAAAAGACAACAGATGCTTCCGAGTAGAGCAGACCCCTAAAACGGTAGCTGATATTTGCACAAGAAAAACCACTAATTTCTGGGGTCACTGGCAGCTGCCGAGCGCACTGCACTTCTGTCCTCTGAGAGCAGGTGTCTGTGTGTGAACGTGCCACGCNCTACAGACTTCGCGTCCCCTGGAAAAGACAACAGATGCTTCCGAGTAGAGCAGACCCCTAAAACGGTAGCTGATATTTGCACAAGAAAAACCACTAATTTCTGGGGTCACTGGCAGCTGCCGAGCGCACTGCACTTCTGTCCCCTGAGAGGTGTCTGTGTGTGAACGTGCCACGTGTGTGACTCTAGGCACGCTCTTACGCAGTTTCCTACACTGTTCCACGGTCACAAGTCAGGTACAATTAAAGCAAATCACAAGTTCATCCAGCACTTTTTTGAGTCATGTCATTGAGAGCTTTCTGTTGTTGTTAAAACGTCAGCATTGCTCTCTTTCCGCTAATGTCACTAGTGACTTACTGAGACCAAGACATGCGCGGCCCCTTGAACCCTTTACCGGAAGACCCAGCCAATCAAAGGATTTGCCAGAGACCCCCTCCCGGGGGTGAGGGTCGGCTGGCCAGACTTGGACGCACACTGATGTTTCCCCGGCACGGCCACCTGGCTGTTCCCTCCCTGTCCTGGGAGACCGGGGCCGGAGGACCCCCGGCCGGGGCCTGCACCACTAACGCCCAACCCAGGAAGGGCAGCGGCTCCGTGACGGGCCTCGCTGTGGTCATCAGGCGTTTCAGTTACGGTCCGGTGAAGGCTTGGGAGCCCAGGACAACAGTGGGGAACAACAGTCTGGGCGTGCGTCCCCGGCCGGGCCCGCCTCGTTTCTACAGACGGGCAGCCCCCCACGAGCCACTTATCTTAAACGCCAGGAGACCCCGTGGGGCCCGGTGACAGGCAGGAGGAATGACGCACAGATTACATGAAAGACCAGCGTTTTCCAAGTCGAGCTCTGCGTACTCTGTTATTTTTCAGTTAACTGAAAAGACTCTTTTTTTAAGGCTCTTTGATATATTCTGTGAAAATTTTGCTGATAAATAAAAACATTCTAGGGCCGTGAATGTGGAAGGGGGAACATTTTCCCCTGCTGTCTGGACTTTACAAGGAAGAGAGGTCCCGAAGGACAATACTTAGAGGATCTGTTCTGTGTTATCACGTCTGTCTGTCTTTCTGGTTGATGTGAAAGGAGGCCGACTAAGCATCAGTGGTTTGGCTGTGATTAGAGCCGTGGGGGGGGAAGGGGGGACAGGGGAGTCTTGTGGTCCCTAACTTGTCTCCCTACAGCCCTGACTTGCCAGGTCAAGGTGTCTCACTCTCTTCTATTTCTACCCCGTCCCCAGGGCCCCCTGCTTGGTTCCCCACGTGTGCACACGTTTTCACAAAGGCAAGTTTATTTGGGCTGATTACCAAGTTCCATTACCCTTTGCAAATACTTTTTAGAACTGCTTTTGCCACGATTCATTCCGGGGGGGGACCCGGCGGAGGCCCTCCCATCTGATAGCCCGCCACGTCCCCCTCGCCCAGCGGGTCGGCTGCAGGGCCTAAAATGATGGATTTCAGCAAGACTGGCTCAATCCCAAAAAGGAGTGAAGAGAATGGACACAGGGTGCAAGACGGGGCCTCACGAGCGAGGAGGCGACCAGATGGAGGAGGGTGGCATGTGCCCCGAGGACACATCCGGGCCTCCTGGCGTTTCCGTCACTGTGGGCCAGGCTGCCAACGTGTGCTATGCGTGCCGACAACTCTCTGTTACGTGGGCCTTGTTTCTGAATCTGGGGACCAGCCACCACCCATGCTCTGACCAGGAGCATCTCCCGTGAGCACGAGCGGGAACGTGGCGAGGCAGCGCACGGCAACCTGTCCAGGGCTCCTGCCGTCCGGCCGCTCCGGGAAAACATAGATAAAGACTCGCAGGAGGAAAACTGGCCTGGGCAGCCAGCACGGTGTCTGAGAGCACTTCCAAGTAGGTTTCCCTGGTCCAGGGCTTCCTGCCTTTTTTTTGCCATAAGTAACAGAGAGTTTCCTCTATGTGGCTAAAATGCTGTCCCTGATAAGTTTTTTTTTGTTTTTGATTTTTAATGTTTTATTTATTTCAGAGAGAGAGAGACAGCATGAGCAGAGGAGGGTCAGAGAGAGAGGGAGACACAGAATCGGAAACAGGCTCCAGACTCTGAGCTGTCAGCACAGAGCCCGACGTGAGGCTTAAACCCACGAACCATGAGATCATGACTTAAGCCAAAGTCGGACGCTCAATCGACTGAGCCACCCAGGCGCCCCGTCCCTGATATGTTTTCAAACATGTTTAGATCAAGGACGACGCAGCCATGTGCTCCGTGCTCAGGAGGAGGAGAAAGGTGTCAAGCAGGCCCACTAACCGATGGATGGGACCATCACTGGTCGCGACCTCTGGGGGCCAGCACTGCCATGGGGGAGCCTCCAGCCTGCGTGATCCGCCCTGTCCGCCCGTCCTGCAGACGCCGGGTTTCCTAAAATCTAGAGACAAAACAACAGTCATTAGTCCTGCCGGCCTCAGGGGGCTCAGGAACTAAGTCAGCCGAATCATGTCAACTCAGAAGCAAAAGCTCTAAAGGCAACTAAACTTAGCTTTTAACTGAAAGGTTAGCTGAATAACCTGGAAGAGAAACAAGCTGCTCACCCCAGGCGGCCCATCTTCTACACCAGGGTCCCTTTTCGGCACACACACGGGAGGGGGGGCAAGAAGGGACCCCTCGGGACGCACTGTCTCCTGCGGCTACTGCTGCGGAAGCCGGGATCTTGGAACCAAAGTGAGAGTGGCTTCCACAGGCTCCCCTGACCACACACGACCCTTACCTAGTCTCAGCACAGGCCCCGCCTGCAGCGGTCACGGGCGTGGGGAGCGAGTGCCTCTCCAAACATCCCGCCCGGACCGCGCTGTGCGTGAGGTCCCCAAAAACTCAGAGACAGAAGTGTCTGGGCGTTATTGGCTTTGAAACTNGCCATAATCATCGCTGACTCTGTGGGGTGGGGGTGGGGTGGGGGTGGGTCAGTATTCTACAGCAAAGTAAAGGGATCGTCAGCACGGTCAAAGATCAGGAAGCAATGGGGCGTAAATCAAAATGCATGGAAAGGAAAGCCAGCCAGCAGAGGGGTTCCCCAGGGATGGACACCCAAATAAATCAATCAGGCGAGAGAATGGAAATGGATTGGTTTGGCAAGCGGACGTGAGCAGGAAGTGTACATCACACACCGCAGGGCCGTCTGCAAGCCTGGGACGTGGCTGTGCCTGGTGGCCAGCGGCCCTACTGTCGGGCGTTTTTACGCTTTTCGTCCAGACATCCCGCAAGCCTTGGTGAGCCCGCGGCTCCTGCCAGCCATCCTTCCTGGGGGCGGCTCTCTCTGGGCTGGGGTGGGCGTCATCGCTCCTGATGACGTCACCGGGGTCCACTTGCTCCCCAAAGTCCTCCTCGATGCTGCTCTGCCGGGTCAGCGTCCGCCGCCGGGCCAGCAGAGGCCTCAAGCTTCTCCTACAGGGACAGGGCCCCGGGCCCGGGCCGCACTTGGCCGTGTTTCGGAAGCCGAAGCGCAGCTCTTCCTCCTCGCTCCCACAGTCCAGGCCACTGTCCGGGCTCCTGCTGGCCGAGCGGCCGAACCGGCAGCCTCGGTCTTCTGGAACCGAGTCCTTGGCGTGGGGGCTGATCCCGGGGCCCCTGGGCTTGGCCGGGAGCCAGGACACCTGGGGGGCCTCATCCCCACTGCGGACACGGGCGCGGGCCCTAGCCGAGTACCCTAAGCCCTGTCTGTGCAATAGCTGCGGTGGCTCTGCCTCCTCGGCTGCTTCAGGGATACTGAACAGCCCCTTACTGGGGCAGGCCTGCTGGGGGTGCTCAGGGCGCTCCAGGAAGGCCCCTTCGGTGCCACTACTCTGAAAGCACTCCTTAAGGGGTGGGGTGTTACCGCAGGGTATGACCAAAGTGACATGGGGGAAGGAAAGAAAACAGACAGAATTAGTCTCGGACGCGAGGAGGGACAGGCATGCGTGCACTCGCGGGGGTGGAAGGCGAGCTTCGGCCGGCTCTGGAACAGAACAGAAGGTGAACCCACGGTGCCCGGTGGGGCAGGCAGGAGGCGTGCTTTGGGCGGAGTGGAGGCCACGAGTGTGGTGGGGGGGCTGGGGTGCAGGACATCTAGCAGCTGGAGGCTGGGCTGCTCTTAACTTGGAAGCCACAGTAAAGGAGTCCGTGGGAGGGAGGCGGTCCCCACAGCGGCCCCGCCCATTACCCCGGGGCCCTCACCTCCTCCAACAGCTGCAGCTAAATGCCTGTGTGACCTCAGGGCCTTGGCCCTTGTAGCTTGGGGCAGTGCATGCTGCACAGCCCTGCCAGGTCAGTGTCTGCAGAGGACCTGGTAGGCATGGCCCTCTGGATCCTGGCTGCTGGCGCGCAGGGACCCACATCCCGCCGTCCCGGCCTGGCATGCACAGCGCCACCGAGGGCGCTGCCCCACGCCAGAGATGACCTGGCCACCGCGTGCCCACAGGTCCGCAGGGGCATCCCTGAGCCCCTCCTCCACACCTACTGAGCACAGCCAGACAGTTTCTCCTTGGGGAGGCCCTCACTACCCCGCCAGGCAAGGCCTTTCCTCCAGGACCCCACCTGGGGCTCCATGAACTGGGGACCCTGGCGCATTCGCCTGCGCCAGGGTCAGAGCTCAGTGCCTGCAGTGAGGGCCCGAGCGGCAGTGCGCCCTTGTCTTTGACCCAGTCTCTTGCCTTTGCTAACCTGACACCAGGGTCTGTCTGGGAGCGGGAGGAAGGGGTCTGACCGGGGCTCCCGCAGCGAGGCTACAGCTGCAGGAACCGTCCAGAGGCGGGAAGTGGGGCCCAACAAAGCCATATCACATCCCCAAACTGTCGGACTTCCCAGAGGACTCGGAAGTCCACACCAGTCTGTAGAATCTCCTGACTTATAAACCTGTATCAGCGCTGTGGGCACAGCGAAGTGAGTGCACCTGTGCCCCCACAGGCCCCCCTGTGCCGTCTGCCGGGTCCCAGGAGGCGGGGGTGGGGGGTGCACTGGGCCATCAGTTCCATAGGAACCTGTCATCCTCAAACCTCCTCTCTAGGTGAGAAGGCAACCATTTTGCTTCTTTACTAACCCGGTCGCAGTAAGTGCCGTCCAGGAGCTTTCTCCACAGGAAGGAAAAGCATCCTGGAAAAACGGATACAGGCCCCGCCCAGCCCAGCCCAGACACCTGCTGGCTGCCCGGGGCTCTGGGGCCAGGCAGGAGGAGTCTGGGGGAGGCGGCCTGCGGCCTGCCTCCCTCAAGGAAGTTGCTGTGAGTCCTGCTGGCCGGTGTGACCTTGGGAGCTGGCAGGAGGCCGGGGAGAGGCCCCAGGACTGGCGGAAGCACCGACGTCTGGCATGTTCTTTGGCCACAGAGGATCCCCAAGCCTCTGCTGGGGCCCTTTGCTGGGAGAACATCTGCATCTTTATGCAAGTGGGCACTGCGTAGTGAGCAGTGAGCCTGGCAGCCAGCGCCAGACGTTGCCTCCTACCCACCACCACTCAAAACACACGGCTGTGTCCTAGAGGAATTCGGTGGCGGGGTGCGCTCTCTCCCAGCAGAATTTTCCTCTCCGTGGCCTTTTGCAATTGCAAAGCCCACAGGGGTCCCAGCGGCGGGGCGGCTCTTTGTCTGCCCCGGAGCTGGGAACGGGCC
>NW_027529584.1:446175-456312 GCF_008692635.1 Crocuta crocuta | reverse complement strand
AGCACACGGGGACGCCCACAGGGGCAGGCCCCCTACTGTTCTCTCCCGAGGCCTCAAGCTCAGGTTCCATGAAGGTGACCCCCATCCAGTCCCAGACTGGCAGCCACACTGGAGGCGGGGCTCTGGGTGTGTCTGGGAAGGGGCCTGTGGGTGGAGCCCGTAGAGCCCCCGAAGCCCCACCCTCCTCGGGCCTCCGTGCCCCGTGGAGCATTGCGCGCCCCAGCTTCTCCGGTTCCCAGAAATCTGCAAAGTCCCCCGGGGCCACGCCACCCCTGGCCCCAGTCTGACTCAGACTGGCCTGTGCCCTGGCTGCTGGCTCTGTGATCGGCACTCAAGGCTGGGGCGGGGGTCTTCCCTGTGCTCTTCTATCCTACTGGATCCCCGGTACCGAGCTGTGCACCCCTGGGAGGGGGATGCTCTCGGCAGCTCCTCCTCCTGGACTCTTGGGGCGAGCTCCGGTTGGGAGATGGGGGAGCTCCTGACCACAAGCTCAGCGCCGAGGGAGACGCCGGTCCAAACAGCAGGGCGAGGTCCCCACGGAGGGGCAGAGAAGGGGAGCCCCAGGCGGCGCAGAGAGAACCGGTGACCCTGGCCACTGACCTTGAGGGCGCTGTGGGACGTGCCGCTGGGCCGCCTCCTGCCACCGTCCTCCAGCTGCATCTCAGAGCAGAGCTCCTCCTCGTCCTCCTCCATGATGTCGGACAGGTCGGAGCCCCGGCTGCTCTCCGTGTGGTACTCATCTCCGTGGCAACAGTGCGGCTGGGGGCCAAGAGCAGGGGACACCGTGGCACCCCGGGGTTGGCCCGGGGCACCCTTCCCCTGCTCTGGGCCTTGCAGGCCCCAGACCCGTGTGTGTGCGTGTATGTGTGCGTATGGGCACACGTGTGTGCAAGTGCGTGTCGCTCCACCACCAGAGACGAGGGCCTGCACGTCCCCGTCCCACCAAGCGCGTGAGCCCCGAGGGCAGAGAGAGCCCGGCGGGAAGAGCGGACACCCCTGCAGGCTCAGGTGGCGGCAGGTGTGCAGAGCGGCGGGTGGTGGGAAGTGGGCGCCTCTGCAGCAGGTAAAGGCACTGAAGACTCTTACGAATACCACATAGTCTGATACACGCGCTCTGGTGTGTCTGGGGGACAGCCCAGCCTGGGCAGGCAGTGGACTCCCCGCCATGGGCCGCGTTCACCCTGCGCCCAGCTTGGGGGCCACATGAACCGTTTCACAGAAAAGCCTCCTTTGGGATTGGCTAACACGTGAACAGAAACACAGAGAGGCCCAGCCAGGAGCTCAGCTGCAGCTCAGGCCCGCGTCCTCACTCACGGAGTGCCCGTCACCCAACATCTGCAGTATTTAACCAGCCTAAACTGAGCGCGCTGATGAGCTCACATTTATGAACGCACTCTGCCTTCGCTAGATGGTGTTGACGAAGAATGGTTTATTTTCCTGGTGGGCGACAGACGAATGCATTTCACAGCATCCTGTGACACCCTTATTAAAACACTCCAGCTTTCAATTACTACCCTGGACAAAGATATGCAAGCACTTCCGGCCACACGAAGTTCGTGACCTCAGGTTCGGCCTGCACTGATGGCAAGAAGTGGCTGGGAAGTTTCTTAGCCGGAGCCTTTGTCACCTCGGGCTTGAGCTGTTCCCGCTGTAATTCACTCAGGCACCAAGGAGACACACAACAAATGGCTTTCAATAAACAAAGACCAGGCCGGCTTTAACGAGGTCTCCCCAGGGGCACAGGACAGAACCCCCTTAGAAGAGAACAGGCTCCCCGGATTCCAACCCCGTGGCGTGGGAATTAATCATGGCATGGGAAGAGGCGTCTGTTGCTGGCCAGGTACGCCACTGGTGGGGACCCTGCCCCTCTCTCAGTGTTGGGCACATGACCCCAGGCTGCCCAGTGAGATGTAGCTGGAGGTGACTTCTGTGCCAGGTAAGAGAAAAGTGCCTGAGTTTAATATATAAATATATAAATATTTAAATCAGTTCATCACAAACATAAGCAAGCTTATTGACAGGAATACCGTAATTGCAAGAGACTTTACCACCCCACTTACAGCCACGGACAGATCATCTAGGCAGAAAATCAATAAACAATGGCCCTGGGGGCGCCTGGGTGGCTCAGTCGGTTGAGCGTCCGACTTCGGCTCAGGATATGATCTCACAGTTCATGGGTTCAAGCCCCATGTCGGGCTCTATGCTAACTGCTCGAAGCCTGGAGCCTGCTTCGGATTCTGTGTCTTCCTCTCTCTCTGCCCCTCCCATACTTGCACACTGTCTCTCTCTCTCTGTCTCAAAAATAAATAAATATTTTTAAAAAAATTTTTTAAAAAGAAACAATGGCCCTGAATGATACACTGGACCAGATGGACCTGACAGATATATTCAGAACTTTGCATCCTAAAACAACAGAATAGACCTTCTTCTCAAGTGCACATTCTCCAAGATAGATTACATACTGGGCCACAAAACAGGCCTCAATAAATATGAAAGAATTAAAATCATACCGTGTGTATTTTCGGATCACAATGCTATGAAACTTGCAATCAACCAGAAGAAAAAATTTAGAAAACCTCCAAATGCATGGAGATTAAAGAGCATCCTAGTAAAGAACGAATGGTTCAGCCAGGAAATTAAAGAAGAAATTTGAAATATATAGAAGCAAATGAAAATGAGAACACAACAGTCCAAACCCTTTGGGATGCAGCAAAGGCAGTCCTAAGAGGAAAATACATTGCAACCCAGGCCTAGCTCAAAAAGCAACAAAAATCCCAAATACAAAACCTAACGGCACACCTAAAGGAACTAGAAGCGGAACAGCAAAGAAACCCCAAGACCAGAAGAAGATGAAAAATAATAAAGATCAGAGCAGAAATAAATACAGAATCCAAACAAAACAGTAGAACAGATCAATGAATCAAAGAGCTGGGTTTTTTGAAAGAATAAACAAAATTAACAAACCCCTAGCCAGGCTTCTCAAAAAGAAAAGAGAGAGGGCCCAAAGAGATAAAATCATGAATGAAAATGAGTTTATCACAACCAGAAATACAAGCAATTATCAGGGAATACTATGAAAAATTATATGCCAACAAACAGGACAGCCTGGAAGAAATGGACAAACTCCTAGATACCCACACACCACCAAACCTCAAATGGGAAAAAATAGAAAATTTTAACAGACCCATAGCTAGTGAAGAAATTTAGTCAATTATCAAAAATGTCCCAACAAATAAGAGTCCTGGGCCAGATGGCTTCTCTGGGGAATTCTACCCGACATTTAAAGCACAGTTAATACCCATTCTTCTCAAAAATGGGAAAAATGTTCCAAAAAAGAGAAACGGAAAAAAAGATTCCGGACTCATTCTGTGAAGCCAGCATTACCTTGACTCTCAAACCAGACAGAGACCCCACTAAAAAGAGTTACAGGTCAATATCGCTGATGAATACAGATGTGAAAATTCTCAACAACATACTAGCAAATAGAATTCAACAGCATATAAAAAGAATCATTCACCATGATCAAGTAGGATTCATTCCTGGGTTACAGGGCTGGTTCAATATTTGCAAATCAATCACTATGATATGTCATATTAATTAAAAAAAAAAGGATAAGAACCATATGATCCTGTCAATGGATGCAGAAAAAGCATTTGATAAAATGCTTTTTGTCAAAAGGTTTTTCTTAATAAAAACCTTCAAGAAAGTCGGGATACAAGGAATGTACTTAAACATCATGAGAGCCATATATGAAAAGCCCACAGTTAATATCATCCTCAATGGGGAAAAACAGAGCTTTCCCATCTGAGATCAGGAACACGACAGGATGTCCACTCTCACCACTGCTGTTTACCATAGTGCTGGAAGTCCAAGCATCAGCCATCAGACAACAAAAGGAAATCAAAGGCATCAGAATTCACAAAGAAGTCAAACTCTCACTTTTCGCAGATGACATGATACCCTACATGGAAAACCTGACAGACTCCAACAAAAAGCTGCTAGAGCTGATCCATGAATTCAGCAAAGTCACAGGATACAAAATTAATGCACAGAATCGGTTGCATGTCTATACAACAATAATGAATCAACAGAGATATCAAGGAATTGATCCCATTTACAATTGCACCAAGAATCATAAAACACCTAGGAATAAACCTAACCAAGGAGGTAAAAGACCTGTATGCTGAAAACTATAGAAAATTTATGAAGGTATTGAAGAAGACACAAAGAAATGGAAAAGCATTCTGTGCTCATAGATTGGAAGAACAAATACTGTTAAAATGTCAATACTGCCCAAAGCAATCTACACATTCAATGTCATCCCAATCCAAATAGCACCAGCATTTTTCTCAGAGCTGGAACAAACAATCCTAGAATTTGTACAGAACCAAAAAGGCCCCAAATATCCAACGTAAAGTTGAAAAAGAAAAAAGTGGGAGGCATCACAATCCCTGACGTTGGCCTTACTACTACAAAGCTGTCATCACCAAGACAGTATGGTATTGGCACAAAAAGAGACACATAGACCAATGGAATAGAGAACCCAGAATGAGACCCACAAATGTATGGCCAACTAATCTTTGACAAAGCAGGAAAGAGCATCTAACGGAAGAAAGACAGTCTCTTCAGCAAACGGCGCGGGGAGAACTGGACACCAACATGCAGAAGAATGAAGCTGGACCACTTTCTTACACCACACACAAAAATAAACCCAAGATGCATGAACGACTTGAATGTGAGACAAAAAAACCATCAAAACCCTAGAGAAGAAAGCAGACAACAACCTCTCTGACCTCAGCCACGGTAATTTCTTGCTCGATATGTAGCAAGGGAAACAAAAGCAAAAATCAACTATTGGGACCTCACCAAGATAAAAACTTCTGCATGACGAAGGAAACAATCAGCAAAACTAAAAGATAATCGACAGAATGGGAGAAGATATTTTCAAATGACATATCAGATAAAGGATTAGTATCCAAAATCTATAGAGAACTTATCAAACTCACCACCCAAAAAACAAACAATCCAGTGAAGAAATGGGCAAAACACAGGAATAGATGCTTTTCCAAAGAACACATCCAGATGGCCAATAGACAACATGAAAAAATGCTCGACGTCACTCATCATCAGGGAAATACAAATCAAAACCTCAATGAGATGCCACCTCACAGTGGTCAGAGTGGCTGACATGAACCACTCAGGAAACAAAAGACGCTGGCAAGGATGTGGGGAAACAGGAACCCTCTTGTGCTGTGGGTGGGAATGCAAACTGGTGCAGCCCCTCTGGAGAACAGGATGGATCTTCCTCAAAAAATAAACATACAACCACCCTACGACCCAGCAATAGCACTGCTAGGAACTTACCCAAGGGACACAGGAGTGCTGATGCACAGGGGCACATGCACCCCAATGTTCATAGCGGCACTCTCAACAATAGCCAAATCATGGAAAGAGCCTAAGTGTCCATCAACGGACGAATAGGTAAGATGTGGTTCATCTATACGATGGAATACTACTCGGCAATAAGAAAGAATAAAATCCTGCCATTTGCAGCAACGGGGATGGAACTTGAGGGTATTATGCTGAGTGAAATAAGTCAGACAGAGAAAGACAAATATCCTATGTTCTCACTCATATGTGGAAGCTGAGAAACTTAACAGAGGACCATGTAGAAAGGGAAAGAAAAAAAGTTACAAACTGAGAGGAAGCCAAACCATAAGAGACTCTTAAATACAGAGAACACCAGCTGAGAGTTGATGGGAGGTTTGCAGGGGGTGGATGGGTGACGGCCACGGAGGAGGGCACTTGTTGGGATCAGCACTGGGTGTTGTACGTAAGCAATGAATCATGGGAATCTACCTCCGAAGCCAAGAGCACACTGTATATACCATATGTTAGCCAACTTGACAATAAATTATATTTTTTTAAAAAGAGAGAAAAGTACCTGAAAAGAAAGCCCATTTCTTTTTTCTCCCTCCCTGGGGTGCTGACACACGAGGGTGTGATTATCAGCCATGGCAGCCACTTTGTAACCACGAGAGAAAGGCCAAAAGATGGAAGATCAAAACCCTGAGCCCAGACACACCCGGACAGCTGAATCAACCTTGCAACCTGCTAGCTGGGCTTCCTGTATCAGGGGGTAATGAAATATCTTCGTCGCCTTTGTATTATTAGTCGGGCATTCTGTTTCTTGTGTTAACATTAATGCAAGGAGAATTCTTTCAACCTTGCAAAGAACCCGATGGCTGCAGAGGCCGGGTAACTTGGCTGCAGACCTATAGCCGGCCAGGCAGGGCCGGGCCGGGACCCCAGTGTCCGTGTCCAGCTCCGCCCCCAGGCCTGACACTGCCCTGCCTTGTGTGCGCTGTGGGTGGCAGATGACCCGGTATCTGCGGTGTCTTCACGCCCTGACACCGGACACTGTGGGACTTGACACCAATCAAGGACGCCTCGGTTGGTGTGCACGCTACCAGGAACGGGAGCCAGCGCCCACACCGGGCGCACCTGCCACCCCGGAGGCTGGTCTGGAAGGGGAGCACGGACAGGCTGTGCTCTGGGGGCAGGACACGGACCCTTGAACTCCTAAGTCTCCCCTGATCCCTGGCACGTAGCAGGTAACCAGCAAACATTTTTCCGATCAGCAAAAGTGAAGGAACAAAGGGTAGCCCTAGCTGACCAGGTGATTATCCGTGGGTCTACCTGACCCACAACACCGTCCCCATGACCAGACACCAGCACCGGGAGTCAGGGAGTGTGGAAGCCTTCTGGAATCATCCCCAAGTGAGGTCACAAATGCACAGGCATCGTTAAATCTCAACTTCCCAAACTGACCGATTGCCATAACCGGGCCGGGCACCTCCTCCTCTCTCCCAGGGACAGGGACGCCTCTGGTTGTGCAGAGGCCGGTGGGGACCCCCGTCGACACTCACCTGCTTGCCAAGCTCTGAGCCTCTCAGAAAGTCGTCCACCGAGGCGCCCCTTCTCTTGATGTCCGGCGAGTCGTAGCCGTCCTCCTCATCCGAGTTTGCGTACAGACCGCCAGCCCTCTCCAGGAAGATGCTCCTTTTCTCTAACTTGGAAGGAGAAGGAAAGAAGCAGTCAGGAAGGGCTGCAGACGGGAACGCGGCTTCCAGGCCCCATGTCTTCTGGGCTCCGCCCTTCCTCTGCCCAGCTTCGTCCCGCTGGAGGCCACCAGCAGCAGGGGCCCATGTCAAGTGGCCCAGCACTGGCCTCTGGGCTTGGGCAGGTTTTCTGATGTGCTACCCCCCTCCCTTACAAGAGCCACTTCTTTGCTGGCAGTAACCTATAGAAACCAACGGAAAGTGGGGCGCCTGGGTGGCTTAGTCGGTTGAGCGTCCGACTTTCGCTTAGATCATGATCTCGCGGTTCATGGGTTCGAGCCCCACGTCGGGCTCTGTGCTGACTGCCAGCTCGGAGCCTGGAACCTGTTTCAGTCTGTGACTCCCTCTCTCTCTGACCCTCCCCTGCTCACGCTGTCTCTCTCTCTCTCCTAGAAATAAATAAAACATTAAAAAAGAAATTAAAAAAAAAAGAAAAGAAACCAACGGAAAGTTCTTTCTCCATTTGTCTCATTTGCCTGGCTCTCGATCTGATCAACTAACGTTCTCTTGAAAAACGACGTTCCCTTTCTCTCCATGCCTTCGGAAAAGCGAGCTGACCAGGGCACCAGCAGCCCCAGTCTCTGGCTCCAGCCTGCTCTCGGGGACCCTGCCCGGGCACCTGCCCACAGAGCTTCGCCGAAAGCACCAAGGACTGGCATTCCGGGCCTGGGCTTCTGCCTCGTAAGACGCAGCACGGGCGTGGCACCCCTGACCAGTGTGCATATCCAGAAACATCTTCTCTCGTCAGGAGTCACAAATGAGTGTTTAACTCTTAAGTATTCCAGGCCTAGCCTGAACCAACTGGGAGATGTCACATACACGCCTGGACCGGCAGTGTTTCAGGAGACATAAGGCTGTCACTGCCCCTCTCGTCCCTCCTGGCTCTGACCTTCAGGGTCCGCGCCCTTACTGAGGAGCCCTGACCTGGTCCCCAGCCGGAAGGCACACTGGCCCTGCCCTGGGAACATCCCGGAAGCGGGGGTTCCCAGCACTGGCAAGGATCTCACCACCTGCAGCTCAGAGAGGGCGCTGCCAGGGGTCAGGCTCCTGGGACCCCAGAGGCTGGACAGGCAGAGTGGAGAGGGACGCTGACCGTGATGTCCCCTCTGCCCGAGCCCTGGCCGCAGGCCGCAGCAGGCACGCTGGGCACCCTGGTAGACTCATGTCCCCGAGGTAGGGATGAGGGCTCCATCCCTGGCGGGGAGGGGCACATGGCCCAGCCTCATTCCAGACCTCATGCTCCCAGGCCTGGATGGGAGGCATCACTTCGCAGGTGTTTCTATTTCACCCCTCACTGTACGTGTTGTCTGGAATATGGCCTCTCATCATCCAAATGTCCTCTGTCCCCACGGCCCGACAGTTTCTAGGAACAGGCATGTGACTATATTTGTATATGCATTTCCGCATGTGGGTATACACGTATATTTATGCACATGTATATAAACATAGCTCTGTATATATGTTTGCATATGGGCACATTAATGTCAGTGTGTGCAGATGTGTAACTACCTTACATGTAAGCATGAGCATATGTGCATGTACCCATGCGTGCGTGCGCATGCGCACACACACACACACACGCAAGCACGCACACACAAAGCTGTGGCCCTAAAGTATGCGGAACCAGGACACAAGCATCATTCAGGAAGCAGGTCCCTGAGCCGACTTCCAGAAGGTACCACTCAGACCCTCAACACAGAACAGAGCCTGGCCAGCGGGTTGCTCACAGCCTGTTTTCTGAGCCAGGCTGGTAGATTGCCATTTTCTTGGTTACATGAGTCCTTAGTCACATAATGAAATCACACTTTGATTCCACCAGGATCTGGCCGAAAATGCAGGCCACAGGGACACTGAAAGACACACGTGGCCTCCTCCCTCCAGGGCAGGGTGGCCACCAGGTGCCAGCACCCAGAGCAGTCCTCTCCGCAGGCCCGCGGGTGTGGAAGGGTGCTCCCTCCCAGAGAGGCCGAGGGCAGTGGAAGGAACCAGGAAGAAGAAACCCAGCCTTACCCGGCTGCTCTCTGCCACCCTCTGTGCGGCTTCCCGGGCCATGGCTTTGGCGACGGAGGTGGAGACCGGGGTGCCCTGCGGCTGTGGCAGGATCCGGCTGGGCGAGGGTGACCGCCGCCCTGGGCCCAGGCCGTGCATGCTGGGTGGCTCCAGCATGTGCCCGTGGGCAGGGGCTGGGGCCCGACTCTGCTCCCAGGCCTCACCCACCGTGATATGGGCACCTGGGTGCTCGTCTTTGGTATCGGGGGGTCCGGCACTTGCTAATGGCTTCGGTGTGGGGGCAGTTCTCGGGTGAGGGGTTGGAGGCACCAGGAGGTCAGGGGGAATGGCAGCGAAGGCAGAGTCTATGGACTCGCCCTGTGCAGAGAGGGTCCGCACGGTCACGCCCTTGGCTTCCAGGCTCCGCAGCCGCATGAGCTCCACGGCCGTGCTGTCCGCCACGGGGGAGATGACCTCAGCCACCTGCGCGGGAAGAATGCCGGTCACAGGCTGCCCGCATCCCCCCAGCATGTCCCCCTGCACCCTGACCAGCACGAGGCAGCCTCTCGTGCCCAGGGACCGGGGCCCATCCGTGCCCAGCTAGACACACTGCCTGGCCTGGGGATCAAATGGGCCTCAGGGAGGGGACCGGGCTGGGGACCTCTACAGACCCGCCCCTGCCAGCTGTTGGAGGTTTCCAGGGCACAAACTAGGGCCACGCTTTTCCTTCCACATCCAGCACCAATGCAGACATAGATGCAGGGGCCCCAGAGGCATAAGAACAGTCAGTGTAAACTACCAAAGCTGGATGGGGGAGAGGGGCCAGGCAGAGGCCCCCTTCCTGCCGCCATCGAGGGAGGACAGATCCTCTTCCAGAGAGCACGGCCTGCCTACAGCTTTCCCTGTGGAGCAGAGGGGCTCCTGGAGGATGGGGGGAGGGGGAGTCCGGGGAAGGAGGGAAGCAGAGGGGAGGCCTATGGGAGGAGAGGAGCAGAGGGGAGTCCTGGGGGAGTGGGGGGGGCAGAGG
>NW_027529584.1:431389-446047 GCF_008692635.1 Crocuta crocuta | reverse complement strand
GCCCAGGGCAGGGCAGGCATTGTGGGAGGAGGGCAGAGTGAATCCTGGCAGGGGGAAGGAGAGAAGGGGCTGCGGGTGGTAGGCGGGGGGCTGTGGGCACGGCTCTAGGTGCTGTCTAGGAAGTGCTGGTGGTCCTGGGGGTGGAGGAGAGAGACAAGGGGGTGCCCCCAGTACGCACCCCTCCAGGAGCAGGTGCAGGCAGCCCCCTCCCCACAGGCGGCCCAGCCAGAACTCACCCTCTGCCCTTTTGCGTACACGCCGTAGCCAGTCACGTTCGCCCCGTTGGAGAGCCCGGCAGTCGTGAGGGCGGGCGGCTTCCAGGACACATGGACGGTGGCTGGGGTGGCCCCAGCGTGGACGGTGACATCTTGGGGAGGCGCCGGAGGGCCTGGGGGCACAGAAGGCAGCGCTTTCAGGGCACAGCCCTCTGGGGCCCTCTGGCAGGTGAGCGGCGGCTACGCCCACTGCTCTCACCTGGAAGGAGAGCGCTGGGTCAAGTTGCCAGGGCAGGAGGCAGAGCCGCGGGAGGGCGGAGGCTCCCAGCATGCACCGCGGCACCGCTCACCTGGGCACGGGTCCACCCTCTGGGGCCACCTGCGCCCCGGTCCCATCCACCGGGTGGACGCAATTACCCAGCCGTGGGCTTGGCTCAGGACACGCTAAGGAGATGCTGCATTTGGAAGAGGAAAGAGATCCCTCCCTCTCTCCCTTCCCCTCTGCTTCCCCCCTTCCTTCCTCTCCCTGCCCATCAGACTAGACAGAATGTAGGCTTGGACCACGTGTCACTCATCTTGCCACACCCTGGGAGGGGACAAAGCTGAGTTAGGAGAGCCGGGTGTGAGGACGCCATCTGAGCCTGAGGACCCAGCCGTGCAGCTGGCGCACCGGCTAACCCGTCCTGCTGTGCCACGGCCAGTCTGGAGGTGCCGGCTAGGTCTTGAGCAGCCAGTTCGAGCCATACGGAGGCAGTGGGCGTGTCCCTGGTCATTCTGGAGGCTCCCTGTGATGACGGGATTGCCAGCGCTGCCTGTCCCCGGGGGGGGGGCCTCCTTTCCTCAAGGTCTGCTGCAAACCCCCGACCACACACATTTTCCCATTTGAACGTACACAGCATTTCATCCGGAAAGGAATGGATTTCTAACTTCCAGGAGGAAGGCTCTCCATGCCACAGTCCCCCCAAGGCACGAATTTCTGGGTGGGAGGCAGCAGCTGCCCAGCGAGGCCCCTCTGTGAGCCGCAAACTCTTCCACTTGCTGTGTGCTTTACGCCACAGCGCCCTCACCCAGGCCTGTGATCGCCGCACGCCCCCACTCTGCACATGAGGAAGTCAAGATTCCAGGGAAGTCACTCAGCTATTAAGTGTGGGAAGCAGGATTCACACCCACACCTGCCCACAGCCCATTTGCAAAGGTAGATACAACCCCACTCTTAATGACCTGCTATGCGAAAGGCCTTCGCGATGTCTTCACAGCCTGGCTCAGGAGGGAAATCTACCTGGAGAGCTCACTTTCACATGACCCGTTGCCAGAGGAAGGTGTGCTTAGGGTCTGACGCCAAGAGCAGGTGCTCCCTCATCCCCTCAGCGCTCGGCACGGACCTGGCTACTCCTGGGTACCACACCTTCTGCTTTATAACCAAGATGGCTCATTGCCTCTTCCTAGAAGCGCAAACAAACCAGAGGCAGGACAGAGTACAGACCAGGACACTGGAGCCTACCCGCCCAGGTTCAAGTCCCACATCCGCCCATTACTGGCCTGGGGCCTTGGACAAGTGCCTAGCCTTCCTGTCTTTAGTCACCTTGCCTCTAACACAGACACAAGATGGCACCTCTCAGCAACACTGGCTCTGGACTCACTAGAACATCGTCATCATGTTACTATTTTGCTCCTGCTCAGTCATACTCAGTTTCCCAACTTCCCCCTCCGTAAGCCGCGGCCACGTGACAGACTTCCGCCACGGAAGTCTAGCCCACCAAGGGTTCCCCAGCTGAACCTTCAGGGTCTTGCTCTTTCTGGTTGTCTGAGAAGGAGACGGCCCCTGGGGACAACCTTAGGAGCAACACAATGGACATGGTAAGGCCATGAGATGGACGTGCCTGGGTCCCTAGGTCACCACTGGAAGAGAGCTGCCCATCAGGAATATCTGCATCAGATCAAATCACAAGTGAGCCTCTGAGAAATCGCAGTTTCTAACATCCAGTCAATAACCAGTACAGCCAAGCTCACCTAGCTGAGTGATGAAGGGAACTAAGATGTATGTGAAGTGCTTACAGTAGCGCACAGGCTCAGGGTAAGTGCCATCTATATTATTATTTGTTTCAACTTGACCCCGAGGGCACCAGACTCCTCGCCCTCCGATAAAAGACACTGAAATCCGCACCTTCTGTATCAGAAGGGGAAGACCATTCCGGAGGGAACAAGCCTTTTGGTGGGAATCACTTGTTTCAGTGGCTGCCGGCAGTCGGATGTGCCTGCCCAGACTCTGGGGATTTAGCGAGGATGAGTCTGTTCTCAGTCGCCAAGGGGGGCTGTTCCTTCTTAAGCACTGCTAATTGCATCAACCGTGAGTGCCACCTGTCTCCCTTACCGGTGACTGGTCACCATGGCGGACTCACCCCACAGAGCATGGGACAGGTCGTGGCGGCTCTCATCCACTCAAGAGCTGAGTCACTGCCAGGGCTCTGGGAGACACTGCGGGACACCACTTCCCCTACTCGACACTGTCCTCGTGGCCTGGTTGCGCTCACAAGATGAAAGGAATCAGTGGTTCTTGTCAGAGCCCGATCACCCTCCTTCCCTTGCAAAGAACACCCAGCAACGAGGAAAGCAGCCCGTGCCTCATGGTGGAGAGAAGAATCTCAACCCATTTCAAAGTGCCCCCCATGAACGTGCCCAGTGTGGTTCATCCTACACTGTGGGGTAGAGAGAAAGCGGACACTGTGTGGTGTGCACCTTTTAAGATGGGAAACACACAGCAAATCCTACACTGAACCAGACTCTTTTTCATTCTCCCCTAGAACACTGCCCAGCTAGCTGGTATGAGAGAGAGAGTCCAAGCAGAAAGTGGCGTTCTTGCTGGATCGTGAAATTAGAAGTCGGCATTCAGTGCTGGCAGAGATGATGGAAACTGAGAAGAGGAATCCCAGAAAGTGAAGATCCAATGCAAGAAGACCCCTAACCTCTGTGTCCTCATTCCCCTCAAATCATTTACTCGGTGACTCCTAAATCATGCCTCTGCAGGGCAGGCCAGGATCTGAGCAACATAAAGGGAAGTAAACAGCTAGACAGCTGAAGAGTTCAGGGTTGATCCTGAGAGCAGCCTAGTGCTAAGAAGAAGAATTTGGAGCTCAAGTCTTTCCAAGTTAGAGGAGCCTGAGCTTTCTTTCCACCGCAGAAATGGAAGGTCCAAATCATGGAAGTTGGGATCATACAGCAGGACGAAGGGCTGCATTCTAAAGGCAAAAATGAAACACATTCACCCAAACAAAGCTAAAACAAGCATATACAAGATCTAGATAGGTCGCAAGTAATATAACTGCAAGGATAAACCTCAACACCTTCCAGAGGTGTTACAGCTGTTACTGAGAAAGGTACCAGAATTCAGAGTCCCAACAGTGTATAATCTACACTGTCCAACGCCCAATGAAAGTCACCAGATGCAGAAAGAAATGAGCACACATAATATGCGATCAAGAGAAAAAATAGTAGAAGGAGGCCCATAGGTGACTCAGGTGTTAGAATTAGCCAAGACTTTAAAACACTTATTACAAATAGATTAAAGAGCGTATAGGGAAAGATGAATGGGATCAGCCAAGGCCAAGAGATGGGAGTTCCCAGAGTGATAAGAAAATTAAAATTAAAAAAGAACCAGATGAAAATCCTAGAACTGAAAACTCCAGTGGCCAAAGTAAAAATTTCATTTAATGGTCTTAACAGCAGATTGGACACTGCAACAGACAGACCTAATAAACTTGAAGATATTATAATATAAATTATCCTAACTGAAACACAATGAGGAAAATGATTTAAAAAATTAACAGGAGTTCATAAATCTGTATGACATTAGCAAGCAATTTGACTCATGTATCAGTAAATTTCAAAAAAGACAAAGAAAAATCTTAAAAGCAGTCAGGGAATGAATGGGACAACAGAAAATTCAGCTGACTCCCTGTAGAAATAGGGAAGGCCAAGAGAAAAGGAATGACATTGGCAAAGTCCTGAAATAAAAAATACAACAGTCTAGAATTCTACATCCAGAGAAAAAATATCTAAATGTGGAATAATGAGGGGTTTTTTTAGATAAGCAAAAGAATATTGCAAGAGATGCTAACAGAAATTGTTCAGGGCTAAAAGGAAATCATAAAAGGAAATACGGACCTACAAAAAAGGATGAAAAATGGTGGAAATTGTACACATAGTGGGAAATATAAAAGACTATTTTTGTCAAATTCTCCAAAGGCAATTAATTAAAGCAAAAATAATAACAATAACAATGTACTGAGGGATTTTTAACATAAAAGATAAAATATATAAAAACAATAGTAAAAATGAAAGAGCATAAATGGAATTATACACTGGTACTACTCTTTCCTGATAAATAAGCTATGTTATTAATGTAAGTTAATTTTCAGTAAGCTAAATATGCATATGTTACTCCCTACAGCAATCTCTAAAACAAGAATGTAAAGAGTTATAACCAAAAAAAAAAAAAAAAAGTCAATAGAGGAGGAAATGGAATAGGAAAAAAACCCTTAGTTGATCCCCACCCCCTGCAAAAAAAGGGGGGGACAGGGAAAGATAAAGGAAAAAACCAGGCAGGACACATGAAAAATAAAATATGGCAGACTTAAAGTCATATCAATCATTGTACTAAATGTGAAGGAACTAAAGACTCCAATTAAAAGGCAGAAATTGTCATATTGTTATAACGCCAAAACCCAATTATAGACCTTTCACAAGAGACATACCAAAAGTAAAAGTACAAAGAATTTGAAAGTTTAGAAAAACATGAAACCAGGGGCGCCTGGGTGGCTTAGTCGGTTAAGCGTCCGACTTTCGCTTAGGTCATGATCTCACGGTTCGTGGGTTCGAGCCCCGCGTCGGGCTCTGTGCTGACTGCCAGCTCAGAGCCTGGAGCCTGTTTCAGAGTCTGTGACTCCCTCTTTCTCTGACCCTCCCCTGCTCACGCTCGCTCTCTCTCGCTCTCTCTCTCTCTCTCTCCTAGAAATAAATAAAACATTAAAAAAAAATTTAAAAAGTTTAAAAAAAAAAAAAGAAAAACATGAAACCACTAAGCATGAAAAAGCTGGTAGTCATATGAATATCAGACAAAATAGACTACAAGACAAGAAGTAATACCAGAGACAAAGAGGTACATTTCATTATGAAAAAGGGGTCAACTCATCATGAAGAACTAACAATTTTAAATATGTATACGCCCAATAACAGAGCTTCACAATATATAAAGCAAAAACGAGAAAACTGAAAAAGAAATTAGACACATACACACAGTAACTCTGAATGACTGGACAGACTGAGCAGACAAAACCCAGTAAGGATATGAGGATCTTTACGAGTTCTATTGAAAGGTCTCTCGTGGCCCGTCTAAGAAGTGGCTTGCCCTTCCTGCAGTCCCAAAACTTTGCACGCAGGCTCCTGGTCATGATCTGCCTTCTATCTTGGAGGCTGCAAGTACCAAGCCAGCCCCGGCAGGCAGGGGGACAGGATGGCTCAGGAGAAAGGTCAGCCCCTCTCCCCTCACTCAGTATGCAGTTCACCTGGCACTGGGAGGGTGGGGTTCACACAGGGCAACGCTTGGCCCAGGCTGGAGGGAGGAAGTCTGGCCACCTGCAGGGGGCAGTCCTGGCCTCTGCAGGGGCCACAGGATTCTGGTGCTGCCAGCTAGGACTGACGCACTTTCTTTGTCTAGGCCCCTCTGGGTCCCACAGCTGCCAGAGTCCTTCTGAGAAGATGCTGGGTGCAGTGTTGCAAACCCTAAAGGTAAACTTAAATTCTGATCTGAAATCCACCTGTGAATGACAGCTTTAAATTCCACACTGAGAATTTAGGTACCACAATGGCTACCACGGAAAACTTTTCCTGCCCCAAATCATTCACATGGCTGGTGGTGTCCCAAAGCACACACATCACCCACTCTCTGCTGGTAACTGCCCCTGAGACATGCAGCTCTGTGACCCTGCGATCCCACCTGGGAGATCCAGTACTGGCTTGTTCAGGATCTACAAGATCTGGCTCCTGGAGTGTGAGTGGCTTCTCAGAAAGGAGGGACTCTGGAATTCGTGATGTGCCAGCCTGTCTGCTGAGTGGGTCACTCTCTCCAGACCAGAGTTTTCTGAGGGCTTGTGTTGAAGCCAGGAGCTGATGCCAGTCTTCGGAAACCACATTAACTTGTTCAGGGTCACCAGTGTTCCCTTGACTACCTGGCTCTGGCACCTCGATCAGCCTCAAGGAGGGAAGCCGATTAAGCTATCAGACCTCCTTATTCTTTTTTTTTTTTTAATGTTTTATTTATTTCTAGGAGAGAGAGAGAGAGACAGCGTGAGCAGGGGAGGGTCAGAGAGAGAGGGTCACAGACTGAAACAGGCTCCAGGCTCTGAGCTGGCAGTCAGTACAGAGCCCGACGCGGGGCACGAACCCACGAACCGTGAGATCATGACCTAAGTGAAAGTCGGACGCTTAACCAACTAAGCCACCCAGGCGCCCCAGACCTCATTATTCTTAAGCGCAACGGTCAGGAGTGGAAACCGGTCTGGGATTTTCTCAGTGCTCACTTCTACATACAGTGAAGCCACATGGAGGGGTTTGTGGGTGATGGAGACCGCGCGGCTGCTGTCCAGCCGTCCCCAGCCCAGCTCCCCACACACAGGCCCAGAGATGCAGACCAGCGGGAGTGGCGCTCACGTCCGTCAAGTCCGGGTCTTTCGTACAGGGCAGACCTGACGCGAGTCAGAGGGTCTGGTCTAGCAGCAGCCCTTTCCTCCCACACAGGGCAAGCTCCGCCCACACCTTCCACTCACTGCACTCACCACGCTCAGAACACGACTCCTTCTGCTCAGGCGACGGAGACGTCTGCTGCGAACCGAATGCTGTGCCCCCTACCCCAGAATTCACGTGCTCACATCCTCACCCCCAGACCCCAAAACTGTCGGCGCCTTGGTCTTGGACATCAGCCTCCAGAGCTGTGAGGCACGGCGTCTGCTGTGTAAGCCCTCAGGCTACGGACTAAGACATGGGTGGTGGGGAGCTGTGCTCACAGCCCCGCCTGGACCCCATCCTCTCCATCGCACCACGAGCTTCTCTAGAAGCCCGTCTTGGTGGTGCCGATGCACGTGCCCCTTATCTCTCCTGAGCCCCCACGGAGCCCTGTGCTCGGTGTTTCTTGNCATGACCTGAGCGAAAGTCGGACGCTTAACCGACTAAGCCACCCAGGCGCCCCATCGGTGTTGTTTCTTGTGCCCCCCACGCTGACCACAACTGCACAGCAGGCGTCCGGGAAGAGAGGGGTCCTCACCATGCCAGTGCTCCTGACGGACACCGGTGGCCAGACAGGAAATCAGGTCATCACAGAGGACAAAGGTGCTGACCCTCTGCAAGTCCGTCCCCACTCAGACGCGCCTCCCTACTTCAGGCGGTGTCGGCCCCGCCTGCCAGGGGGCCGGGCGCTCGCTGACCGCGGGCTCTGCAGACGCCGGAGGGCACCCCAGCACAGGCGGAAACCCATCGGGACCTGAAAGGCCCGTGTTGTGGGAGACGCACGACTGTAGGCAGCTGGTGACAGTGCTCCGGGAGGAGACAGGAATCGTGCAACTCCTGACAAACGAGGTCGGGCAGGGCCTGGGGCTGCTGGGATGGGCATTTCCAGGGAAGCTCGCGAGTGACATGGGACTAAAAGAGGCTCCAGAGGAGACACATTACGCCCTCAAACATTCTTGCAATAATGACCTTGGCTCCAGGAGAAGGCCGCTCTTGCCTCTGGTACCCAGGTTCCCAGCCGGACACAGCTGACCTACTCGGAAGGGCGGCCTTGTACGGGCCCCGCGACGAAGACCAGCACAGAACTTTCTGGAGGTTGGGGGGGGTGTAGTTTCCCCTTAGCAGCACAGGGACGCTGGTGGGGTGGTGACGAGCAGACCCGGTGGGTGTGCGTGTGCACCCGATCCCCCCACAGCTGCCTGGGTGTGTGGGAAGGGGGAGCGTCACTTTTCCCGCTGTGGCAGAGAACCCAGAAGGGCGTCTGCGATGGAAATTCACATCTTCCACCCAAACCCCTCCCCGTGTGTTTACATCCAGAGGAAGAATGAAGAGGAAGAGAACCGTTTTTGAAGGAATGCGGTACTTCATTCACTCTTGCACTCGACGAGCCCACACGTGTGGCGGTGATGCCGCAGGGGAGACGTTGTCTCCCGTCCCCGAGGGTGGCCTCGCCTCCTCCCGTCCCTCCTGGGGTGGGCCTCTCGCAGGTGCCAGGGTTAGAAGGAATCGTCTCAAAGACATAGTCCCTACCCAAGCTCCAAGTAGTCTCTCTCTCTCCCTCTCTCTCTCACTCTCTCTCACGCACATGCATGCTCATTCACACACACACTCACGTGCACGCACATGCGTGCGCACCCACACAGTGCACACCTGCACATATATGTACACACATGAGCGCACACGTGTGCGCATTCAAGGAACACGTGTGTGCACATGTGTGTGTGCGCAAACGTGTGCACACTCACGTGTACGTGTGTGCACGTACACGTACCCACACGTACACACGCACACACTGCACGCACATGCCCACAGTCGTGGGCACATGCACACAAACACATGTGTATGCACATGCACACATCCACATGAACCCACACATGAATGCACACATGCACGTGTGTGCACATATACACTCACACGTGCACAACACACATACACATACGTACACACACGTGCACATGTGCACACACGCACACACTCTGTGCTTCCTGCTGATGCAGGATTTTCCAGGACGGTGCTGGCTGGGTGCAGTCTCCCCCCCACCCCCTCTCCCTCCCCTCGGGGGGCCCCCAGGAGGACGGGGCTCACCTGCGGGCAACGTGGAGAATTCCACGAAGGCCTCCTTCTTCTCCCGTTGCTCCAGGGGCAGCTGCCACGGCATCTGGTGGGGCCTGGCCAGGACCCTCACCTTGTAGGCCATGTTGGGCCTGAGGTTCAAGAACTGGTACTTGTACCTGGCGGCCCTGACGACGTCGAGCTCCTCCTCGTTGAGGAAGATGACGTGGCTGTAGTTGCTGTTGGTGGGCAGCCAGGAGAGCTGGGCAGAGATCTGGGTGATGTTGTCCACCCGCAGCTGGGAGGGGGCCACCGCCACGTCCTTGCCCACCAGCAGCGTGCACCGCAGCTCGTCCGAGGTGCCTCGGCTGGTGGCGCACTGCACGGAGATGCGGTAGGTGCAGGCCGCCGTGTCCAGCTTCTCGATGAGGGCCTTGGTTCTGCCCCCCAGCGTGAGGCTCACGCGGGTCTCCCGGTCCACCAGCACGTTGTAGCTGCTCACGGCCCCCCAGCCCGGCGGCACCGCCGGCGGCTCCCAGGCCACAATGACACTTCTGGCGAGTTGTTTGATGAGGGTGATTTTTCTAGGGTAAGGCACGATGTCTTCTCCGATTTCGTCGACGTTCACGCCCAGCGTCTCCGCACCATCGTCTGTGACGCCGGCGTCTATGTGAGGGGGGGCGTGGAGGTCCAGAATGTTCTCCGCCTCCAGGCCGACGCTGGAATGGTCGATGAGATTCTGGTCCTGTTCGCTCCCCAGCGTACTTGCCAGCCGCGCCTCGTTGTCCTGGACAAAATCCACAAAGTTGGAGGGCACCAAACCCCTCTGCCCGTCCAGGAGCTCACCTGTGGGCACGAAGGCAGCGAGATCACCCAACCGACCGTCGCATCAGGGCCCCGAGGTCCTGCCGTGTCTGCACGGCCCTGGCCGCAACGGGACCCCAGCGGGATTCCACAGGCCGTCACGGAGACCTGCTCAAACGACCCGTCCCCGGGACCTTGCTCACACCGCCTGCCACCCACCACCCGCAGATCCATCAGGCGCTGTGGCCCCTGCCTGGTGCAACGCGACACGGCCGGTCCAGTCAGCTGCGTGTGGACGCCGACACCCCGTGAGGGCAGGGACCTTTCTGTTCCTCACGCTGAACAGCCCTAGCGTGACGCCCGGCTCACAGGACGTGCCCCACAAATGTCTGCTAGAGGGACGAACAAACGTGCCTGAGGTGAGGGCTCGGGAGATTAAGGAAATACGCAGCTTACTATTGTTTTTGAGGGTGTGGCTGGAGGAGTGGGAACTGGAAAGTGACCTGCCCCCTGGAAAGCACGCTGCGTGCGTCCTAAGGAGCTGCCAGCCTGCCCGCGTGCCGAGACACACACACCATCCACATGGTGCCAGGCCACCTGCAGTGTGAGTGGCAAAAGACTCCATCACACCAGCTCCTGGGGCCACCGTGGGCGGCTGCAGGGAGGACCTCCTCTTATTCTGTGAAACGCTGTTTTCAGTTGGGTCCAAAACCCGTTCGCACTGAGGCCTGAAGCCTGAGACGTGTTTTGAGGAGCCCCAGCGACGACGCGGTTTGGGTCACCTCGCAGCACCCGCGGTAGGCGGCAGGGTGGGGCTGGAGGTCCAGCCCCCGGGAGGCTGGGAGGTGCTTGCTCACAGTAGCCCTCGCCTCGGGAGACATGTGCTGGACCCTGAGGAGGGCACGTGAGTGTGCAATGGCCCCAGATTCTCCCCGAGTGAAGGGGCCTCGGACCTGCAGCCGGCCCTACGTGCGGTGTGGGTCCTGAGGCGGTCAGCTGTCGCCTCCCGGGAGCTCTCACAGGGGGCAGTGCTCACGTGACACTGACAGTGGTGACCACACTCACAAGGTGTCCTAACCACCCTGTGCCTCAGTTACCCAAGGCTGCCCCGGAGCCGGGGATTCACTCCCGCCTACACGGAGGAAGGCACGGAGAGAAGGGAAGGCCCTGAGCTTCGCAGCTGCGTTTGCATCAGGCCTCCGGAAAGCTGATGTGGGCAGGATACCTGCCGGAAATATTCTAGAGATTTCTGACAAGGGTTTTCTGGCGGCCGCCTCAGGCGCCTGTTTCTACAGGTGTGAGAACCAGTGATGGTGTCATGAGCGTGTGCGGAGAGCTCAGGCTGGGCCGTCACCAGCCGTGCTGGATTTCCCAGGTGGACGGCCCACGCTTCCACTACCATGTGCCTGGCACAGCCCGTGGCTGGGCTGCCGTTCAGCAGCGTCGACAGAGGGAACCCGCGGGGCACCTGGGGGGGCTCAGTCGTTTGAGCAAATGACTTTGGCTCAGGTCATGAACTCACAGGTCAAGAGTTTGAGCCCCACGCCGGGCTCTTTGTTGTCAGCACAGAGCTGGCTTTGGATCCTGTTCCCCCTCACTCTACCCCTCCCCCACTCACTCTCAAACATAAATGTTAAAAAAAAACCCAGAGGCAATCCAACCTCACGTCCAGCCAACACCGGCTCGAGAGCCAACTGCTTCCATCAGCGCTGGGAACACTGCACGAGGCTGAGAGAGGAGCCCGCTCATTTAGCAAGAAGCGGCCCTCCAGCTCAAGGAAGAGAGCAGTCGGGAGAGACCAAGACCCTTCCGTTCCCACAGGGCGACTGAGCGGCTGGGGACTGAGGAGCCTCAGCTCGCATGGCCACTGGCTGTGTCCCATTCACACTTGGGTTACGAAGGGGATGGAAAGTTAGCCATTCTGGAGGGAGGGAGGAGTTCCCGTTTCCCGATTTCAGACTGGGCTGGGCAGTACCATGAAGGGAGGGGTCCGGCTGCATGTGGCCAGGCAGCAAGAGAGCCCGGAGGCTGGTGGGACTGCCCTGAGCCAGGCAGGGTCACACGCCCTGCTGGGAAGGAGGTCGGCCAGGGTCCCAGGGGTGCTGGGGCAGCAAGAAGGAAGAGGCAAGAGATCGCCCCTGGGAACAGCAGGGTCCGTCAGCCTGGTGTGTCCACACAGCCACCCAGTGAGCTCTGCAGGGAATGACACTGGCAACCTCTGTGTCTCAGGTCTGCAGGATCAGGGCGCCCCTGTCAGTCATCAGAAAGGGGGGAGCTGACGAGGGGGAGTGGAGGGTCAGGGCAGAGGGCCGGGGAGGGCAGGGGTCACTGGGGGCCTGGCCCGTCTGGCAGGGACATTAGTCAGGCACATGGAGCAGCCCCGGAGCCCTAACAGACCTTCGTAGAAGCCATCTTCGTCCATGTCCCCGTACACATAGAGGTACTTCCCCGCCGTGAGGGGCAGCTCAGCTTCCGGGTTCTCATTCGGCCCATCGAAGGGGTTGTAACTGCGGGAAGAAGGGTACTCATGGGGTAGATGCCAGGCGCGGAGGGCCGGCGACCGCTCACACACCCGCGCCAGCCGCGTGCACACCGAACATGCCAGCAACGCCCACCCACTCCCTTGCACAGACTAAGAACAAAAAGATAATTCTGAACCCGAGGTGGGCATCCTGAGTCCCAGGGCCGGGCGAGCCACTCACAGTCCTGATTTCTGTCCACATCTGTCACGTCTGCCATGAGTTTTCAAATCACCAAGCAAAGAAGGTAATGAACCCTGCAGCCTTCCCATACGTGTTACTCCACAAAGGCGGAGCCCCAGGACACTTACTTTGTAGGAATCTGCTTACTCTTTACATGGTCCAGTACGTGTGACCCTCCCTCTACCTCATGAAATATTCTTTCATGGTCGCATTTAATGGATGTGGAAAATTTCGCCGAACAGACTGACATACCTCACTTAACCAACACCCTAACTGGGCGCTGATGTGGCTTTGAACCTGTGGTTGATATCATCACTATTGCATCAAATATCCTCATAAACATGACATTTGCTGCAATCGTGCCCAATTTGCAAACAAAATATACACTAAATGAATCTGGGTTTTTTTTAATTAGTTTAAAATAACTGAAAAGGTTTCAATAAAAAAATTAAAATGGCATTGGGGGTAATCAGAGATGACAGGCGTGAACAGTAAAGTATGACAATGACGCTATAGCGACTCCGACACCAACAGCCCCAGGAAGCTCCCCAGTACTTCCGTGTACAGTCTACGAGATGACCGTTCTATCTCAGCAAGGGGAGCAGAGAAGGTATTATTTCTCCCAACTTGAATCACAAAGCGACGTAAGGGGCATGCGCCCAAACTCACGAGCTCAAAGTAGCACAGGGTGGGGGTGGGGGGGCAGAATCAAGGTCTCCTGACCCCCATCCTATGTGGTTTAATGCCCCCAAGTCACTATGCCCCTCACCATCCAAGTCCAGGGTCTAGGAAAGTTACACAAGAGTCTGATGGTTTTACTAAGTCAGGAATTGCCAGGGGCACCTGCATAAGGAAGAGACACAGATGGATGTTTAATGTGAAAGCCCAGTGGGTGGACGAAGGGGGGAAATGGTTCCTGGCAGAGGGAATGGTGTGTGCAAAGGTCCAGAGGCAGGAAGCAGGGTGCCTCTGGGGCGCGGAGAGTCAGCCTGGCTGGAGGAGGGTGCTCAAAGCGGAGCGTCGAGGGATAGGGGTGGGCAGGGTCCCTGTGGGGGTGGATTTGGTCTCCGGACCTGGGAGGTTATCAGGCTTTAAGGTAGGAGTGACGTGACCAGCCCGCACTTTGTAGGGAGACCCTTGGGGCGCCCTGTGGAGGGGGGGCTGGCAGCTGGGAGGCGGGCTGAGGACACTGGATCACGGAGTGACCTGAGAGATGATGGAGACGGGCTTTGGTTGGTACGCCGAAAGCTTTCCGGGTCAGGATGAGCGGATGGGGTCGCATGTACTGAGCCGGCTCCGTGGTCAGGGGCTGGCGCACCGAGAAAGGGGTAACGGTCGGTCCGAGGCGTCTGACGTCGTCGCACACTGAATTCACGAGCTCAGAGCTCTGTCTCCACGAAGCTGTCTGCTCCGAGCGATGGGGGTTTGGGGCGGAGGCTGGGAGCAGGCAGGACATGTGGGGACAGAGGCGGACCGACCGTGGGTGACTGTCCCGGGAGGGGGGATACGCCAGCCACTGGGGAGGGCCTCAAGCAGGTATGCTCTTCTTTTAGGTTTGGGGAAACCTCTCGGAGGTTTGTTGAACAGTGTCCGTGGTTGGCCCTAGGGGACCCCCAAACTCCTGCCTTTACCTTCAGAAGCACTGCAGCGGGGGCGCGAGGTGCTCCGAGAGCTCGGCTCTGCGGAGTTCTCTGCGCTATTCGGTCTCATGTGGTGTGGGCGTCCCCGGCAGGGCGGTGGGGACAGTCACACGCCCAGCACAGGGAAACATCAGGGGCAACAACACAGAACGGAACAGAAGGGGGCACGTCGTGCACTTGAGCTGTGCCCGGTGACGGCAGTGGCGGACAGAAATCAGTCGCTCAGCCCACCTTCTCTGCCTGATTTCCCGCGGGCTACGGAATCCGTCTGCGGGGCACACGGGCTCTTGGGACCTGTCCTCGGAACAAGCCCTTGCCTCTCCTGGAAGAGGAGGGAACACGGGCCCAGCACACGGTGTGCAGCAGAGGAGGCTGGGACGGCAGGGGAGGCTGGGGCGGCAGGGGAGGCTGGGGCGGCAGGGGAGGCAGGGGAGGCTGGGGTGGCAGGGCTGGCAGGGGAGACAGGGG
>NW_027529584.1:425122-431337 GCF_008692635.1 Crocuta crocuta | reverse complement strand
CCCTGCTAGGAAGCGAGCCAGGTTGGAGAGTGCCAAGCCCAGCTGCAGCCCAACTTGCCAGCACCGAGGGCTCAGGCCTCAACGCTCAAAAACAAGGACACTTCTATGACACACGGGCGGGCCGAGCCTTCCCCTCAGGCCCTGCGGAGCGGCACCGGGGCAGCGTCCCCGCGGACGGCGTGTGGATGTGCAGCAGTGCAGCCGCATTCAGACGGGGGTCGATCTGCCTGTGTCCTGACGGAGAAGCCTGCGGCCCAGGGAGCGCTACTCCAAACACCTCTGTTGTCTGAGCAGAAGCGGGTTTTAACGGGTGATGTTAATGGCTCACCAATCAGAAAATAACCCGCGAATCGGCACACCGGCCACTACGAGGGGGTCTCATGGGAGAAAACAGAACGCGCCGGAGGTCCGTGGACCGGCGGAAACTAAGGACAAGAGGCTGGTCCTCATCGAGCGCGAGGAACAAGGGACAGAACTGTCTGGCCTGTGGCTAATTCCTTCCTGCGGCGGCATCTGTCTCGGGCTGCGGGCGCTGTAGCGAGTTAGCAGAGCTGTGGGGAGCGGCAACCCCACACCCGCCTCAGAATGGGGGGCTGCTCCCACTGAGACTCTGAGAGTCGTTCGTAGATGGCTCCACAGTTGCCGCTGGGACATCTGCGGGACGCCGTGCAGAAGTGAGGACCCCAGCAGGCGGGAAACGGGGCTACGGACAAGAGCGTGCCCCTGTGTCAGCCGGCGACCTGCTAAGGGCTAACCTGTCCCCCAAATGCTGTGTTCAAGTCCTAGCGCCCAGCACGGGAAACGTGACCTTGTTTGGAAATAGGCTCTTTGCCGATGTGATCGGGACGGGGTCGTCCTGGAGCCGGGTGCGGCCCACCCAGTGACTGGTGCCCTCAGAGAGAGAGCGAGCGAGAGCGCAGGAGCAGATGCACAGGGAAGCAGCCGCGGGAAGACGGGCAGAGACTGCAGGGGTGCACCCGTAACCCCCCGCGAGCACAGCCCTGCTGACCCCGACCCGCGCTTCTGGCCTCCAGAGCGCGAGAGGGTGCGCTTCTGCAGTTTCACGTCCCCCACCTCGCGGGAAGTCACTATGGCCGTCCTGGGAAACAAATACACGCTCTGCACTCTTTCCCTCGGACCCGACAGCAAGCCTACGCCATCTCCCGAGCCTGTGGCCGAACTGCCCACCTTGGGCTTAGGACCCGGGGAGGGGAGTGGAGACGGGAGTGCCCAGACCCGCAGCCCCAAGGGCCCCCCCATGCCCACAGATGCTTCGCGCTTACCTGTAGCGGGCAACACACAGGTGCACTTTGCCCGAGTGTCTCTGCTGCTTGGAGGCACTAGAGTTCCGTCCGTTCTCCATCTGGTAAAGACACAAACCGCGTCCGGTTTTGCGGGAAGCGCACGGAAGCCGTCCAGTCTCCCAGAGCCTCCTCGCCCCTGATCACGGAGCCCCCGTGAGACACGACTAGACCAAACTCTGTGTCTCGGGCACCAGCCCAGAGACAGAGCGGTCCCCTCAGTGTAGGGCCCCCTGGTCACGCAGAAGGGCGTTTCCTGAGCCAAGAGCGGACCGGAGGTGGGGCCTCCCCCAGCGCGGGGCGTGGGACTCGCTGGGCGGACCGTGCGTGATTGCCGGGCCCTGCCGGGCCTCTGTGGACACACAGAGATGGACAAGGTCTGTGGCCTCTGCTCACAGGGGCTCAGCCCCGAGAGGGAGGGAGACAGACACCGTCCGCCGCGGTCACGTGTCAGAGGTGCCTGGTGCCCTGGGACGGAGACATCCAGGAAGACTGCATGGAGAAGGTGACACGAGGGCCAGTGAAGACCAGATTCGGGAGTTTATGGGCGGGAGGGAAGCCTGGAGGGAGGAGGAGGAAGAAAAGAGGGGAGGACCCTGTGTTCCCAGCAGACAGATCCACACGGGGGGCCGGAACTCACGTCTGATTCAAATCTGCATCTTGGGCTGGCGGATCTGGACAGGAAGGTGGGCTTGACAGGCAGAGGCTCCGGCTTGTCACCAGGGAGCAGGAGGGGCCGGACGTGATCCCCAATCACAGCGCGGCTTCCGACCGTGCCCTCCTGACCTGGCCACGACACGGAGACAATTCAAACGGGGACACCAATGAGATGACATCGCGCCTGTCAGCATGCCCGTCCCCCTCGCGGGCACCAGCCTCAGCCTTTCATCTTGGGAGCTGCCCACCTCCCGCCCTCAGTCCCCCCCACCCCCCACCGGTGGCCTGACCCCCGGCAGGGGCCCCTCCTGGCTGTGAGGATGGTTTGGTGGCGATGGCGGTGTCACACGTGCGGCGGGAAGGTCCAGCCACAGGGAATTAAAGGGAGCCGTGGAGAAAGCGGCTCTCCCTTTCCCTGCCTCCAAGTGGAGAGGCTGTGAGGCCCGGTGATGCTGCAGCCACGTTGCCACCAGGAGGCGGGAGGGTGGTCCCACTGGAGCTGGCTCACGGACGGGGCGCCGCCGGGGGTAGGGGACATGCATCCCAGGGACGTGGCTGGAGTCCCGAGGCCAGCTGTGCGGGAGAGCCAGGGCTCATCTACTCCAGGTGATAAGTTCCGTGTGGCTCACACCTGTTCCAGTCAGCTTAGCTCACTTATGCCCGAGTGTCCCAACATATNGACGTGCATCCCAGGGACGTGGCTGGAGTCCCGAGGCCAGCTGTGCGGGAGAGCCAGGGCTCATCTACTCCAGGTGATAAGTTCCGTGTGGCTCACACCTGTTCCAGTCAGCTTAGCTCACTTATGCCCCTGAGTGTCCCAACATACAAAGCGGCCCAGGGGCCGGGCATCTTTGTCCCGACGAGAAGCAGGGGAGCAGTGACTCCCTCCCTGACCTCCGTCCAGCCTCCGTCTATAGTGGCCGGACCTCAGGGTCACCTCACTGAAGACTCGACCAGCTGAGCCCACGCTATGACAGGCCAAGTGACTCACAGTAAGGTGGGAAGGGTCCCTACACAGGCTCTCACCCGCCAGGGGCCCCGCGGCTCCGGCCTGGTGAAGGGGACAGTGAGATGGCATGTCTGAAACAGAACCGGTGCCAGAAGAGACACAGGGCCCTGCCGGGGCATCAGGTCCCAGGGAGCAGGGGTGCGGCTCGGTCTCCGCCGTCTGTCCCAGAGCTCTCGGCGGTGCTCGACATGCAACAGGCGCAACGGGATACTGTGCAGATGGGCGCCCAGGACCCCAGGCACCAGCTAAGATGCGGGCGTCCAACCCCTGACCCAGGGCCGGACCGGCCAGTGCCCTGCCAGTGAAGTCACATGTCTCACCCCTGGACAGAACTGTTTGAGCAGCTGTGCAACTATTTCCCTTCGATGGAACATTCCAGACAGAGAGGCTCTGCCTCCCACCCAGCATTCCCGGGTGAGGACAGTGGACCCAGTGGCCTACGCCAGCCTCAGAGGAACGTGGAGCCACAATCAGTGATGCCGGAATGACAAGGGTGAAGCCAAGTGCACGTGGGCCCTGACAACGGGGCCCCCGATGGGGCGAGGTCTATCCCGGCGGCCGCGCAGAAGGCTTGCCGCACACCTGTTCGTGCACCAGGGTCACATCAATCAGCTCCGTAGCGGCCCAGCACCGCTGTGGGTCTGAGTGCCCGCTTTCCGTCATCACGAGTCACATCCCGTTCTCCAGATGGGTCTCCACGTGGAGCCACACCCACTGGCCTCACGCTGGCGTGGCAAGGAGGCGCTCACGCGGCAGCCGGAGACCCAGTAGTGAGAAGGGCCTGGGGCCAGGTGGGCGGAGGGTGGGCACGCGGGGGTGGGCCAGTGCTCGCTGTGACCCGCCGCAGACCCGGCGTGGTCCCAGCACCGCCTTCCTCTGGTGCACGCCCGGCACGGGGGCCACGTGACCGGATCCTGTAATCCCTGGGCCGTGACTGCACTCAGTGGCTGCGTTTTTCAGTGCCCACGTGGCCTGCATGGCCCCGTCCCCTAGGATCCGACCTGTCCCAGTCCCAGGCCACCCTAACACATCTAAGCACCTTGTGGGGTCTTGAAAAGCATGCACTGGCCAACCTCATGCGGCCACATGACCCAAGCACGTCCATCTCATCTAGTGACAGCTGAACTGTCCTACCCCTTCTCGTGCTTCAGACGCACAACCCAACGCCCCTCCCTGGAGCCAGGCTTCTTGGTCCACCTGGTGTGAAGTAGCCCTGGGTCACTTTTCTACCTTGTCACCCTGTCCTCCCACACCTGTCCCCTGGTCTGTCTCCAGCCACGTAGAGGAGCTCCACAGGGCCTGGCCGGCTGGTTGGCCTCACAGCTGCAGCCCCCACGTGCAGCCTGGGCACACCAGGCCCTCGGAACACTGCAGAGGGGTGTGCAGACCCTCCTCCCCTCTGCCCTGCTGCTCACAGCCACAGGGCGCGCGGTGAATGGCTGCACACCAAGGACGGGCACGTTGTTTATCAAGATACAGGCAGCATCACTTCTTCATATCACGAGGCATCAGAAAGAACCCATCGTGTGTTCTGATCACAACGGGGAGGAACCTGGAAACGCTCCCTCGGATGGAATCAGGGGGCTTCTGACACTCGTCTCCCCCAAATTAAAAACAACAGTAACTTTTAAACAGGTGGGTTTTCCTGCAACCGGTGTGCCCCGGGCCGGCGGCCCTGGGGCGAGGCGCGCTCTCCCGACTGACCGGGGCACTGTGTCCAGGCTGGGGCCTGTACCGTCTGAGGACAGACTTGGGGATCTCTGTGACCGACACAAAGACAAGATCCCTCCCCCAACAGGCAAGGTTCGTCCCATCCTGCATCCAGAGCACAAGTGCGACAGGTGAGCGTTCAAATTCACCGCAGTCACCGCTGCTGCCTTCATGGGAACAGGGATTCGTCCCCAAGCAGACAGTGCAGGGATGAAGGCAGGGAGGCAGCCGCAGCCCAGCGGTGCGCCTCGGGGACCCCGGCCTACTGCTAGTTGCCATGTGACCCGCACGAGAGCCTCGGTCTGCCTCCTCCGCAGAGCGGGACCAGGAGAGCATGTGCACCACACACGGCCGTGCAAGGAGCCCGTGTGCCAACAGCACCGAGTGCTCAGGACGGGGGCTGGTGCACCGTGCACGCGCAGTGACTACGGCTGGCCTGCCGTCACCGGAAGCCCCGGGACACTGGGGTCCTAGGCAGGCAGGTCAGACAGACACTGACTACGCAACGCCCGATACGGGGTCACTGCCGTCCCTTCTCCGCCACGCACTCACCTTTGCCGATGGAAGGGGTGAGGCCGTTCATGAATTGCGGGAAAGGCTTGCTGGATGCGGGGCCGCCCCCCCGCAGGTCGGGCTCCCCGGCGTGCTGCCGGAGCCGCTCCAGGCCCTGCGACAGCAGGCTGCACTGCTCACTCTGCGTCCGGCATTTCTCCTCCAGCTCCCGAACCTTGCTCTGCACGGCAGACGCACAGACACGCGGTCAGGGGCGTGCGTGCACGCGAGCGCTGCCTCCTATCCCCACGGAGGACAGCGTCCCGTAACACCAAGGGTCCCAGACAGCCTGGCTGTTGGGCAGGTTCCGTCACTGGACAAACGCGGGAAACCACAGGTTTGAGAAACCGTACAGACGCTCAGACCCCGGCCCACCGCGGACAGTTCTGGGCCGGGTGTGCGGCCCAGGGGCTTGCAGTGGGACGCCCCACCACAGCCACCCGAAATTGGGACTGTGGGGCAGCGACATGGCCCAGACCTGGGGGCAGCTCGGCTGCTAACCCACTGACCTGTTTTTCTCCCGGGTCGAGGAACCTAACCTGAGCACGGCTTTGGCAATAAAAGGGGGTTTCTAACCGCTGGATTTGGTTAGCGACACGGCTGCCGTTCGCAGACATCGAGAGATGTCCCGGAGCACCGGGGGGGAAGGGTCTCCCCCAGACACGTGTCAGGGAAGGGGCAGCTCCCCACTGACTCCGCCTGCTCCTGCCCCGGCTGGTTCTCAGGCTGGGTCCCTGGAGACGCACTCCCCGCGCCCCACACTTCCTACCCTGGTGCAGACGTGAGGCTCTTTCTCGGGGACCAGAGTGTCCTGTGTGTTCACGGGGGGCGCACACCAGGGAGGGCCGCGGGCAGGGTGGGCTCTGCGGTACTGCCCCCCGAGGCTGCATTAGCTCCTGGGCACTCTCTGCTGTCCCTTGACCTCACGGGGAGCTCCAAGCCTCGCTGCCCCCTCCCCATACACCCTCCCTGCTCTTCAGACTCGG
>NW_027529584.1:424423-424933 GCF_008692635.1 Crocuta crocuta | reverse complement strand
GCACTAAGTTCTCCAGCTCCTTAGTATAGAAAGAAGTGCTATTTATGCCTGAGATCAGGGATTTCTAAAAATAAACCTAACAAACCCCAAACCTATAATTAATTTCTTCGATTCATTAAAAAAAAAAGAAGTTGCAGGATTCCTCTTTTAAAAAGCTGAATGAGCTTGTCTGTGACAGCGGTCTCCAGCGAGGAAGGCAGAGAAGCGAGAGCANGGGTGCTCAACACACCCGCCGAATCGATGAAAGAGGCACTGCTGACCTGCTGTGCGGGCGCCTCACTTGTCTGCGTGGAGTCCTGCCCTGGCTCCGTCCTTACTCCCGGTTACTGGGCTACTAACTTGCCGGGCTGCCCCCTCTCCCACTCCGGAAGCGTCAGCTCCCCGGACAGGAGTCATCCGCTTCCCTGCTGTGTCCCCAGCGCTCGGAGCAGAGCTGGGTACCCAGTCCACCTTCAGTGGGCGTGTGGCTTACACAGGTGTGCACAGAGGCGGGGCGAGCCGGGGGTGGGC
>NW_027529584.1:408219-424133 GCF_008692635.1 Crocuta crocuta | reverse complement strand
AGGGACAGCGTGTCCCCCGCCCCCAGCCTGGCTGCCCCGTCAGCGAGCCACAGCTCTGACCTCAGAACACGGCAACATTTGCCCGAGGGTGGAGCCATGAGCCTTTGGGGGACAGGGAGGGTCTACTTCGTACCTCAGGCAAGGGGCCCCAGAAAGCCTGAGCTCCCCTGGGTTATCCAGGTGGGCTCCCAGGCGCCGGCGCTGGTGTGGGGGGCGGTAGGTGGCCCGTGGAGAACACAAGCACCACTGAAACGCCGTGAGCTCGTGTTTGTGTGCGTCAGGTCAAACACCAGCAGACGAGATCCTCAGTACCCGTGTGTGCGTGAGGAGGGGCGTCGCTGAAAGTAGCAAACAGATCCCTGGCTTACGCGACATTCTAGAAATGACAGCACTCTAGAGTGATGGACAACAATCACTGGTTTTCGGGGCAGGGGGGAGGGTGTGGCTCCCAAGGGGTAACGGGAGGGGTGTCTTCAGGGAGGTGGAATCCGTATCCCCATGGCGGCCATGAGAATCTCTACGGACAACCGACCGCACGGAACCGTACACAGAAGGGGGAAGATGAACGCAGAACGTAGAATGCGCTGCACCCGATGCGGCCTGCAGCCTGGGCCGGGCCTGCGCCAACACGGCCCCTGGGGCCCAGTGACGGGAACGCGGGAAGGGCCGTGGCTGTTTATGTAACTTTCTGTGCGTCTAAAATTATTTCAAAATAAAAAGGTTTTAGAACGGAGCAGTTTTAACGAAAATAAGACAGGATGCTGCAGGCGCCAGGAACACCTTGGTGGCGCATGAACGGTGTCACGTGGGGAGCACGGCCGGGTCGCCCCGGGCCCCCACGTACATGACACACCTGGGGCCGGCCCGAGCTGCCTGACTCAGGGCTCCCGGGACAGGGCGGGGCACAGAGACGGAAGAGGGCAACTGAGCAGCCCTGGCCGGGCCCTGCAGGGCGCACACGCAGGGGAGACGGGCACACAGAGGCACCCGGCACCCTTCCTGTGCTACCGTGACCACGGCGTCCTTCGCACCCGCTGCTGGCAGACCAGGACCTGAGCTCCCTGAGAATGGCCCTCAGTGACTCCCCCCTTCCAGGCTGTGTTTCTAGGTCCAGGGTCCCCTCCAGCGATGGGGACCATGATGTGCCGCCTCCCCTGGGGCCGGGGAGAGGGGACGGACAGGCGTGCTGGCTCTGCCGGAGGGGACTTCAGAGCACTGGAGTGCCTGGGGCATCCACGGGGGCTAGCGGGGGGCGGGGGGGCAGCCCGCAGGATGCAGCGGGGACACGGCAAACCAGGGCGTGCGCGCTCCGTGTGCACCCACTCAGCGCTGGTCCAGACCCACCATGGGCACAACTTCTATTCACCCAAAAGGAGCAGAGAATCTTCAGTGTAACGTGACATCTCTCAGTTTTTAAATGCTGGTTAGCATTTCAGAGGCCCGTAAACAGTCCAGGCCGACGAGTCCCATCTACAGACGGCACGGCTCCTCCGTGCCTCCCGGCTGGTGTTTCCAGCGCCGGCTCGGGCTGGGCTGGGCGGCCCTTGTGGCCGCGGGTGACCCTGGGCACACAGGATGAGGGCTCTCAGACGGGGAGGTTACCGGCTTCCTGGGTGAACAGCAGGGACTCCTACTCCAGAGCAATGAGTGCCCACCTCAGCGGCGCCCTTCCTGGGGTGGGCAGCACAGACGTGAGGCCGCTACCATCCGGAGCCTCCCGCCGGAGTCGTCCGCCCCCGTGCCTCTAGCGCCAGCCATGCTCACTAGCACGGCGCAAATCAGGAAGACCAAACCACCCTGACGGGACGATCAGCTTTATCCTAAGCATGATGAATGGGAGAAATGGACGATTATCGGGGACGTTAACGGCATTCAGATATCGTAGTGCCATCCCCCCCTTGAGTGAAGGGAGCGGAAGACCACAGGCCCCAAGCCTCGAGCGGACCTGTGTCCAGATACTGGTTCCGAGGCCACAGGCCCCAGGCTCCGTCAGGCCGAGGTCTCCCCTCGAGCAAACCTTCCGTGGGAGCTGACAGCAGAAGGTCCTAACGGTGCAGGTGGGACGTCGCTGGGCTACAGGACGAACACAGACATGCTGTTTGGTGCCTGTTTGTCAGGGCGTTTGCCTAGCCCGCATCTGTCCGCGTGGGGCGACCCGGTCTGAGCCCTGCTTCCATCATACCCAGGAGCAAAGCTGTAGGGGGGCGGCCAAACCTCTCCCCACCTGCACTTGCTCCCAGAGAGAGCGGAGGAGTCGAGCTGCCCACACCCAACTGCCTCTCCAGCTCCTGGCCTCACCTCCCCTCCGGGCAGCAAGGGAAGTGGCTGTGGGGTGTCAGGATGTCAACCTCAGAGCCCAGAAGCTTCGGGTTCCTGTCTGGGTGGGTGGGAGTCAGGATAGCGAGGAGATGGGAGCTAGAGACCCATTACACCCAAAGCACGTCGCGCGGGAGGACACACCCTCCAGAAACTCCACCGGGCTCTCCCCCTTCTGGAAGAGAGGAGGGNCACCAGGGTTCCGGAGAGAACGACTATTGAATGGAGCCCGAAGGGCAAGCAGGTGTTAGAGGTCAGACAGAGCAGGATGCCCGAGGGACCAGCCAAGAGCAGACTGGCTGGGGCGCGGGGGGTGGGGGGGGGGGGCGGGGCGGGCCAGCACCTGGGAGGAGCCTGTGAGGGTCCCAGCATCACCAGCAGGAGGAAAGGCAGCCTCGACCCCGCTGATCCACCTGGCTGGCTTGTTTGAACATCTGTGTTTTTCAGCATTCAGGGCACTGTCCCCTCCCAGCGGGTGGCCCCCTGGGGAGCTGGCCCCCTGCAGGCATCGGGAGTGGGGCCACTCAGAAGCGGCCGGCCGTGTTCTGGTCGCGGTGGGAAGAGACCGCACCACCCCTGGCAGAAGTGCGGGACGTGCCCACTGGGACGCAGTACTCATAAAGAGAGCAGGACACACATCACAAGCACGACTGCTGGCGGGGCCAGCCCCGGCACCGGGCAGTTCTCAGCTCACTTCCGGCTCCGTGGGGGACAGGCGCGGGGGTGCCGTGCCCTGTAATCCGTGTCCAAGCAAGGCCGCCGTGAGTCAGCAGAGCAGTAGGTGAAACCAGGGAGCGCCCCGGGCAGGCTGGGGTAACAGCCATGTGTGGCGTCCCAACGTGCAAACAGGAGTGCGGGGCCATTTACGCAGGCCACATGCCTGCCACACGCCTGCTACGTGCCAGGCGCTGCCAGGGGCTCTCACTCTCACGCACGGTCAGGGGGACCCATGGCATAAGGTGGTACGAGCCCACGGCAGAGTGAGGAAAACAAAGCCAAGACGCACAAAAGCCAGGGTCACACACGCAGGCAGTGGCCGGGCAGGGCCAGGCCTCTCTGAACCCAGGCTCTGAGCTGGCTCTAGGTCCTAGATGCCCCCACTCATTCACGGGGACCTGGACGCAAGCCACCCAACCTCAGTGGGCCTCGCTGTCTTTGCCGATAACGGGTGAAGCGTGTCTTCCAGAACCCAATGCCGAACTGCAAAGTCAGACCCTGGGGGGCAGGGTAGGGGCTCCATTAGTGGAAGCTAGGAACCTTCCACCCCCTTTGGGCCTCAGCACGGATGCTGCTGGGGGCTGGGGGGGCAGCAATCCTAGTACCTCAGTCACCCAAGCTCCCTCATACCCCCCACCATTCGGATGGCTCTTCAGCACCTTAGAGCCCGTGCAACTCTATCAGAATCTGCTACGTTTCACCATCCGAGGGGACACTCAGTGTTGTTTGCCCAGTGACCCCGTGAACTAAGGAATGCCGTCCGCTGCCAGTTTAATACCCCTGCCTGGGCTGGCTCTTCCCTGCAAGCACAGCACACGGGAAAATCCATGTAAATTCACTGAAAGGGCTCTGAGTTCCGGAACCTCCGCAGGACAATGCAGTCTTGACCCCAGAATGGAACCGCGCCGTAGCCAAGGGGAGACTCTGGTAAGGGAAGCCGTCTCTTCAGTTGATGCCTTGCATTCTATGATGTGTGGACCCAGCACTGATAAAACACGAGAGTCTTAAACACTTGCTTTGGCTCATACGATTAAGCAGTTATCAAACCGTCCAACTTAAACGGCACTGGATTCTGAGCTGGTGGGTCTGACCACGGGAGCCCCCGCTGCGGTACGGACGCACGCCTGTCGNTCTTAAACACTTGCTTTGGCTCATACGATTAAGCAGTTATCAAACCGTCCAACTTAAACGGCACTGGATTCTGAGCTGGTGGGTCTGACATGGGAGCCCCCGCTGCGGTACGGACGCACGCCTGTCACGTGGCTTCACGGGGACGGATGGGGCTCGCTGGCAGGCCCTCAGAGCTCCCGTTTCGCCCTCAGGGGTGCCAACGATGGGCGGAGACGGTGGCATCTGGGATGCAGAGCGAGACGTGGGGTCGGCCCTGGGGCGGCCAAACTCCCAAATACTGGAGCGTACATAACTTCCTTGTCCCTAAGCACCTCGTCTTCTGGTAGGGACTCAGGGGGACGAGCTGCTAAGGCTGCTTCCGGGGTGAGGGGCAGAGGCCCCATGCCCACCACGATTCCTGGGCAGAGAGACTTCCTGAGACACATAGGACCTAAAATGTTAAGTATAAAACTTTGTGTGCCCACCTCTCAGATTCTCAGTATCCAAACCGGGATGTCTTGAGGATTCTAAAATTCAAGTGAGGGAGGGGCGATGACTGGGTCAACCACGTTCAGCTTCGTTTCCTGGACTTCTGGCTTCTCTCGTAGTGAAGTGTCACTGGTATGGCCAGTGCACAGGTGACACAGAAGAGCGTGCATGAGCTGTCCCTGCCGCAGTCACCGGGAAGCTGTGTGCTCCAGACGGCACAGCCACAGGAGGCAGGAGCCCCGAGGGGGGTTCTCGGGGGCCTTCCAGGGGCGCGGTGGGCATCACCGACAAGTGACCTTTCTGTGTTCAATGTGAGACTGTGATTTGTTGCTAAGCACACCTGAGCCTAACCTTACGCCTGCACCTGGGAACCAGGCCCAGCTTTCTGATGGGTCCAAACCCATGTGCTCCTTCACCCACATGCTCACTCACTCACCACCTGGTCACCAAGTATGCTAACACCCACCCAGCAGGGTGACGCCTCCCTCAGGGCCCAGCGACACGGCACCAGCACATTTAGGGACCCGTGGGAATGTTTGCATTTTGGTTTCCTTGAAAATCAGGAAAAGAATATAAGAAGAATGACTCCAACCTGGATGACATTCCTCTGGACACCCAGGCAGACGTGTGCAAAATGTAGTGTTTAGTATTTTCACAAGGCAAAGGGACCTAGAGCCCAGGGAAGACACGACACAGCCCAGAGGCTGGGTCCCGCCTCAAGGAGACCCCAGGCCTGTCTGGCTCAGGAGTGTGCTGTCTGCTCTGGGAAGTCTCCCCAAATGCAACCCTGGGGTGAAAGGAGCCTGTGAGGGTGAGCATCTGGCGTCGCAGGCTGATTCTGCCTCGTCCACGAGCGGACGACCAGCAAGCTGGGGGCAAAGGAGTGAAGCGCTAGGAAGCCGCGTGGGTTATGAGCCACAGAGCAGCCAAAACGCACACGCAAAGCACACAGCACGGACACTGCGACCGCAAGCCCCACAACAGACCCCAGAGGCTGCCCCCTCCCACCCTGGGAGAGCCTACGCTCCCCTGCACACCTCTCCTCGGCCGCCCCAGACAGCGTCCCCAGGGGGCCCGCCTGCCCTCAGGGGCCCAGCTCTGCTCTTGCGAGCTGTGCGTCCCTGGGCACGTGGCTCCATCTCTGTGCCTGACTGCCCAGTGAAGAGGACAACAGGGGCCACCTCACCGGGTCCGGTGCCCGGCGGCTAGTGACCATATGGCGTGCGCAACCATTGTGTGATTCCACTCTTGCTGCAGTTTCGCCGGTAGCAGAGCAGAGCCCAGCTCCCGGTGAGGACAGGACAGTGAGGGCCCGGGAAGCCAGGCTGCAGCGCAGAGGCTGAAGGTCTGGGCTCTGGCACCAACTTCCTGGGGTTTGAGTCCCAATTTTGCTTCCTACTAGCTTGTCTTGGCCAAGTCACTTAACCTGACTGTGCTCAGCTGTCGTGGAGATTAAGTGAATATGCGCACTATGTCCTAGACGTCCATAGGGGCATCCTTACAACAGCGCTTGGCACAAAGTAAGAGTTCAATAAACACTACAGTCCATGCTATTTTTGTTGTTACTATTATTGATTTCAAAACACTCCACTTCTTTGTCTTGAAATAACTCCCTCATAACGTGTTTAATAAAGTGCTAACAGGGTGCTCTGTCTGGATTCTGGAAGAGCTCTATTTTCAGTTCGTTCCCGACACCCGTCTTTGCTAAGCCCCGAAGCTAGCCCCAGCGAGTCTGTGGGTGCTGGGACTCTGCACGCGTCCTGAACAGGAATAGACCCAGCTCCCCTCCTCTTGCCCCCAAACATCCTGGTCATCCACTCATCAGAAAATGGGGTCTGGGACACCCACAGACCCGGCTCTGACCACACCAATGCTCTGACGGGTTTTATGTATATCATGTGTCTTGAGGCAGTCCTTACTAGTCCTGTTTACTGTCTCGCTGGGCAAGGCAAGGGCTGTTCTAGGCTGTTGCGCTGAGGATAACACCTGACCAGTAGAGGAGACCAGCGTGCTGCGTAGGATGCACAGACCCTCCAGGGACACAGCCACGTTCCAGCACAAGCATGTGGCAAGCTGCAGATGCCCCCCATCAACACATCTGGTGACAGTGGGGGGCCAGAGGGGTGGAAGCTCAGGTCACTAAGATGCTGAGCCACAGATCGGCCAAGACCCGAGGGGATGGCTGGTCCCATACGCTCTCCTTCCCCGGACCAGCCTTGCAGACACCAAACTATGCCTCCCAGACACGAGCTGCATCAGAACTGGGACCCGCCCCCCCAGGGTCCTGGCTGCCCCTCCAGAGTGTCTGACCCCGCAGGGTGGGCAGGACCCAAGAGCCTGAGTTTCTAACAAGCTCCCAGGTAATGCAGACACTGCTGGCCTGGAACCCAACTTTGAGAACCACTGGTCCTCAAAGTGGGAAAATCCTCCCTTCTGTGAATACGTGATCCGACTCAGAGTTTTGGAAAACACTCAAAACCCCGTTCAGAGGGACACGCGGTTCCTCTCGCTCCCCGGGGGCAGGGGAGTTAGTGAGAAGCACGGCAGCTTGTTAGTGGAAAAAGGTAAGCCCACAGCACAAACACAAAAGGCGGAGTGATCAGAGGCCAGGACCGAATCCTGATGACAGAGCGGCTGCATCCTGGGCTCTGGCCCCCGGACCCCGAGGGCACAATCAGCCTTGCCAGTTCCCACCCCACCGCACGGTCATCAGGGCTCGGAGACGCCCTCCCAGATTGACCGCTACAGCCTCGGAGGAAAACGGGAGACCAGGTTCGCTGGGCCTGCTCAACACATGCGAGACCAGAGCCTGTGCCCTGGGGCCCCCCATACCCCCTGCAAGTGGCTCCCCGAGCCCCCAGCCCCGCTGCATCAGGAGGAACCACCAGCTGCCGGTAGCGGTGGTAGAAGACGTGGGTTGAGCCGGCCCAGGGACCCAGGGGCGCCCCATGCACGGGGAGGCATCGCCAAGCACATGCGGGGACACGAGCTTCCCTCAAATACCTGCATGCTGTCCAGGGTGCTCTGGGTGAAGCGCAAAGCAGGACGCAATCACAGGACGATGTTGTAAACAAAAGAAGACAGAGCATTCTCAGCACATCTGCACGGCCTTTCCCATGCGTTAAACCCAACGCGCGTCATGGTACCACCACGTCCCGAAGCCCGCACGGCGCTTGGGGCTCGGCAGGCAGCTCCGGGTGCGGGTGGGAAGGAGGACGTGAAGCCAGTGGGCTCCGGGCGATGGGGACAGGAGGCAGACGTGCAGCCAGAAGACGGTCTGAATGGAAGTGGGGGGTGGTGTGGGGGGGTCAGGCAGGGGCGGAGGTCATCTGTCAGGGAGAAGCACGGCCACTCGGGGGTCTGTCTCCATTCTCTTGGGTTATGTATTCCCCCTGCCATTCATCACACTCACCCCTCCAGATATTCATTAGCTAATGGACGCTCTCAAAAAATCAATTTTAATACATGTGATGGTAGTGAAGCGACCTTTCCCTGCGGGAGGAATAGATGTTAAAAGGCAACGTAAGAGATGTGAGAAAAGCACACACGCGGCTGTCCGTGGCCGCTGGTCCCCTGCGGGGGAAGGACGAGGTCATCTCGGGGGACAGCCGCGTTCCGTGCCTGGGGATGGCAGGCCTAGCAACACCCCACGCCTGTGCATCTGAGGGAAGGGGTCGCTGACGGCCTGACCTCTGTCTGTGCCGGTGGGAGACCCAGCGTGTTAGCCCCATTTACCACGCACACAGCGTACAGGTGGCTGGGCCTCGGGGGGAGCCTGAGTTCGTCCAGACCTGCGCATCTGCCACTCCCGGGGCGCTGTCAGGCCCCAGGCGAGGGACAGAGGTGTGGCCACTCCTCCCAGGACCCCATGCGGGTGGGACTTTGCACCAGCTCCCTGCTGAGCCCTCCCCGGCACCACCGGGAATGGCTGTGGAGAAGCCCCCCCGCCGGCTGTTCACTGGGGACAGTGCTGAGGCAGCAGTCACCGCAGATGCCGGTCACCCTTTGATCACCTCTGTCGTCTCCCTCTGGCTCTGCAAATGCCTCCTGAGATACCACTGCCAAATGCTTCCCCAGGATCAGTGCCGTCCCCAAAAATGTCCCCTGCATGGTCCGTCCGCGGCTGGGCGCCCATGGGAAAGGCCCAGCCACGCTCTCTCCTTATTCCCGTGCAAAAGCGTGCCCTCGTCCTCCTCACACGCCACCCAAGAGGCACCCACGGGGGACAGCAGGTCAGATCTGCGGCCCCCAGCTCCAAGGCAGGCAGTGTGGCCATGGGGACAGGGCGTCCCCTCTCTGTGTGGTCGCTGTGCGTGCAGACCCCACGTGGGGACGGGCACTCAGCACTAGTGACTGGTGCCCAGTGGGTGCTCGAAGCCGTGAGCCGCTTCGGTGCGGCGTGAATGCCCGTGTTTGTCCCCGAGCTCACCCCCCCCACCCCCGGCCCCGGGCAGCTGGCCAAGCTCTGGCACTTACCTCTAGCAGCTGCACGGCGCCTTCATGCTCCTTCTTAGCTTCAACCTGAGCCTTTTTTAAGATAAAAAGAGAAAACAGTCAAGGCTTAAAGCAAGGGAAAGAAAAGAATATCAGATTAATGTTCGGATCATGAGGGCATTATCCCCACTAAGAAGCCCCACAGTTCTGAGGATCTACATCAGTTCTTGTTTATCTCTCCTCCGGAAGAGATGGAAGGGATTCTGACCAGCTGGGATGCTTGTTGTGAAAACCAGAAAGCGTGCCCTGATCTGGCAGTGAAGGGATGGGCTGGGCGGAGCATGAGGGGAGGCCCCGGTCCCGGTCCTGACTCCTGATGGGCGGTCATGTGCGAAAGGTGGCTGGGCCCAGAAAGGCAGGACGATGCTGCCCGAGGCCTTGGGCGCGTCACCATGTCCCTAGGTACCCTCCACTGCCTTCCACCGCCATGTAGACTTGAGCCCCAAGTAGCTGAAGGTCGGATGGGATGTCTCCAGGCCCTAGGACAGGCAGAGACAGGGTCCCAAGCACCTGGCAGGTTCTCAGGAGCTCAGCCAACAGCAGGGGCGCTCCTCCTCCAAGTACTTGAAGCAAAGCCATCTGCTCCACAGAACGAGACATGTTACAAGTTTCACTAAACCCGTTTCTCAGGATGGCTGCTGCCCGAACCAGATGGAGAGTTCTCGCAAAACCGAAACACAACGTTATCATCCGATGTCCCCCGCAGACCCGAGGTCTGGCCTTGTGATGCCAGTGAATATCTGCTGCCTGTCTGCCTGGCACTCACGGCCTCCTCTCCCGGGAAGAGTCCGGAGTGCTCTGGGGACACAGCCCCCGTGCCACATGCAACTCCACTGGCTGGTTTAAGGGCAGGCGTGCAGCCAGGTTACAGCAAAGATGCTTTGCCTGGGGAGGCTGGGGGAGAGGGGATAGACACTCCTCGCCTACTGGATCCAAGCCAGAGTCAAGGACAGTGTGGAGCACCAGAGCGGTCTGGCCACCATGAGGGGCGAGGCTGGAGTGGTCTGGGGCCTCCAGCTGGAAATCAAACATGAAGCCAATCAGAGGAAAGCAAAGGCAGGGGTGTGCTGGATCCAGCCGCGTCTGAAGCCTGCCGTTTCAGCCACGTGCACGACTAAAACCCCCTTTCTGTTTTCTGTCCCTCGAAACCAAGAGTCCTAATGGACACACTCATCAGCTGTTTGAGAATACGTTTCCCACTTTCAAGCTGGAGGCGCTGGAGTTCAGTGAGAGCCCGAGGTTGACTCCCTCGCCAGGAAGGGAAGCCTGCCCCCGCACCCTGTGGCCACACGGATGCCCCCTCACGTTGGGTTCATTCCCAAAAGAACCCAGAAGTGGGTCTTTGGAGAGGTCTGTCTCCTGCTACTGCAAGCACCTGCCTTGGAATTTGGAGCACTAATGAAGGATCCGTATGCTCAAGTGAGACTGACATTTAGAATTCTCGGTTCTAGAGCAGCCCTGCCTGCGGGCGCCGGCATGGTAATGAGGGAGGGCCACCCACCTCGAAGAAGCCAGACAGTGTTATCTTAACAGCCTCTCAGGAGGCGGCGGGAGCCCGGCTTCCCGGCACGTGGGGCACTGCGAGGCAGGCTGACACTCCCGTTGACTTTACCCACATGCACCTCACGGGCGCTGTTCCCCCAGGAGGGGCTTCGAGAGCAGGGGCAGCGAACAGACTCCCAGACTGATCACACCGTCCCTGAATTCATGCAATCTTCAGAGTGCTGAAAAACGTTCCTTTCAAAGCAGAAATGAGAGCGACGAAATAACAAAACAGGGTAGAAGAAACAGCCATCCAGAGAACATATAGAGATTATAAATAACCCCACCGTCAAGCCAGTTGAGTCAAAGATAGTTTCCAACTGGCAGGATGAAAAATAACCAAAAAAAAAAAAAAAAAAACCCCAAAGCAGTCTATGAAAACTCCGCCAAGTTTTTGGTAATGCTGGGTTTCCGGCTTCAAGAGAGAATCGGGAGTTCGTTTTCGTAGGCTATTGCAAGCTGGGCCATTTGGGCAATCAGAATAGATTGTTAAAATTAACAGTTAAAATTGGCAGCGCTGAATTCTCAAAACATCTAAGCAACAGCTTAAGTGAAGCTCATTTGGGGGCCGCTGCCAGCTTGCGGGGAAGCTGCGACCTTCATGCAGGCACAATCTCCTACAGAGCAAGGGGACACGGGAGAGGGACCCCGAGGCTCAGGGTCCAATTCAAAGGATGCGGGCCGCCGTCCAGGGGACCCAGCATCCAGGGCGGTGGCTCCCAGGGAGGCGTAGGGGTACAGACATGCTGGCCCCTAGGTCTGGACACTTGGCTGGGACGGGCCGTGCACCAAACGTCCACTGACTGTGATGACCACTGGATGCTGGGGGGGGTGCAGCAGGCGAGGGCATCGCGGGAGCTGCGGACAAGCGGCCGGTGGTCACGGAACTGGGCTGGGGGCTCTGAGGAGCCTCCCGTCCGAGCTGATGAACAGACGCCTACCCCGGGCGTGCACCACGGGAGCACACAGCCCGGGAGCGAGTGCTCCACTGAACAAACACAGGCTTAGGGTCAGTCTGTGATCCTCCATCACGGGAGGATGCGCAACAGGCATCCGGGAAAGGCCCTTGGAACGTAAGCAAAGCACCGATCACAACCCACGTGGCGGGCTCAGCTTCTCTCACGGCACAATCCAGTGACGGTGCCGAGAGAGCCACCATTTCACACGTGGGAGGAGCTCTAAGCCACAGAAAAATCGGTCAGGTCTGCGGATGAATTTTAAATACAGAAAAGCCCTTAGATCATTGTCATGGCTACTGTCCTCAGGCAAAGATGTCACTTGAACAAGAAATCCAAAGTCGGAAGCAGCGATGAGGCTGGAGTCTGGCCATCGGTCACCTAGAGAGGGAGGGTCGGGTCTGGGAACCAGACTGCTGGGGGGCGGGCCGTGGCAGGGCGGGGCCATATCGGCAGTCCCTTCCTGGGGCACTGATGGACCACCGCTCATTCCCCGTCCAGTGCCCTCGGTGCCTCACTGTCCACGTTTGCGAGCACCTGCTCCCCGTGGGGCAGCGATCTGGGAGCACAGACACTCACTCCTCTCTGGAGACAGACGATCGGCAAGTCGGTGGCACTGAGCAGATAGCAGGCACATCACCCCATGGGCGCAGGGGCAGGGAGGGGAGCCCGTGTCAGGCGGGTTGGCAGGGCAGAGACTTCAGGCACAAAGGTAAGCCAGCTCTGCCGCCATCCGGGGACCAGGCATCCCGGGCGAAGATCCGAGAGGGGGCAGATCTGGTGCAGCTGAGGAACAGAGGCCAGCGTGGCCACAGCACGACAAGAAAAGCAGGGGTGGGGAGACGAGGAGGCAGGGAGGCGGAACTCAGGGGAGGCGAGCAGGCACTGGGTCAGGGTCGGGCGGTGACCCTCCGTCATCCACTCACAACAGGACTTTGCACATTTAACATAAACGTTCACAGACACCTTGGTGGCTCAGGCGGTTAAGTGTCCAACTCAGGTCACGATCTCACGGTTCGTGGGTTCGAGCCCCACGTCGGGCTCTGTGCTGACAGTTCGGAGCCTGGAGCTGCTTCCAATTTTGTGTCTCCCTCTCTCTCTGTACCTCCCCTGCTCATGCTCTGTCTCTCTCTCTCAAACATAAAAATTAAATTAAATAAATGTTGGGTGTCACTGTCCCGACTGTCACTATCCGTGGCCCCTTCCCACCCTGCCTCACTCACTGCTGTGTCACTAGCCCCTGAAACATCACTGACAAGAGGGGCTCAATGATTACTGAACTGTTTGTTGACTGGATGAAAGCGAGGATTCTGGACTGAGCTCCGGGCTCCCCGATTCCCATGATGGGTGTCCCACAGCAGAGCCGGGGGTCCTGCCCTGCTCAGCCACCTTCTGTATTTTGAGACGACACCTTCCCAGCTACCAGAGCTACGGGTGGGCGGATTCCCACTCCAACAGTCTTGGCATCTGTATCTTTTTTTCCTTCCCTCAACAATGTTTCTGCTTCCTTCTCTCAGGCACCTCACTGGGTGGTGGATGAGCTGAACTTCTGGGAGACAGAGGCACCCCAAGGAAGACTTGGGTCCCGGGTCCCGCCAGGGGCGAGGCTGAAGCCACGCAGGAGTGTCCAAGCCCTGCCTGTGTTTCAAAGGAACTGATACACGTGCTGTCCCTCAAGGAAAAGGGACACTGCAGGCGATCTGGCAAAGCAGAGATGGGCGTAAAGGGCGTTCCCGAGACGCGGGCGAAGGGGATGTCCCAGGAGAAACCAGTGTGGACGGGGGGGGGTGGGGTCTCCAGGCAGAGACTGGGGAAGGTGGAGCTACCGCCTCCCCACAGGTAACCATCCTGGGAGGGACCCGCGGCTCTGGCAGACAGTTCGGGGGAAAGGAAGTGGCGGGCACACAGAACTAAGCAGACAGAGGTAGTCAACTCCTGGGGAGAGGAAAGGCCATGCGTAAAAGGAGATGCCGCCGTGTGCAGAGCCAGGCAGGGCGGGTACAGGGTCAGTGCTGCCAGTGACACGGTTCAATCTGGAATTGGCGCCGAGGTGTCGCTGGATGAAGGAAGGGGGTCCACCAGCCAGCGTGGAGAGCCAGTGTGGCAGCTAGCGTGACAGCTGGCGTGCACCGTTGGTATTTAGACCCTTAGGACCAGGTGAGGTCGCCCCGGGAGCCAGTGTAGACGGAGAGGAGAGGTGGTTTGCAGACCCAGTCATGGGAATGCCCAAGATGTTTATAGGGATCTGAGTGGATGGAAAATTACCACACACAGTGGCGTCCTGGAGGCCTGAGCAGAGGGACTGACCACCCACAGCTGCTCTGGGTCCAAGAGGATGAGGACAGAGGGCCAGCCTTTGGCGTGATGTCCCCGTGTGGGTGACAGCAAGGGCCACTTCGTCACCAAGAGGAGGGCTGGGGATCCATGGGGGTTGGTTCAAGAAAGCCGGGGAGCTCTGGTCAGAGAGAACAATCACCCTGCTGTCTCTGGACCTCAGAGAGTTCTGGTACTTTTATCGTGGTAGGGGGACAAGAGCCAGACTTTGGTCAGCCCCGAGCCTTAAGGGGGAGCACCCCGGCCTGGCGGGTTCAGAGCAAACCAGTGTGTGCTGTTTCCTAGCCGCGTGGCATCTGGCCAGCTTCCTCGATTCGGAAACGGGACGACGACGGTACACACTCTGTAGGGTCATCATGGGCTTGAATCAAGTCACTCTTGTTAAAAACCATCCCTGGCACCCAGGAAGCACCTGGCCTCTCTTAGTGTAAAGATGTCATTTGTTCTCTTAGTGCTTTCTAATTCCTGTGACGTGGGACCCCACGGCTGCCCAGGCCCAGTGTCCCCCACCCCAGGCTGTCCACTGTCCACAGGTCTCCACGGCCCTGGGATGTTTACATGGGAAGGAAACACCCCCTCCATGGTCTTTTCCCAGGAAATGGAAACACGAACGACGGCACCCAAGAGTGTTGCCCTGTCCAGCAACGCCCCTCCCCACGCAGCCTGGGGCCCCTCGCGAACCGACGCATGTGAGACTGGGTCTCGGCACGTGCAGAACCACACCGCTGCAGTGCGTTTTCTCAGGAACTGCAGTGACCGTCGAGGCCCGACAGGCCCCGAGTCAGCCTGGACGTCCCCCTCCCCACAGGCCCCACCCCTGCCCTTCCCACCACAGCCGCTGAGCGGATCGTTCACCCTCCAATCGGGTGCTGAGATGTGTCCGTGCCTTCCCTCTCCAGCCGCCGCCCCAGTCCAAGACTCTGGACTTCACAGCCGCGGCCAGCAGCCTCCCTGCCTCTCCACACACTAATCCGCAGCGCGATGCTCGAAAGAAGCGCATTGGACCCCGCTACACCCCTGCCTCGACGCTTCACCTTGCAATGAGATCAAGCTCCCGCAGAGCACCTGGGGCTTGGCGGCACCTGTCAGGGGCACACTCCTGCCCGCCGGGCATGGCCCGCGTCCCTCCAGGGGCCTCCTTCCCCGGCACAGGGAGCAGACAGCCCACATTTGTTGCTGAATGTGAGTAACATGCTGGCCCTCCCTGGTGGAAATCCTTCGCAAATACAAACTGTGAAGAAGCTGCCCATCTTGTTCCACTCCAGGTTCGACCTTGCTCTTCAAATGTTTTGTTTAAAAACGAGAGTGCTGAGAAATTACAAAATGGGCACATTGCTTTGCATTCGTTTCTCTTCTCTGCTCCCACCATCACGAGGCATCAGAGTGTCCAAAATAGAGACCATGAGGAAAGCCACGAAAGGAGACGGGAACCTGGAAAGCGCGGGGAAGTGGGATAACAGAACTGGCTCCAGCCTCGGCCTCGGGGGCTTCGTAACAAGAGCCCTGGGCTGCTGGGAACACTCTGCTGAGAGAGACCGGCCCGTCGCTCCCGGCAGGACACACGTATTTCGCGGGCTTCTGTCTGCGTGGGAGGCGCNNNNGGGGCGGGGGGGGGGGGGGGGGGGGGGGGGGGGGGGGGGGGGGGGCCCTGGGGCTTTGGGGCCACAGGGAGCAGGTGCAGGGGCCAGGCAGCCGTGTCTGGGCTCCTGAGGTCCCTTCCGCACAGAGAGCAAACAAAAGAGCAGCATTGCTGCCAGGACGCCAGCGAGCCGCATCCTTTGGGGAGAAAACGCTGCTTCTCGGAGCGCCGGCCACCTCGTCACGGCAGGTAATAGACCGTCCCCATCAGCACCGGCTGAACGACATCCATCCTTGACTGGAGGGGCAGCCTTGGAAGGTCTCTACCCGGCACAAGGTCTGCTCCCGAACTCGGGGGGAGAGGCCGTGCCGGCAGGG
>NW_027529584.1:404036-408070 GCF_008692635.1 Crocuta crocuta | reverse complement strand
TTTCAAGATGGGAGGCCTGGACGGTGGGGGCAGGGGCCACCCAGGTGGGGCGGGGGCTGGGGACCGCCCCCCAGGGCTCCCATGCACCTGCAGACCAGACCAGCTGCCCTAGCGTCCGGGGAGGAGCGGCCCTGCGGGGGACACGGGGCTTCGGGAAGGACAGGAGGCCCAGCCCCGGGACCCCAAGCCCCACGTGGAGACAGACAGGAGGACCAGCACCGATGACAGAGACGAAGCCGGGGGCGATGTTCTCAGCCCCCCGGTACTACCCCGGGCGCCCCCAGGTTCGCCCCCTGAACTGCTCAGTGCCTCCCTCCATCTTCCTCATTTCTTAACCTCTCCTCTTTCTTCTCCGCTCTCTCTCTCCTCCTCTGCTAATGAGATCACGCTGTAAACGCAGCCCTGAGACTCGGTTTGCTCAGTTAACAACACATCACGAAAATCTCAAGGCAGCAGATATAAACCAAAATCACCCCTTTGAAGACGACACCGTCCCAGTGTGCAGCAGGGAGGCACCGCGGTGCACACCCCACCCTCGCCCGGGGCTCCCCCCACAACGCCACACACCAGGCTGGAGAAACACACCAGCTCCTGGGGCCCCTGGAGGGCACTCCTCCTGAACGGGGGGCTGCGGGTCGGGACCACTGACGCTGGCAGGCTGCACATGCCCAAGGCCAAAGCCACCCACACCACCAGGAGCCACGGGAGGGTGCCTCCCCCACAGGCCCGCCAGCGGCGAGCGTTGGCGGGCGCGCACACGAACCCAGGTCACTCGAGGGCTGGGCAGCGACACGGAGCACGGATGCCCCCAACCTCCCCACACCGGGAAGGAGGGCGGCCGCTCCCCATCAGCCTGGGAGGGAGACTTGGGTGGGCGCCCCCATGCCCCCCGCCCCCCCACTCACCTTCTGCAGCAGGTCGATCTCCTGCTGTTTGGCGTGGAGGACGGCCAGGGCTTGCTCATGCTCCAGCTCCAGCTGCTGCCGACGCTCCGCGGCCTCGCGCATGTGCTGCAGGCGACAGGGCGAGGTCAGGGCGGGAGCCAGGGTTCCCACTCGGGGCTCTCGGCCGCTCGGGCGTCCCCGCCCCCGCCCCTGCCTGGGGTGCCAGCAAGCCCTCCACCCTGCCTTCCCTTCTCATTCAGATGCCACGAACCTGTGAGCAGAGGTGAATTCCTCCCCCATCCCCATTTCCCGGACTCCTGAAGTGACAGCCACAGGTCATAGGTCTCTGCCGACACAGTGCTGGTTCTACGCCTTTTAAGGTGACTTAGGTCCTGCAATCCCCCTAATCATCTAGGAGACAGGCTTCACAACCAGCCCCATTCTACACGGGGGAAGCTGAGGCACAGGGAAGTTCTTCTTGCTCATCGCACAGCTGGCCAGTGGCCGTCCAGGGCTCAAGTCAGGCTCCACAGAGCCTGGGGATCTCGGGTTTGGGCGCTATCTACTGGTGAAGCCACACTGGCCTCCTCCCAGCTGCTGGAACTTTCTAAGCATCTCCAGCAGGTGCTTGCTGGCACAGCACAGGTACTGCAGTGAGGGTGCAGACCCGCCTCTGGCACTTGGGGGCAGCCAACGGGCAGTGCCCACCACTGAAAGCCACACTGCCCGGGTTAAGTCCCAGCTCTGACCTGGGGCTGGTGACTTCACCACTCTGTGCATTTCCCTCTCCTGAATTAATTATTCATGAGCATTATCAGCCATTTGTAAATGGCTAATTAACAACAAGCAACACGAGGACGGGTGTTGATGAGTCAATTACAAATCAGGCCTGCTCGCAGACCTGTGAATGGCTCACGAGTCAGAGCAGCACTTGGCGTCTAGAGGCCTGTGTCACCTGCTGCTGGGAGCATAAGCCAGCCCCGTCCCACCCCACCAGCCTCATGCACGTGGCGCGGCTCCAGGGCGGCTCTGAGTGCCCGGGGCGTGGAGTCTGTAGGTGAGCAGAGCCTCTTCCCACGGGACAAGCGGCTGGGACCACGGAACCGCTAAGATGGTGGCGGAGAGACAGCTCTCCAAGGTTCACGGAGTGCTTGCTGGGTGCTCACCGCCCTGTCTGATGCTGGCAACAGCCACAGGCCCAGAGAAGCTGAACGACTTGCTCAGGGCCGCACAGAGCGGCTACAGCGGCACCTGGAAACCCTTCCGGGGGCGTCAGGCCTCAAAGTCGGGGTGCACCTCCTCGTGGACCTCTTCTGAGCCGAGGCCACGTCTCCAGAGCCGTCTCCACCGGGGACTCTGCGGGGGACTGGGGAGCGCGTTCAGGCTCCGAGAGCCAACCTGGCTTGCGTGAACAATTACGCAGCTGTTGAATTACGCTATCCCAGCTAATTTCGGTGTGTCTGTTTATTTTGGAAGTGGGCACTGCCACGTGCAGCCTGTGTGATCCTTATTTAGCTCTGGACGGAAGTGACTCGTGGATGGAGGAAACCACTCTGCTTGCAAGGATTCATTAGAAACTAGAAACACAACCGAACACGGAAGTGATCTGAGGGCGCTGCCACGAGGTCTGGGGTCACGGGGGCGGGGCGGCAGACGCTCGGTGGGCTTCTGGCCTGGACTTGGGGTCACGGAAACCACTGGGACAGAAATGGCTTCTGCAGGGGGTGGGCTGACGAACCAGCCAGCTGGAGCAGCTGTCCGAACGCACGAGTGGGGACAAACACGTGTCCCTCGCAAGGGCGGCCTCCAAGGCCAACCTCGATGCCACAGCAGGGGACAGAGTGGCAGGAACTCGGATCGCACGTGTCCCTTCTCCCCCACCCCCGGCCACTTCCCTTCTCAGCGATGTGGCTCCGGAGGCATCCACCCCCCTCACTCCCTGCTCCTCAGTCTGGCCCCCTCCACCCTTCCACTCACACCCCCTGCCTGACATCCCCCAGGACGGCCCCACGCCTGACCGCCTCCCTCCCCACTGCATGGTCTCTCATCACAGGGGCGGCCGCCACTCTGCTTGGACTCCTTCCCACATGCACGTCCCGCATCACGGCTGTACTTGCCATTTATAAACTCACGCTTCCAGGTGAATCCCTCATGCCTTCACTCGTAGCCAACTGCCCACTTAACCCTCGCACGTGGCTGGACAAGGGGAATCTCAAGTTCAGACTGTGCAGAACTGAGTTCTGGGTTTTCTCTCCCAAACCACTTCCTCCCCCAGGCTGTCCATCTCAGCAAGGACACCACCATCCACCCAGTCTCTCCAAAATGCTGGCCGTCCTCCCTGGTCCCCAGGCCCTTCCCAGTTAACTTCCAGAGCCTCGCAAGGTCTTTCCGAGTGCATAATCTTCCATATCCGCCACCACAGGCCAGCTGCCATCACCTCTGCCTGGCTCTTAGCCACACACACAGCTGGTCTTCCTGTCCCCAGCAGGCCCCCAGAGCGACCAGGGAGTGCTCTCCAGGACAGATGTCACCCCATGGCTTGATGCGTCCGCCTGACTGCATAAAGGTGCCCAGAGAGCTGGGTGCGTCCGGGCGGAGGGTCCAGAAGACACCGGCATTATGAGGGGGTGGAAGAGGAAAGGAGCCACCACTCCCTCGTCCAGTCCGCTGGGGACCCTGAAGGACAATAAAGTGGCAAAAGGGCCAATTTGCTCCCTCTGCCTGAGCTGAGACACATCCGTCCTCTCCTGCCCTCGGACACCTGGGCTCCTGGGTCTTCTCCTTCCCGATTCGGGCCAGGACTTACAATCAGCCCCCAAATGTAAGGCCTCCGGACTCAGACTGAATCATGGACAGCAGCTCAAAGAGCTTCTCATCCTCCGTAGCCACGTGAGCCAATTCTTACGATAAATCTCCTCTTACATCCGTGTGTCTATAAACATCTAGCTGCTTCTTTCTCCGGAAGACCCTGACTAACACACCTGCTCCTGCTTTAAACCCTCGGTGGATGCCAGAGCTTCTAGAACAAACTCCAAACTCTTCCCCACAGCTGACGGGTCCTCTGTGATGGGGCCACTTGTCTGCCTCATGTCTCCCTTCTCCCCTCCTCCCTGCATCGGCCACACTCCCAAAGCAGACACGTCACACGTC
>NW_027529584.1:386519-403810 GCF_008692635.1 Crocuta crocuta | reverse complement strand
CACACCTCGCAGAGTGCACCCTTCCCAGTGCCTGAGATGCTAGCGCCTGTGTCGCCACACGGCTGGCCCTTCCTTCCCTCGAAGCACTTCCCTCCGCCCGTGGGGACTGGATGTGTATGCTTACTCTGTCTTCTCTCCTGCCCCTGGGGCTGAGGGCCACGACTCTGGAGGACCCGCCTGGGTCAGGTGACACCCCCCAGGGCCCCGTAGTGCTGCGCTGCTGGCTGCTGGCATGCAGCCTGTGGAATCCAAGGTCACGCAGAAGCCCCTCCCTAGGGCCATCCACACACACACCCACCCCCGTCCGCACCACTCATGGCCTCCGTCATCACTGTCCGTACCACAGGCACCCACCTACTTCACAGGCGTCACCAGCACCGCCTCGTACCCGACACGCACACTCACGCTGCTCCACACGAGCCTCTGCGGGTTCTGCACGGGGCCCTCATCTGCTTCGCACCATCCTAATTCTGCGTAATTCTCACTTTCTCAAAGGCTAGAAATGAATGGGTCAGGCACAAGCGCGTTCCCATTTCACTTCTGACGTCGCCCAACAACTCAATACTTGACGTTTTAGAAATGACATAAACGGGAAGCAGACACGTCACCTTCTCTTCCCAGTTTTTACGAAGACTCCGCAGACGAGTGCTGGATGAACGGCTTTGACCTTAGCGCAGCCTTCCCCGTTTCCCTCAGGGTTCAGGCTTGTCGATCAGCCCCCAGGCAGGCCGCCGAGTGCCCCATGGTGGCCAGCTTTCACGTCCCAACTTCAAGGTTATTTCTGCCTCCCTGACTTCGATTAGGGCGTTCCCTCTGCCCAATGGCCTGCTTTCCTCCTAAGTATTCACACATGCACCTGTGCATGTCGCAGAGTGCCCCAGGCCCCATCACACTTCACCTTCTCGCAGCAATAAAAGATGGAGAGACACTACTCTTGGTGACATCATCACAGCACCCAGATTCGGCATCCTCACCCTCAGCAAAGCACAAATTCCGGAAGGATTGCTGAGCTAAGTAGTTCATACCCATGACCCACAGAGTCTTCACAACCACCTAGGAAGCAGGCAATATCTTTACTCTCTTACAGAGAAAGAAACTGAGGCCCAGAGAGGTTAAGCAACCTGCCCAATGTTGCCCAGCAAGGAAATGACCAAGCAAGAATCTGAACCCTGGGAGCTCAGCTCCCCGCTGTGCACGCGGCTTCCCCCCAGGACCCCTCGTGCTTGTGGGATGTGCCGACGTGCAGCAGGATCCCTGTGAGAGATGCCGAGAGAGAGCTTTGCGTGCACGGTCTCTGACGCTGACAGGCCACGAAAAACATGTGCACTTCTCCCAGGAGACCATTCCCGTCAGCATTCCTCTAATTTCCTGAGGCCGACATGATCCCGGCTGTCCCTGGAAGCGCCAGGGGCCACGAGTCCTCACAGAGAGTCTGGAAACCCCTGCTTTCACCCGAAGACAAAATGCCACCAAATTCCCAATATTTGGCTTCACTTCCTTTCGCACGCAGCCTCCCCACAGCAAGGACAATTGGCCCATTCCACCGGAGCGTTTCACATCTGAAAAGTACGAGGATTATGCCCCACAGCAGGCAACGCCTGTCTAGACTGCTCTGTCTGTGGCGGGATTTATTTTTAAAACGGCGATATTTATAGCCGGATGCGGCTGCCTTCTCAGCCGAGGCCCGACACGAGACAGCAGGGGCGCGTGGAGCTGGCCCCCTTATTCCCTCAGTGTCAGATCAAAGGCGGGCTTGTCTTCTGCTTTGGGGCTGCCCGGGCAAAGAAATGAAGGAGAAACAAATTTCCCTCAACAAGAGTTACCTGCGACGCGTTTCCAGCTGCATCCGCAGGCTCCAGGACGCACACTGACAATCAGGGGGCCTCTGCGCACACGCTGTCCTTCCACGCCACGTCTGGCGGGAAGAACAGCAGCATCGACTGACCTCATGTCTCAGACACAAGGGAGAGGCACTTCAAGCTGTTTGTGCTCCGTGTCCTGTGACTTCCTGTCCCATCCACGCAAGTCAGAGTCATTCACGACGAGAATTAGCACGTGGAAACAGAGCCACGTGCCTTCTGGAAGCTGAGATACGACTCAGAGTAGCTCTGTGTCTCATGCTGCAGAACGTGAAGAAGTGAGGGAGCCCCCTGGGCAAAATCGGGGCACCTCCCTGACTCCCGATTCGTCCTGAGTCCCGTGGGCTGGCCCTCGTTCCCCACGTGACCCCAGAGGAGGCAGAGACACAGGGACAGGGGCCCTCAACAGGAGCAGAGCAACTCAGACCCCTTCTCCTGCTGCCCAGCGGGCCCGGTGCGGCCAGGCGGAGGCTACAGTGGGCCAGACCGCCCTCGCGGGGCGATGGTGAAGGGGCCTTCCTGGGCCCCCACGTGCTTGTTTATCAAGTGGAGAAAAATGCCCACCTTCCCAAGGCTGTTGCGAGGACCAGATGAAATATCAGATTCAAGGTGACCTTCCCAGAATTAGGTTTCATGTGATAATTGGTGTGTTTTAAGTGTGTCATTTTATGATATTTTCCATTTCTTCTGTCCTTTTCGCTATCCTGTCTCCTCTCCCGGTCTTCTTGTGGATTGTCCCGATGGTTTCTAGCATTTTATTTTAACGTGTCTACTGAGAGTCTGGCTACACATTTTTACAGAACTTTTAGTGGCTGCTCCAAGGACTCAATGCCCACGTTTACGTTTAAGTAATCTCCTCAGCACGATTATGCACCTCCCCAGGCAGAGCGCAGAAACACCACAGCTCAGTATCCTCACTTTCCCTCCTTACGTAGGGGTGTCTTCGGCACGATTACATCCACACTCACCAAAAACCACGGGGAGGCACTCAGTGATGAGTCTTACCTCACGGATACGTGAGCCCTGGGGAGGTGACCCATGAGTGGAGGGGATGAAGAGCAAGGCATTCTATGCAGAGGGAATGGCGTGTGCAACAGTCCTGTGGCAGAAAGAATCGAAGCAAGTGCCAGGGTAAAGGACGGCTGGTCTGACTGCGGCCATGGGTCGGATGGTCAGGATGAGGGAGAAGGGGCTGCGTGCTTCCGGGTGCAGCAGCAGCTGGGTGGGCGGGGAAGCGGGGGAGTAACGAGGCTGGGCTTGTTCCAGGGACTGTGGGCTCCAGCTGAGACACAGTTTACCTCCTGGACACGTGCTTTCACTTATGCAAACGTAATTACAGAACGAACACTCCTCCTGGGCCAGGTGCCTGGAGGGCTGCAACAGGACAATGAGCAAAGCAAACATTTTTGTTCTCGTGAAGCTTCCGTTCTCTGGTGGAGGAGATGCAGGAAATTAACAGGCGATCTAGCAAAGAAATCAGAAATCAGGGTTCCAGGGACCGATACAGGATGGGGGAGAGGCAGGGGGGTGTGCAAGGGGAGGACGAGGTAGCAGAGAGTCTCCACAAGCTGGTGAGGGAGGGGACATTTGGCCGAGACCCATGCGACGACAAAGAGCCAGTCAAGCAAAGTTTCAGGGAAAGCTCAGAGGCAGGAGCCGGCCTGGTGTGCATCTCTATGGTGCAGGGGTGCACGGGCAGGGGGGTGAGAGGTGAGGGAAACGGGCAGATCTGGAGCAGACGAGGCACTCCCCCGCCACAGTCCAGCGTACACAAAGTTGGAGCCCTCACTAGAATACACGTTTTGGCCACTAGGTGTGGACCTGACTCAGTTTTCACGGACTACATGTTGATCGGAAGTACCCCCTGGCTGGTGCGGAACGGGACGTGTGTGTCCACGCCACCAGCCCACGAGCGCTCAGCCTCCTGAAGTCTCTCCCCACGGAGACGGGGGCAGATAGGGAAGCTTCCCGAGCAGGAAATTTCCGGTTTCTGGCTAGCGCCTGAACATCTAGATAACGCTATCGCTGTCTAGATCTGGTCCATGCAGGGTTTTGCTGCAGACGGAGCCCTGAACATTATTCTCATCTTGCAGAAAACCCCGGAGGCTGTTACTGAACTTGAGCTGAGTTTCAGAACTTAGAAAATGAGCCACAAAAAGTTCATGACAGCTGATAAGGGCAGCAGGTCGGGGACAGTGTCCATTTGCAGGTGCGAGGAAACGGGAGGGGCACGGGGAAGGAGACGCAGATAAGGAAGATTAGTTGTGATTCCGAGAATCATTTTTTAATCCCAGATAATCAGCTGTTCGCTAACAAAGTGAGCCGTAGATTAACTATATTTAAATGGACTAATCTGTTGATTAGGAAAACAAAATCTGGTCCCCAATGCTTTTTCCTTTGAATCAAACTATAATGCGCGGAGTTTAATTAATCAGAAACGTTTTCACACACCTGGGTCAAACTTCCAGCCTTGGTGCAGGGCGCTGTGCGTTCCGGCCAGGTCGCTGGAAGGGAGACTAACCAGCCTCACCCGGAACCTGCCACGGGCAGGTTGTGGGACCAAGAGGGAGCGAGCAGGATGGCCTCGACTAAGCCATGATTTTAAGAGAGGGATAAAACCCAGCCTCGCTCCGCAGTCTTGCTGGATCAGCCGTGGGCAGGCCCGGGCTCCCCCGGGGCGCAGGGCCAGGGTTCCCCTGCCTCGGGCCACCGGCCCGTGGCGATCCTTGGCCCCATCACTGCCGTCTGTGCCCCTACCCCCCCCCAGTCTGCTCCCCACGCCCGTGTCTCCAAATCCCTTCTCTAGACAGCAGGCTCGGGTAAGCTGTGCCCACCCCCCTGTGGTCTCGCCTTGCTGGGTTCCACCCGCAGAGCCCTCTGCCCGGGCACGGTCACGCTCCCCGGCTCTGAGCGGACGTGATCGTGGGGACGAGATCGTGGGAGGACACTGCACACCCCACCATGCTGTCCTGCAATTTCCCTCCATGGCTGTGGCCCCGCCCACAGCAACTGCCGACGGGCCGGGAAGGGCCCGTGGCCGTGCCCACTGCTCCCTCCCTGCTTCGTGGCTCCTCAGTGGTGTCCGTGTTGCGCTCTCCCCAGGACAGGCCACTATCCCGGCCAGGGCTCTCGTCCTAACTACAGATGGACGTCTCTGTTCTGACAACCAGAACCACCTCCCAGGCCCTGAACAAGACAACAGAGAAGACGGAGGAAGCTGTGCTCGGCCGGACGCGTGACCAAGAGTCACAGGTGGCTCTTCCTTCCCACGGGGGCCAGTGGGACACTCAGGGTCTAGAATGCCGTGACCATCAGGCAGCGGGACGTCCACGTGGCACACGCTTTCTTGCGGAATCCTCGAGTCTCAGAAGCTGGAGGAAAGACGCTGGTTTACTCTATTTTGTCACCAGGTCAGACACCTGCCAGGGCCACCGGGCACAGGTGCGGAGCTCGGTGCAGGCATCCATGTCAGACAGCCACCCGGCCACCTGCACAGGCGGGGGCCGCGAACGCTGAAGCGTTTTGGTCTGCGCCAGAAAGACACTGACTGTGCTTGATTTCCGGCCACGTGTTTGCAGAGCACCTGCAAACCCAGAGAAGCAATCCCCCCAGACGANGGTGTCGGCAACGGGGCGATAACCCACCCGGTCAGCCACCCGTCTCTCACTCACACTGCGTTCACTCATTCGCTGATCTACGTGACCGATTGCCATTTCCTGAGCTGAGTGCCCACCGTGTGCCGGATTCTATCCTAGGCACGGAAACCGTCTCTCTCAAGGATGGTGCCTTTGGGAGAGAGAGCCAACGACACACAAGTAAACAAAACAAACGAGCTGGGGTGCTTTGAACAGAATGAAATCAGGCAACATGGTGGTGACAGGCAGGTGGGGGCTCCTGTGGATAAGAGGGTCGGGAGAGGTATCACCAAGAAAGTGACGTGCGACCAAGACAGAAACAAAGTGCTGAGGCAAAGAGCATTCTGAACAGTAAGTGCAAAAGTCCTGGGGGGGGGGGGAACAAGTGTCACATGTTCCAGAAAGAAGGCCAGCATGGGTAGGCACAGGGAGAACGGGGTCCAGGTAGGAGGAGGAGTAAACGACTAGATGGGGGCAGACCATGGGATCCTATAGTAAGCGGTCAGATTTTAATCTCTGTGCAACAAGATGCAATTGCTTAGTGTAAGCAGCAATTGTTTTATTTTGCCAACGTGGCTGTGGCCGCCGTGTGCAGAATGGGCTCTAGGGGATAATGCAGGGAGGGCACAGCTGAAGGGCTCTGTAAAGCTGAGGGCCTCACGCTGTCAGTACTGCGAGCAGGTTGCTTGGAAGCGACTAGTTCCACTGGACCGACTTAAGAACATCCGGTGCCTCGGGGCACCTGGGGGCTCAGTCCATTAAGTGTCCGACTTCAGCACAGGTCATGATCTCACAGTGCGTGGGTTCTAGCTCTGCATCTCGCTGTGCTGACAGCTCAGAGCCTGGATCCTGCTTCAGATCCTGTGCCTCCCTCTTTCTCTGCCCCTCCCCCACTCATGCTGTCTCTCAAAAATAAACATTTAAAAAATTTTTCAATTATAAAAAAAGAATATCCTGTGCCTGTCTCTCTCAGACCACGTTTGTCATGTGGCTTCTCTATGCCTGCGTGGGCACCAGGCATCTACTGATAGCAGAAAAGAGAGGGAAGCTTCCCACATGGCACTCACTGTCCCCTTGTGGGTGATCGGGACAAAAGCCATCAGACAGCAGGCACGGCCAAGTGCAAAGGCCCTGGGGTGGATGGAACATGCCCGGAGAAGCACTAGGAGGCCAGTGTGGCTCGGCCTTGTAGACCTGAACTTTCCTGGCCCCTCCCCATCTCCCTCACCTCATCTGCTTCCGGTTTCTGCAACTCAAGCTCCTCATCGTTCCTCAGACGCGTCAGGCACCACCCCCGTCTTAGCCTTTGCACCTGCTCTGCACACTCCCTGCCACTTCACACAGTCGGCGAGGCCTCCCCACCGCAAACAACAGAGGATTTGTGTCTTTAGCCCTCGTAGTTCTTCCTGCCTGACGCATCGTTAGCTTCTTTATAAACTTGGCCTGAACCGAGGGTGTGGACTTGGGGCCCTTTTCTCCAGCACCAGGAGTGTTTGGCATATTAGGTGCTCATTAAATACCGCTGCATGAACACGTGTGTCCTTAGGTGTGGGTCCCGTTGGGTTTTCAGCAGGGCGACTTCAGGAGACCTTGGAAGCATCCGAGGCCCCCGGAGACCCGTTTCCTCTTCCAGTCAGCACATGGGTCATGTTTCTCCGGGTGTTCGAGGCCTGGCACAGCGGACGGGCCTGTGGGCGGGCGGCGAGCCAGGGACTGGTGTACGGAACCGGCCACAGACTGTCGGGGCACAGGCACGGGCGTCTTCGGCCACACGAATTCCAGCGTTCAGGCGGCCGGGACACCGGTGATGTCTGGAAACGGAAGACGCAACTTCGGGGCGCCACGTGCACACCGCAGGCGGCGGGGCCATGAGGACGCGGCGCCAGCGTCACGCGAAGGGGCTTCCTGTCCCTCTCCCTCCGCCGCCCGTGCTTCCGGGGCTCGGACGACGGTGTCAGGTACGAGGTAAAGGGGCCCAGCGGCGGGGCCCAGCGGGTGGTCACGTGACACCAGCACTGCCTTCCCGGCGTCACACCCGAACCCGAGTGACCCGCTTCCGCCTCAGCTGGGTGGTCCTCAGGGTGCGGACAAGGGTTCTTCCGCACGAGTCCCACGGTCACAGGGCCCCCCAGCTCCACCACAAGGCGACCGGACCCCGACCCCCATCGCCGCTTCTGCATAACCGTGAAAATTCACGGCCCAGCCCCGGGCATCGTCCGTGTCACCTCCGTGTCTGTCACGTCCCCCATCCGGGCCCTCAGCAAATTCTGGGTGTACCTCGAAAAATCACCCAGAACCGCCACCCCTCGCTCTGTCCCGCGCCCCTGGCAGAGGCCGCCCTCCCCGGGTCCGAGCGCGGCCACCCGCGTGGCCCCCTTCACCGATGGGAAGCAGACGCACCGCCACCTGCCGACACGCCGGCGGCCGCCACGTCCCCGGGGCCCGGACGGTGGGACGAGGTCCGTGCTCCGTCCACGCTCGTGGATGCGTGGAGGATCCAGTTGTCACGTGTCTGGCGGGCTTAGTATCCGCTGTGCCTCGTCCACACAGATGCTGCTGAGAGGTGTGAATCTATCCCTTTTCCCTGACGCGGACACGTGAGCTCGCACGGCAGACACGTGGGCATGCAGGGCGGACACGCAGGGCGGACACGTGAGCACGCAGGGAGGCACGCAGGCAGACACGTGGGCACGCAGGGCGGACACGTGACAACGAAGGGCAGACACGTGGGCACGCAGGGCGGCACGCAGGGAGGCACGCCGGCACGCAGGGCGGACACGTGGGCACGCAGGGCGGCACGCAGGGCAGACACGTGAGCACGCAGGGAGGCACGCCGGCACGCAGAGAAGGCACGGAGGGGGCGCCGTTTACACTGCCTCGCGATGCGTAGGCCCCGAGTTCCGCCGTCGCCTGGGGTTTCAGATCCCGTGGACCAGGAACGGATCGGGAACAGCACTGGTCTCCGAGTCCCGCCGTGAAGGACTCTTCGTGGGTGCGTCCTGCGCAGGCTCCCTCAGCGGCGGTTCCGTGTCCTGCTAACAGCGCACGACTGGCCTGAGGGAGCACCGCCGCTGGCCCCGCTTTCGGAGAAAACTCCCCGGGAAGGAGCCGCGGGGCCGCGCCCTGGAGCCGCTCCGGCCTCCGGAAGCGGCCTCCTCCGGGCTCTGCGCCCCTGACGAGCTTCCCGAGCAAGCAGCCCCCGTGTGGCCTCGGCCGCCGGGACCTCCCGGGGAATGTGGCTCCCTCGTCTCCTGGGGTCAGAGCTGGGTCATCACGCCTACTTCCCTTTACACCCCTGCTGCCAGGGCACTCGGGCCCCACCGCGGCCCGGGACGCAGTCCGCACGCTCACCTGCGAGCCGCCCTCCTTCCCCTCCCCCACCGCGGTCACGTGAGCACGAGCACGCTGCTGTCAGGACGAGTGAGGACCCTGCGCGGAGACTCGGAAAGGCGCTTCGCAAACACACACATCGTGAATGCGTTCGTTACGAGTTTTTACAGTCAGGAGGGATTTGAATCGGGTTAAACGTTGATGGTTCGGGTTACGCGGGCGGCTTGGGAGGGCGGCCTGGCCAGCGTCCGTAGCGTCCCCCTGGGCTGGCTCAGACAGCAGCCCCGAATGCAGGGTCACCGCGCTCCGCGGAAAGCTCGCACGTTCTGAAGGGACGTCATCTGTTGTCTGCAAGTCAGCGAAGCCCAGCGACGGGTGTGCGCCCCGGAGCCGTGGCCAGGCTGCGCCCGAACCCGCAGAGGCGGCTGACGGGAGTCAGCCGGGAGGCATCCAGTTCAGATCCGCGGCAACGAGAGACCAGGCCACGCCCGGAGACGAAGGCCACCGCGGTCCTCAAGCCTGCGGCAAGCGCAGGGCTGGGCGTCGGCGGCGTCTGGGCCCCGCCATGCCTCCCCCGGGTCCGTCGGCGCCCAGGAGCTCCGATGCCGGGCGGGGGGAGGGGAGGCCAGTTCTGAAGTGTTTCTATTAATACGGCAAAAATACCAGAGTTAGAGCAGAATCCATCGGTAGCAGTTGAGTGATGTTTGCAAACCATGCCGCAGTCACCCTGCTCGAGGGGGGATCTTTGAAACCAGCAAAGTTGTCCGGGTCTGTCCGCGAGCCCCGGGACCCCCACCGCCCCGTCTGCCTGCGTGCCACGGTCACGCCCATGCCGAAAACACGCGGGTCACGTCCGGATGTTCCCGTTCCCTCGGCGGCAGCAGAAGCATCCCGTCGACCCTGCACGTCTTCCTCTCGGACCCCCCATCTCTTCTGCTGCTGCTTCCCTCGAGGAGCTGAACCCTCAGGAGCCGCGGTGGTTTGCGGCCTGGCCCCTCCCGGCGGCCTTCACCCCGTCTCTGGGCCGCGGTGGTTCACTCACTCGTGCAACCAAACCGAGAGGGATTTTTGCGCGGTGGATACTAAGCGCCTGGCTGTGCTCTGGGCCCCACAGCCAAGCAGGGGAGGCACCGAGCCTGGGAGCATGGGGCAGATGGCGTGAGCCCAGAGAGGAGAGGGTGCTCCCCTCCCCTGTGCAGGGGCGAGGCTGCCGGAAGTGAGTGGCGCGTGGAGGCCGCACCAGACCTGATCTCTATTTGAACCTGCCGTTCTGGCTCCACGTGCACGTGTGGGAGCAGTTGCAACAGCGAAGTGGGGTCTGGAGACCAAGCCTCCACGGCTGTCACGGGTTCCCCAGAGGCCCCTCACAGGCCCTAATGTCTGCTGACCAAGACGGCAGTGACCTTGACTGTGCTCGGGCTGCCTGCCCAGCACCACCCTTAGAAACGAGGCCCCCGTTCAGTGGGTTCACGGGGATGTGCCTGTCCCAACACCACACTCCACCCTCAGACCACAGCTCCTCGACCCTGGGATTCCCTGTCCCACAGTCCCCAAGCTCCTCACCTGGGGTCCTGCCCCCCAAGGGCAGAGGACACCCGGGTGCGGCCGCCCCTTGACGACAGGGCAGCCAAACAGAGGGCTGTTCGCAGGGACGAGGGACAGAACCGGGGCTTGAACCAGATGTGTACACGTGTGCAAGGCCAGGAAGGGTGGTGGGCTCCACGCCGCTGGTGGAGCCCCACGGCCGTCCACCTGCTGCAGGCAGGGACACACAGAGGTTTGGACACATGGGAACCTCTCACACCTGAAGCTACAAAGGAGGCCTCCTCTGCCCACAGAGGGGACCAGCCTTATTGTTCACCTTCCTAAAATCGTCTAGGGTCGGGCCGGCCGGCACTGGCCACCCCCCCAATCCCTGGGCCCGGGGAGCGTGTCACCTCCACAGAGGAGGACCCTGCAGGTGTGATGAAGGGTGCTGAGGGGAGACTGTGCAGGTGGGCCCAGTGTGACCGCAGGGTCCACGCACACAGGAGGCAGGACGCCCCGTCGCCAGCTCGCCCGTGGAGGCTGGGGTCGTGCGCAGCGAGCAGGAGGCGGAAAAGCCATGGAACAGAGTCCCCACAAAGCCTTCAGAAAGGACCGCCCTGTCCACACCTGGACTGAGGACGCCGGGCGCCCTGGGCCGTAGGGCACATCTATGTCTGGGCCGCAGCCTCTGTTCCACTGGCGGTGGGTTGCTCTGCCTCCGCACCACCTGATCGCCTGCCCTGTGGTCGTGGGGGTCCCTGCCTGCTGGACACCCACAGCCCCCTCCCCAGACGTGCCGGTCACCAACGCCTCCAGACCGCCAGGCGTCCCTGGGCGGCAAAGTCACTCCCGCTGAGAACCGCAGCTCAGCACTGCCACCGGATTCACCAGTGCCGCCCTTGCCCAGGCACCTAAGCCAGGGTGGGACAGACAACGCTTTGTGGCTTCAAAGAGCTCGGCCGGTAGTCCACACGCCGTGGAAATGAATGACTGCCCGGCCGGACCTCATTTCCCTAGGGTGATGCTCTCGATGTACGACACACTGGGAGGCAGGAGGCCAGAGTGAGCCCGGGCCGTCCTCAGGGGAAGGCAAGGTGGGTGGGCGGAGAGCCACACGTGGCCGGTTCCCCGTCGGGGCCAGCGGTGAACAGGCCATCTCTTTTTTTTAAGCTTGTTTATTTATCTTGAGGGAGAGTGTGAGCAGGGGAGAGGCAGAGAGAGAACCCCAAGTAGGCTCTGCATTGTCAGCACAGAGCCTGATGTGGGGCTCAAACTCATGAACTGTCAGCTCATGACCTGAGTGGAAACCCAGAGTCAGACACTTAACCAACTGAGCCCCAGGTGCCCCAGGCCATGTCTGCCTTTAGTTGAAACAGAACTCACACACCATCAAGCTCCCCCTCGGACAGCATTAGAGCAGGGGTTTCAGTAAATTCACGAGGGTGGGTAAGCGTCACACAAATTCCAGAACATTCTATCACTCCAAAGGAAAAGCAGCTGCTCCCCATTTCCCGCCTCACCCCAGTCCCTGCCAGCCACCAATCTGCTTCCCTCGGAGATCCAACAGCTTCCCCAGACGGGGGCTCTAGACGGAATTATAATCCCTTCTTGATGGGGGGGAGGGGGTGGTGGGTACCGAGTGTGGCATGTGAACCACGGAGGATCCAGGCCACGGAGGTGCCACACTGCAGACCTGCAGGCGAGGACTAATATATTCTTTCATGTTTTACAACATTTTTCTTCAATGAGAATTCATTCAGCCTCACTCCGCACCATCGGTAACAAATCACGCCCCCCACATTAGACACCGATAGGGCGCCCAGTACTTCAGAAATGCGTGAGGACTGTCCCATCCCCCGCACCCTGATGAAGCCTTTCCTGACTTAGCTGTTCTCTTTATGACAAAGGTCATTCAGCATCTGAGAAACAGCTTAAAATTCATGAAGTTTGAGAAACCGGCGGAGACGCCCCTGGTCCGCACGCGAGGAAGCTCGAGTCCGCTGGCTGGAGCCCCCGCCTGCTGTGCCCCGCTCGGCTGTGTTTAGCTTCCTAGGAAACGCGAATGCATCATTGGTTTCACGGGGCCGCTTCCAGAAACACTTGAGCTTTGTTTCTTATCGCGTCTGATACCGTGAAAAGGGTCCGCACAGCCCCGAGAGCCGCACACGGGGCTTGAGCCGCCTTCGGCTCTGAGCCCCGGCCCCGTGCCGGCCCCGAGGGAGGCAGAGGCGCCCGTCCTACCTGTAGGGCCTGTTCCAGGTTCTCCAGCTTGGCTTGGAGCTGCTGTCTCTCCTTCACGGCCAAATCGCGCTCTCGGATCACGGTGGCGAGCACGTGGTGGAGCCGGGCATGCTCGGTCCTCACCTGCGAGTGGCGGGGGAGAGAGAGGGGGCCTGTTTATGCCACGCACCACATCTGCGGGGGCATTGGTCCTCGGCTGCCATCTACCGCTCCCTCCTCCATCTTTTCGGGGAGTCTTCCCCTCCCTCATCCCGATCGCGGGCTTCGTGGCGGGTCCAGTCCCGCCGCGGTGACCGCGGGTGCCCAGGGTTGAAGAATTAGCACACGACATCCCCGTTCCTGCTGCTTCCCCACCACAGTGACAGTGCCTGGCTCGGGGGCAATGGGAATGTGACCCGGGCTCTGCCAATCAGTGCAATCGCATCCCCTGGATATGGTGACTGGTTGGAAGGGCCATGAACCCCGGCTGCATCCGTGGAGAATGAGATGCTACACTGATATGGAAGCCTGGAAAGAGACTCCCTCTTGTCCCTTGGACCTGCAAAAGTTGAGGACAAAAGGGTGGGTCTGGAGCCCCACTTGCCACCAGGAAGGGACAGTCCATCTGAGAACAGAGCCAACAAGACAGAGACCCAAGAGAAGCAGAGGGAGGAGCAGGATCCTGATGCCATAATTTGAGCACCTAGATCAAGCCGTACCTGAAGCTACTATTTTCCTTTCCAGTCACACAGGCCAATAAATTTCTTTTGTCCGCTTACACCAATCTGAACCATTTTCTGTCCCTTTGAACAGACATCCCTAACAGATACAGAGCGTTTACCCAAGTAGTCCAGGATACTAATTCTTTTGTGTGAAAATTCCACTTTTGTTTTAAAAGCAGACAAAAACGGCCACAGGGCTGTGTGGGCTTTATGATGATGGGTGCTCTACGAGCCTCAGAAATCACGTCTACTCTCAGACCACAGCCTCCCTGAGAACCAAGTTTTGAATTTACTGGGCGGGGGGAACCACTTACTCTCAGTCTCTAACGGCTTCTCGGAAACCAGCAAGGACATGCCCCGACAAGGGAAGATACCTTGCTTTATTCCCCGTTAATTTTTGTCACGCGGCACAGTTGAACCAAAGTGCAGCCTTTTAATTTCTTTCCCTCGTCCCCAGATGTGACAACATGAATTAAGGCTTCGATGACAGATTGCCACGAGGTCGTATCTGTCAGCTTTAAAAGAGGCCCTTCCTGTTTCAGACACTCTCTGTGCAGCATGTGCGTTTAACCTGACAATCTTCGTGGCGCCAGAAGAAAGGAAGGCACCCGCTTGGCACTCCTGGGTGGCGGGGTCACAGGGAAGCTGTTATTAAGAGGTCACGTGGAGGTCTGATGCACAGGAGTGTGTTCGTGCCGTTTGCTACAGCGTGCAGCATCAGGCAGTGAGCTGGGGGAAAAATTCAGGTGCGCCAGGCGGACAAGTCGTGGCCTATCGGAACTAGGCAGAACTCACACCTGAACCCCAGCACCGGGGCAGAGCCTTGGTGAAAGCCGCCATGTCCTGTGTTCTAGCTCATCCAGTGCGCTAAGGCTGGTCCCCCCAGCCAGCACACACCCAGCTATAAATCAAGGCTTGCCTCTCTCTGATTGAGACGTCCTGTGGCCGCCATGGAAATCAGAACTGGTCCAGACTCCTGGCCCGGCCTGCACGTTTCCACAGCCTCCGACCCGCCAGCTCTCCATTCTTACCTCAGGCCCCGTTACACCACACTCACGTGCTCGGGCTTTGGCCTGCAAACAAGCCAAACTCAGGCCTGCCCACCCCAGGCCCTTTGCACGCGCTGCCTGTGCCACAGCAAGCACCTATGCACCCCCACACACCCACCAGATTGTGGCGGGTCTGGCTCCTCCTCATCACCTATGCCACCTCCTCAAACAGGCCCTCCCACCGCGCTTGAGACAATGAAATCCTCCCACTCGTCTCCCCCGGCACCCTCGCCACTGCTCGCCATGCTGTTTCTCACCGGTGTGTCTCGCTATCTGGAATGATCCTTCGTAGCTGTTCACATTTCCCTGGGGTGGCTCCTCGTTAGAGTCTAAGTCCCAGTTGGACAGGACTTGTCCCTCTGACCCAGTTCTCTGTCCCCAGAGCCTGGAAGACTGCCTGGCAGTCGGAGGAAGGCATTGGGGAAAGACAGTCAAATGCAAGTGGCTGTGTTCCCGGGCAGATCAGTTCTGCGGGGCCATCCAGGTGTGCCGTCCACCCACACAGCCCGTCAAGCTCCGGGCCTCAGGGGGCCCCTCTCCCTGCTCGCCCGCTCCCTGATGAAGCGCGGCCAGCAGATGCCAGCAGGAGCTCGGGCGCTGCAGGAGAGACGGGCCGGCCACGGCAGGCGTGGTTCGTACCCGTGGTCCTCTCCGCGGCCCCGAGGCTGCCATCCTGGGAACAGACCTGGCGGCCAGGCCGACGACCAGGGATCTGGTTGCAGGGGGACCCGCACCGATCCCTGACTGATGGCAGGGCCTCCCTGTGTCCAACCCTGTGCAAACCACAGGGTCCCTGCAGACCACCTGCCAGGCAGATGGGACCGCCCCGTAGACACCCTGGGCGCTGCATCTGTGCTGGGCTTCCTGCGACATACGCTCGCGCGTGCTGTGACGACATGGTGCCACCAGAACGGAGCTCGCCGCGTGTGGCTCCCGGAGGCTGGAGCCCGGCCACCCCGGGGTCTCGCTCACGGGCTTTCCCTGTGCTGACGGTGCTTTGTATCCTTTGCTGTGACGAATCGTAGCCATGAGCTGCCTGTGCGCAGAGTCCCAGAGTCTCCCTAGCGAATCAGCACCTCGGTGGTCGTGGGGACGCGACAGTGTCCCCTACCTGCAGCCTGCACTTGAGGAGCCTCTCCTCGCGCTCTCGCCCTGGGCTGCTCGCCCACCGGGCTGGCGCTGCCTCCCGCTCCCGCCAGCCGCACCTCTGTGAGCCGCCCTCCCTCTCCTCCGCCCCCACCTCCGAGGTGCCGACCGCGCCCTGCGGGGACTCTGGTGGATTAAATCCATGATGAACACAACGTCCCCACAGTAGAAACACGGAATGAGGGTTCAAAGTCCACACGGGCAAGGCGTTTCTGAGAAGCACCTTTGCTTTGTCCCGAAGCCGAGGTGGGTTTCAGGCTCCGTGTGTGGAGCGAGAGCGCGGGCAGTCGGGAATCACACCCTGAGGGGCGCTGAGCAGCACTCTGGGCGACAATGGACGGTCCCCAACCTGGGGACAGTCACAGTCCAGCCGTGCGCCTGGAGCCCGCTGGCGGTCACCAGACCCGCTCTCCCGCTGGGAGGCCGCGGGTGGAGGTCGGGCAGGCGTGCGAGGGCCGGGGCTTCCCGCAAACCCCACTCGCCCCACGTGGAGCCGGAATGCTGCGCTTGGTACCTAGAAACCGCGCGGTCACGGCAGTAACAGGAGAGAAAGCGGTAACATTGGGGGAAACGAGTTGTGTCGGTCTCGAGGTCAGTGCTTTGAAGGAAAGTTGAAATGGCTGAGGAAGAAGTTGCAAGGGATGTCTGGATGACTAGAAGGTTCTAGAAGTTGTTGGCATTTGTTCTGTAATACACCTCATCTCACGCCAGGACTGGTATTTCTCGGACACACTGAGCAGAGTGTCTCCTCTACGCTTACCAGAACGATTGAGGGCGTTGCTCTGGTCTTGCAAAGGAAGGGAAGAGGGTCTGCTGGGGGGAGGGGAGGTGGGCAAAAGGGGTGACTGGAGACTGCGGCAAGCTGGGTGATGACCCCACACAGATGTCCACACCCGGGTCCCCAGAACCTAACACGCAGAAGGGACTTCGCAGAGGTGACTGAGTGCCCAGGCCTTGTCCCTGACAGTCCAGGTGGACCAGCGGGTCACAAGGGTCCTGACCGCGTGGAGGCGGGAGCGTGGGCATCAGAAAAGGGAGACTTTGAAGACGCTCTTCCGGCTTTGGTGGAGGAGGGGCCCGCGAGCCAAGGAGCTGGAAACGGTGAGGATGCGTCCTCTCTCTCAGAGCCTCCGCGTAGACTGCAGTCCACCTGCACCTTCCTTTTAGGACTTGACCCCAGGCAGCGTGCCCCCAGCGCCCCCACGATCAAGAAAGAACGAAGGCGACAGTAAGGCAGAAATCTCCAGCACCAAGCTGTCCCCTGGAACGACGCCTTTGCCCGACAGTCTCCCGTCTGTCCCCAGCTCCGAGGCCTCAGCTGTGGCCGGCCGCCGGCTCCCTGCGGGCCACACCCGTGTGAATAGCCTGGGGGTGCAGTCTCCTCCCTGCCGGGCCCACAGTGGAGACACCGCATGATGCTGAGCAGGAATCTCTGGGGGACAGTGACCCTTCGGGAAAACACACTTCCTGAGAAAGGCTTTGTCTGTTCCTTCTCTTCCACCTCCAGTGAAGAAGCGACGCTCAGGGACGGAGCAGCCACCCTGTCGTGGAGGTGACGCGTCACGGCCCCAGCATGTTGGCCCTGGAGGGGAGCAGAGCCCGGGCCCTGGTCCGTGTCCGCAGCTGCCTCTGCCCCAAGCTGCGCACATCTTCCTGCATGAGAGCAACACTGTCCCCGGGAGTTTATGCTGCCAAGCTCAGGTCCCTGCGACAGGCAGCTGGGGAGAATCCCAGCTGACAGACCCGAGAGGGCGTCGTTCTCTCTGGTTTGGGAGCAGCTGATCCCGCCCAGAAACAGATGCC
>NW_027529584.1:374727-386426 GCF_008692635.1 Crocuta crocuta | reverse complement strand
GCGGGGGGGGGACGGGAGGGGGGGAGCTCAGGCTTCACTCTGCTGCCCAGTGGCCTTCCCAGCCCTCGACGGCACCAGAGGCCTCCGAGAGAGGCCCCCCGCTTAGCAGCTCCCGTCCGCTGCCGCCGTCAGAGCCGGAGCCAGGCACGCCCACGGGCGGAGAGCTCTCCCGGGGCCAACCCACATCCCGCCGCGCCCCTGCGCTCGGACAAGAACGTGCTCCTGGGAACCGAGCCAGGCATGGAGAAAGAATTCTCAGAATAGCAGAAAGGACATAAAGAGGTTTTCGCTGAGACCTAGAAACTACAATCCCACAAACAAAACAAAACAAAACAAAGCACACAAAGAAACGAATTGGGAAAGGTTCCAAGATGTTCAAAGTCAGGAGTCCAGACAATTCCCTCCTTTGTTCTGGTCAAATGGAAAGCTAACAGTATGTTCACTCCTAGCAGATTTTGTTTTGAGGAAAAACAGATGATACTCAGGTGTCACCCCCTGGGCCAGGGCCCCTCCTTCCAGCCAGGGCTCTTATTACCCCCAAACCGCGGGTGTCTACAGGCGTCGTCCTTAACAACTGCCCGTGGTTTTCTCTCATTAGATGAAGAGCGAGAACAGCTAGTAAACAAGATGATTGTTCTTCATACCTGTGATTCATAACCGGACCCAGAACTCCCACCACCCTCAGGCTTCGGGCCACAGGTAGGCGGAGTTCACGGGCGATGGGTTCATAGGTCATGGAGCCCCGCACCGGCCCAGAACCCGGCTGCAGGGCGCAGGTGCCTGCCGCCCGGGTTTGCACGCTGCCCCGGGACCCTCCCACTGCACGCAGACACAGCCCTTTACTACCTGGACCACCATATCCGGCCAGTCGACTCACTGCCGCTTCGAACCGCAGGCGTGGGCGCAGGGCGGTGGCACCAGGTGAACACGCAGCCTGAGGCCTCTGGCGGCGATGACCCCCCGGAAAGCGCCCACACCTCCCGTTTGCTCCCAGGAAAAGCTGCCCAGTTTCGGGGGGAGTTTAGTAGGCGAGGCAAATGGGAAATCTGAATTGTTTGTTTTAAATCAGGGAAAAGTCGGGTTTGCCGGCTTCAAGGGCACTGGACACACTCTGCCCTGCGCCCTGGATTCCCAGCTCATTCATTTCCTTGCACAGGGCTGCCCGCCCCAATCCAACTTTCGACCCAATCTCCAGAGAAGCCCTCGTCACAGTCTGCACCTCAAAGGCAATCATTTCTGGGAAGGCTACGGGACGACCCTGACTACGAGCTTCCTGCTTGCACAGTTAAGAGCTCGGGTCATTACTGCTGCTTTCCTAGTCAGGGACCCTGGGGAGCACACTGCAAACCCAGGCCAGAATCCGATGGGGAGTCGGGGGTTTCCCGACTTCATCCCGAGAACGAGGAGGGTTCCCTGTGTTTCCCAGGGTCACGGGGACAGCGCCCCCATCCAGAGGCTCGTNCCTTCAAAGCTAGCAGATAGCAGAGGGCAGGACAGAGCTGCGTGTCTCCCTGCCTTCTCTCTGAAGGCTCTGCTATCCCTGTCTGTGCTGTGAGTCACCGGGCGCCCTCACACACCTCTGCAAAGCTGAAAGGAAGATAAGCTCTTGTCTGTGCCAAGCAGCCTCGTGTAAAAAGCCAAGGTGGGGATGCAGCATAGGAAGAAGTTTCCAACCTGACGTGAAAAGATGTCGGACTTTGCGGGGATCCCGTGGAAGCGGGGTCTGCCCATCGGCACAGCCACCCAGCCAGGTNAGAGACAAAGCCACCCCTACTTCAACCCTCCCTACAGCCGGCCCGTGCCAGCCCGTTCTCAGCCTGCACCTGCTGCCTAAACCCACCATCACTTTTCCCTGCTGTTCCTGTTGAAATGAAAATACTCCTGGGCAGAAGGAGTCACTAAGCCTCCTTCTGCATTCATGCCTCCGCGAGAGTGAGTCTTCCAGAGCCTTTCCTGAGAGATTTGGAAAGAAAGAGGACGGGGGGTGGGGGCTGGTGGGATCAGGAGGGGCAGGCACTGCAGGGGAAGCGGAGACGTGCTGAGCACACATCTTTTTAGAAGGCAGTGGTGGGGCGCCTGGGTGGCTTAGTCGGTTGAGCGTCTTACTTTCACNCCACGAACCGCGAGATCATGACCCAAGCGAAAGTCGGACGCTTAACCGACTAAGCCACCCAGGCGCCCCCCCTTGTAACCATTCTTAAGTGTACGGCTCAGCTGCACGAAATCCGTCCACACTGCGATGCAGTCGTCACCTCCATCCGTCTCCAGAATTCTTTTCACCTTCTCCAAACTGAGATTCCATCCCCATTAAACTGTAACCCTCCCTGCCCAGCCCTTGGCTCCCGCCACCTGGCTCTCTGACTCTGAGGACCTGGGTCCCCGGATCTCTAGGGACCTAAGTGGAACCACACAGTATCTGTGGAGCGCCGTGTCCTCGGGGGTCGTCCTGGTGGTAGTGAGTGTCAGAATTCCCTTCTCTCTAAACACGGACCACATCGTGTTTACCCACGTATCTGGCAACGGACACTCGCACTGCTTCCCCATTTGGCCATAGTGCAAATAGAGCTGCTGTGAACACCGGTCCACAAATATCTCTTCCACACCCTGCTCTCGACTCTTCGCAGTGTGTACCCAGAAGCAGAAGTATCGGATCATATGGTCGTCCTATTTTTAATTATTTAAGAAACCACCGTCCTGTTGTCTGTGACAGCTGTACCGTTTTCCACTCCTGTCAACGGAGCACGAGGGTCCCAATTTCTCCACATCCCTGCTAACACTTATTTTCTGAAAAGCACATCTTTTAAGAAAAACTTGGCCACTAGAAGGCAGAAAATAAGTGTCAAATCAAGAAAGTTCTCATTTTTGTGTGTGAACCATTAGAACTCCGTTGTTCTTTGAAATACATGTTAGTACAGCTGTGAAATTAGCACCTGCAAACTACCAGTCAATCATCAACAAACACTCTCTGAGCACCTACTGTGCGCGCTGCCATAGGTGCTGAGGACACCCTGATGGATACGACAGCAACTGCCTGCGCTCCCCTGGGAGCCAGCGTTCCCGTCGCGGGAAGACAGGCAGACCCGTAAATGAAGACGCGTGATCAACTACGTGGTAAGAGATCGAAGGAAACAAAAACCAGTGAGGTCACAAAGAGCAAAGAAGGAGCGAGAGCGGCCAGCTCGGTGCAGCAACGCGGAGCGCCGCTGAGACGGCACCTCTGAGGAATGGATGCCAAGAAACGGCGGGTGTCGGAAGACAAGGGAGGAGAATTCTAAGCAGAGAAAATTACCGAGCACCGAGACAAGCTTGGTCTGACGAACAAAAAAGTTCAGAGCGGCCAGAACCTCATGAGCCAAAGATGGAGCGGCAGGTGAGGCGACGAGATGGCGCCGCGGGAGGACTCGCACGGCCACTCGCGGGGGCGTTGGGGGTGTGCTCAGAGGAGCAGCGCCTCTGGTCCTGTCACCAGACTCCTTAGCTGCTGCCAGAAAATGACCCGGGATGACAAGAAGGGAGGCGGGCATTTAGGGGACAACAGCAGCAGGAGAGGTGGCCTGGAGGCTGTGACGTGACTTGCTGGTGAGCCGGATGTGGGCACGAGGGGAGGGGAGAGTCCAGATAGCTCTTAGCCCCCTTCCCCGGGCAGCTGTGTGGACAGGAGTTCCATCTACTGGGCAGAGAAAAGCTGGCAGGGGTTGGGGGGCTGGTGTGTGCAGGTTTGAGGGACCCCAAATGCTTTGCTCTGGGCTCGTTGTTAAGGATATGATCCCGACAGACTTCCACGTGCAGAGAACTAGTGGACAGTGAACGGGACGCCACTGAGTGCTTTGTGCGGGCATCACAGGAAGGAATAAAAGGTATGTGTGCCAGGAACTGGCCACCCACGCACTGGGGGGAGTTGGGTGGTTCCCTCTCCCCCCGCCCTCCTTCCCGAGACCCCACCACCACCACCCCACCTCCGGTTACCTTGTGAGGCTGCCAGCCCCGGGTGGGAGGGCCTGCTTGGTGGGGTCTCAGGGGGTGCTTCCCCTGGATGGCATCCTTCAGTTCATTTTCCTAGGACAGAAGGAAAGGGCATCATGAGATGACCCCCCAGCTTCAGGGACACAGCCGAGCACGGAGGCCGAGGGTTCTGACCTGGAAGTCGGACGCAGGGTAAGGGGTGATTCTGCGGTCTTCACGCCGTGTGAAGTGGGACAGGCTTCTCTCTGGACTGTGACTGTCCTACTCTATAAAATGGGGGTAAAAGCACTCCACGATGATGTTATGATTATAATAAAATAATATATGTTAAGGGTGTAGTGAGGGTCCCAGCAGATAAATCACCCCTGGTATGCAGCGTGTTTACGTGCGTTGCACATTTGCATCCTAACACAGCCATCTTGGTAAGTGAAGCTTTGACCTGACCCTTTCCTCACACACACTGGTCCAAACAAGTCGCCCTGATAGCATTGGAGAAATTTTGAAAGGGTTTGTCCTGCTCAAAAACGAGGTAAAGAAAAAAACCTATGAAGACTACAAATGGCCGGAGCACCCGTGGTGAGTGGGACTTTCGGGCCAGATTCTCAGGCACAGAACCAGGCACCGAATTGGGAGTCCAGGTTTTGTTTCGGTTTTGGTTTGTTTTCGGGCGTATGTGGGACTTAAATTTCATGCATGAGGCAGATCTGAACAAAGCTCATCATGAGCCCTAAGGCTGGTCCACCCCAGACTCCAAAGAAAGCTGAATATAACCGACGTCTGCCCGGAGTTGCAGCTCGTGTAAGGTAACGCGCCCAGAGAAGCGGAGGGAGCAGGCCCGGTGCTCAGTGTGTGCGCTGTGTTACACCCTGATATCACCTACTAAGAGAACTGTGAGCTGCCAGTAACAAAACCTAACTCAAGACCGGGGGCATTGGGAGTGTGGCACAGTAACTACAGCGAGGTGAGACGGGGGGGACTGAGCACAAAGAGAGAGAGAAACTGGGGATAATTTTCCCCATTCAAGAAAAGTCTGAAAATAGAAATTCCAAAACACATTTAAAAGAAAAACTCACAATACTATACAGATAGGACAGAACCCATAATCAGGATGCACTGATGCCAGAGGAAATAAAAATAATAAAGCAATCTGAAAATGACTTCTGTGTGTACGTTGAGGGTTCTCACAAAGAGGGAGAAGGAAGGACATCCATCCAAAAAGAACAAGAAAGAGGTAATAGAGAATATGAATGGCCACAGTGGAAGGCGACTGGCAATGCATCAGCCTCCACCAGTGGGGTCTGCGATCTTGTTTCCTGATCCTTCAGGTTTGCCTCCATTCACCCCTCAGTGAGTCGATAACCGCAGGCCACCCACACCTGGGACTGAACGGTGACGACGCTCCACTCACCTTCCCAACAGGAAAAGGGCAGAGCCCTGTGGTTTCAGACGTTTCCCACAGCAAGGAGGCTCCTCCTGGCTATTTTCAGGTCCCATGTTTCGGTCAACGTCCTTCCCGCGCCACCACCATCATCAGGAGCCCCTCCACTCTTTGGCATCTACCTTGTTTCCACGGTGATAGAACACAAGGAAGCAACCCTACACGCCTTCCCAACACACCATACCAATGGTGTTCTGTTCTGGGAACAACGATTCCTTCCCCAGCCTGTGGGAACGAGCGTGGGAATGAGTATCGGGGATATTCCCCATAACGCTGGGGATCTAGAGGGGATGGGTGTACTCATCGAAACACCAGAGTCCGGACCTTGGAGACCTTCGATACCCCGCAGTAGACACAGGCAGCAATATCTCAGAGGCTCAAAGGAGGAACTTAGGGGTTACAGGGATTGGAGGATGGGTTCTGAGGTCACACTGCCCAATACAGCCTCTCGCCCTTCCTTCCCCTGGCAAGCCGCGTGGCCTCAAGTGGGCTGTCCGACACCTCCACACTCTCTGAGGTCTAAGGTTGTAAAAATGCCTACACGATCACATGGTGTGGAGACGAAGTGCGCTAATTCTCCCCAAACACCAAGCACATTCCCGACACACAGTCACAGCTCAAAAGGGTGGCCCCCTTCCCTACTGAAGGCAACACCACCTCTGGCTACATCTTCCCATCTTCCACTTTCCACCACCAAACGACGGCTTCGTTCATGACATCACCTCTCTGCACCCCACTTAGAAGAGTGGATGCAGGAAAGGAGCATTGGGGGAAGGGAAACAGCACTGGCCCATTCACCCAGTTTTCCGGAGGCTACAGAAAGGTCCCATTCACTTATTTTGTTTATGTTCCTTCTCAGTGATTCAAGGTCAGCTACTGAACCTGATGAAATCCATCTTCCCAAGAAAAAAAGCTCAAGATCTAAATCCTGTCCAAGAAGCACTGATTCACGATGTCACCAGGCAAAGGGAAAGAAGTAACACAATCTCTTGCCGATGCCGTTTCTCCAGGCCAGTTGAGGCATGAAGTGGCACTGTGGGCACCACTTACGATACTGGTTATCCACCACCACCACCTTCCCCTACCCCCCGCCCCGGCAAGAGGGCCAACCACAGAAGAGCTGCTGAAAACAAAATCATTCCCGAACAAATAATCCTCTACCCCTCACTTAGATCATCACAAAATACCCGAGCAGCGCGCCAGAGCCCTTCACACAATGGTGCCGACAGAAGCCCATTTGTCAGCAAAGACACCCAGCCAAGGCCCAAAGAAAAGAGAGAAGATACCAGTTTGAACCTGCAAAAGCTATGTGATTTATTCTCCAGATTATGGGTATCTCACTTTATCCATGCTTGCTGTTTACCCCCGGAGACAGTGCAGAGGTGGCTGGGGCGGGGAGCTATGGCGCTGGTTGCAGGGGTGGGAGGTGGGGGGCGGGTCTTTGGTTCCTGCAGACTTCACCCCTGTGGTCTCAGGGCGCGGCGCTGCTCTGACACGCACGTATTTGCAGTACGCAGGGGAAGATTCGGAACATGCCTGCTGTCCAGGCGTCGGGTCCCATTCAGATGCTGAAAGTAAGACTTACCCTGGAAAGTCTCATCGCTGACACGGTGCAGGACCAGAGCTGCCCACCCAGGGGTGCCGTCCCCGCTCCAATTAAGGGACTCCTTTCGGAACTGATCAGCACCACTGAAGAAATGCCGCCAAGCAAAGCACAGATCACCTTGTGTATTGGTCGCATGCTTGAGACCAGCAGGCCCCCAAAAGATGTGGGCTTGTGGTCGCAACACGACAAAACGGGAGTCTCCCAACAGGCGCGGGTGGCTCCAGCTATGGCAGTTCTCGGGAGGGGGAGGAGGGGGAGGAACGAGTAGATGGAACATCAGCTGACAGTCCTGGCCGAGTCGCGAGGCCTCCCGCAGCCGGGGGTAAGTGGCCGGCCACGGCGGTGCCCCCCGGCGCCAGGCGCACACGCCCGGCTCCAGGCGACGGCGCAGCAGGGCCCCCACTCGCATCCCCTCTTGTGCAGGTTTGACACTGTTCACTGTGGACCACATCTGAGAGCCAGGAACGGAGTTTGACGACACACACCCACGGCCTGAAGACAGGGATCTGGTGACTCACGCATCACCAGGACTGAGATAATGAAGAACTTTCCGAGCGCTGCTGGATGAAGTCACCCTCCAGCTCAGCGCGCCTGACCTGAAATAACGGCGTGAAGAGAGAACAAGCAGCCTCTGCGTCTCTGCTTGCTTCTGCACAAACCTCACAGCTGTCCCTTCCACGGGAGGTCCTGACTATGGCAACAGTTGGAGTCTCAGACCCTTTAAGCATAAAGCCACACAAAGTAAGAGGGTTTCGGATTTGCCAGTCGGTGGATGCTTAGTGATACAGGGCCTCCCCTGCAAGAGTCAGAATGCCACCTGCCTGCAGACGCAGAGGGAAGGGCACAGTCCTATTTCTGCTTCATAGATGAACACGCAGAAGTTAGGACCAGCTCCCGGCGGGCCGACCGGAAACCTGGGATCTGATCGCAGCAACTGCTGGGACCCTGTAACCCCTGAAGCCTCCCTCAAAGGGCAACTACAGAAAGTGCTGGTTAGGGAGTTTTTTAATCCATGCATATCCACTAATGCATGAAACTGGACTGGCCGTATTTGATTTTTTTATCTCTTGTTTAGCAAAACTATGGGGGTGGGGGACAAATTCTGATAAGAATAAAGCAGAAAGAGAAGAGTCCCAGCAAGAGTTACGAATCCGAACACCCCAGGGAGTGAGCAGGCAATATAAAGGGGTAAATTGGGCCTTAAGAAAAGAACATTCTAGAGTGATAAGAAATGCAGACTGGCGAGGCTCAGGCCCCCTCTAAAGAAGTCAGCGGCAAACTGTCTCCAACCTGTTGGTGCGAGGTAAGAAGGGGGTCCAGCTGCTCCAGGTTTTTAGGAACTGGAGATCTGGGTTTCCATCTGAAACCCCTGTTTTTAAATGTTGGCTCTTAATTCAGACAACATACACTGCATACTCCTTCCCGTAACAGATATGTCTACAGGCTGAGTTGGCTTAAAAATGGGGCAGTTTGTAAAGGAAGTCAGGCCTGCTTAGAATGAAGGGGGGGTGGGATGAGGCGGAGGTGGGAGAAGGTGGAGTGCCTTCCCTGTGTGCAAGCAGAGAAAGGAGACGTAGGGTCACCAAAGATAAGCTGGCCACTTGCATCTACCCGCAATGTTGCCTTGGCTACCTGCTGTGCACTGAAATGTGTCCCCCCATATTCACATAGCCAAGCCCTAATCGCCCATTATGACCATATTTGGAGATGGAACCTTTAGGGACATAATTAAATAATGTCCCAGGGTGGGGCTTTAATCCAGTGGAGCTGGTGTCCTTATAAGAGGCAGCAGAGAGCTCTCTCCCTGCACGTGTGCCAAGGAAACGCCGTGTGAAGGTACAGCCAGCAGGGGGCCACCTACAGACTAGAAGCAGAACCCGTACTGACACCAGTCGTGCCAGAACCTTGAACTCCAGCCTCCAGGACCGTGGGGAAATAAAGCCTCCACTGCCCCGAAGGTGAAATCTTGTCACGGCTTCCCAAGCTGGGCCACAGCCCCTGCCTAGAGCACTGAGCTACAGCCAGAGTTTCCACAAAGTTCCCAAGAGCAGCTCTATGGCTGAGCGAGGGGGTAGCTGGGTCTTCAGAAGCCCTGCCTCATCCGCACCAGGAATTGTAATTAAATCCACATTTCGATGGTTCAAGATGGCCGCTTTTTCCCAGCGGGAAACCGTGAAGTGAGAAACAGAAAAATGTCCTTCATGGTCAGTTCTATTCATTTCAACAAAATCCCGAGTGTGTGTGTGTGTGTGTGTGTGTGTGTGTGTGTGTGTCACAGGGCTCACTGGACAACCTGGAAACAGCAAGTGAGAAATAGCCCTGCTTACGGGTATGGCCGACAGGGATTGGGTGCTATGACAGCAGAAACGCGGGCTGTCAGGGCGGGAAAGGAAATCACCGACCTGACTGCCCTGAGATGATGGAAAGACAGCAAAGACTCATGTGGACAGAGGCCAAGTGACTTCACACGTGCTTAGGAATCAAAGACTTTGCAGGAGTTTGAAAGATTCAGGGAATCAATGTTCAGCCAACTGTCAAATGGTGCTATCTTTATGACAAAGGAAAATTAAGCAAAATGATATCTTATATATTAAATTACAGCAAGTTTGAGTTTGGATTTTATTGGCCTCACACATTTGTTTCCCTCAAATATGCTCATTCACTTTTGCTTTACAGTTTAAGAAAGCTGTAAAAATTTTATAAACCAGTTTTATCACTGGGCACATATAATTATGTTATGAATTATAAATATATAATCATATTATGTTCAAATATATAGACTATGTAGTTATAATATGCAAGCCTAGTAAAATGAGGTTGTAATTATTATTAATTATAACATACAATAAAAATATGTTAGGTCAACACTGGGATGTGCTTGATAACGTTTTTCTTTCTGAAAAGGCTTCATAAGTGGATCTCACTCAGAGGAGTGACCATGAGGATGGAGGAAAGGAAGGAGAGGGGAGTGTGTGTGTGTGTGTGTGTGTGTGTGTGTGTGTATGTGTGGTGTACGTACGTGTGTGCAGGTATATCTATGCAGGGGGGTCCTTGGGATGACAGCATTTGAGGTAAAGGAAAAAGGTGGAAAATACAGAATCGAATGAGTGCTTTGCCCACCACCCCCACCCCTCCAGGGTGCTGTCCAGGGTGCTGTCCGAGGTGCTGTCCAAAATCTGAGCCCAGCTCCTGCCCTTGCACTCAAGGCCAGAATAATNGGTAAAGGAAAAAGGTGGAAAATACAGAATCGAATGAGTGCTTTGCCCACCACCCCCACCCCTCCAGGGTGCTGTCCAGGGTGCTGTCCAGGGTGCTGTCCAGGGTGCTGTCCAGAATCTGAGCCCAGCTCCTGCCCTTGCACTCAAGGCCAGAATAACTGGCTAGGTCATCACGTGATACGGAGAACTCATTGGGGCCTGGGGGACTTGGGTTTGAGGCCTAATTCTAACACTTACCAAGTGTCAATTTATTGTTGCTTTTTCTAATTTTTATTTACAGTCTAGTTAGTTAACATAAAGAGTAATATAAGTGCTGAATCACTAAATCACCAAGAGAGGGAATGTGTATACATGCACTTTGCAAACTGGAAAGGACTATTTTTTTTATGTTTTATTTATTTCTGAGAGAGGAGAGAGAGAGAGAGAGAGAGAGAGAATGAACACGGGAGGGTCAGAGAGAGAGGGAGACAGAGAATCTGAAACAGGCTCCAGGCACTGAGCAGTCAGCACAGAGCCCAACATGGGGCCCTAACCCACGAACCATGAGATCATGACCTGAGCCGAAGTCGGACGCCTAACCGACTGAGCCACTCAGGTGCCCCTGGAAAGGACTATTTGAATGTGAAAGATTGTTATGCCAATAAAGAGACTGTTACTGAGATAACTATATCTGGCTTCCTGTAATGTTCAGGTCTGGGGAGGGGAGAGTCAAACTCTAAATTCCTTTCTATATTCAAAAAAATGTATAAATGTGAACTTGCTTTAACTATGGCAGACACACGCTCTTCCAGACCTGTCTGATATTCAGGCACACTACATACGCCAATAATGCAATTACAGAGAAGTACACTGTGCTATTTAAAAGCTATTTTTCTAACACAGGTTAGAGACAAGCTTAAGCAGAAAAATATAACACACTAAGCAGGCTCAAATGCAAGCTCATGAACCAGAGACACATCTGAATTTTAAATAGAGCTGCTCTCCATAAAAGTATTTCATCAACTTACATGTACCTGCAACATATGCTCTGTCTTAATAATGGAAAATAAACACAGCTGACAATCTGTTTGGCTGCCATTGGTCACGCCCATCAGAACACAGGCTGCCCCAAAGACAGCTCTTCTCTACCAAAAACAATGGGGTCAAACCTACAAAAATTCTTTTTTTTAATGTTTATTTATTTTTTTGAAAGAGAGTGGGGCGGGGCAGAGAGAGAAAGAGAGAGAGTGAGTGAGACACAGAATCCGAAGCAGGCTCCAGGCTCCGAACTCTTAGCACAGAGGCCAATGTGGGTCTGGAATTCATGAATCGTGAGATCATGACGTGAGCTAAGGTGGGCCATTTAAATGACTGAGCCCCCAGGTGCCCCGAGAATTCTTCTACGTTAAGATTCACAAGGTTGGGGAGCAAGGGGAGAGGAAGGGAATAATTACCACGCCACCTGTCCGAGAGTGCAGAAAGGCTGGAACTCTCA
>NW_027529584.1:345576-374717 GCF_008692635.1 Crocuta crocuta | reverse complement strand
TCTACCTGTTGCGGAAAACAGTTTTTCCTGAGAAAAGTGAAACAGAATCACCATATGACCCTGTAATCCCACTGCTGGTATTTACCTCAAAGAACTGAAAACAGTTGTTCAAACAAATACTCGTATATCAGTATCCAGAGCAGTGTTATTCTCAATAGCCAAAGGGTGGAAACAACCCAGATGTCCATCGTCTGATGAACAGATGGACAAAAAGTGGTCTGTCCATTCAATGGAATACTAGTCGGCCATAAAAAGGAATGAAGGGCTGACATCTGCTACAACAAAGATGAACCTTGAAGACGTGCTGAATGAAAGAAGCCAGACATAAAATGTTGTGTATATGTTGTATATATTTGATAGGAAATGTCAAAAACCGGTAAACAACACAGAAAGCATACTGATGGTGGCCAGGGGCTGGGGGAGGAGAGGATACACAGTGGCTGTTAATGGGTACGGGGTCTCCTTTAGGGTGGGATGAGTTTTCTGGAATGAGATAGAAGTGGTGGTTGTACAACACTGTGAATGTGCTAACCACGCCTGAATGGTTCATTGTACCATGATTAGTTTTATGTTACAAAAGGTGCCACGCATGTCTCCTGCAACAGAGCCTGAAGTGAGGCAAACATGTCCCCACCATGTACCCATGAGCTTCTTCTTCCGTGAGTGCCATGTGGGACACTCCGGTCCCCAGAGGCAAACCACCGATGCATCTGGTCCTCAACAAAGAAACAGCAGTGTCTCCCAGGCTAGCAGGCAAGGCCAGCACTTGTGAGGTCTGACTCCAGTCCAGCTCTTACCCAAAGGGACTTTTAGGGTCACTTTTCCTCTACATGATTTCGGGATAACCTGCTGACTTCAGAACTGAATCCCTGCATAAAATCTGTCCCCAGCATACGCTCGTTCAGCATATGCAATGCATAATAACTTATAAACTGCATTCACCTACTCTAAAAAAAGGATTCAAGAATGGCTGTAATAAAAATATTTATGCAAGAAGGCAGTTAAGAATAATGATTTTTTAAAAAAGAAAAGAACAGTATGTAGAAACCTATATGCCAAGGAAATCGCATAAAGAAGATTGTTACCCATTGACTGAATATCACATTTGAGTACTGAGCTTGCCAGCCACTAATGTGAGAAGGAAAATGTATCAATAGCTTTGTTAATGTAAAAGAAGAGCCTCTAGGATTCTTCCACAAATCACACAGTGATGCAAAATATTTAAGTGCCTTTTTAAAAAAGCATCTTACTTTTTCAAGAGAGGATTTATGGAGATTGTTACAACAAGGCACCACTGCCTGGAGAATGTCCGTGTCCCGCTCTCTCCCTCCACAGAGCCCTTCCTCCACCAAATCTCAAATTCTTGATCACAGCAACCCTGGATTAAATGAGCAAATGAAAATGGTCCTTCTAGGGGCACCTGAGTGGCTCAGTAGGTTGAGCGTCCAACTAAGGATCAGGTCATGATCACGCTGTTTGTGAGTTCGAGCCTTGTATCGGGCTCTGTGCTCAGAGCTTAGAGCCTGGAGCCTGCTTCTGTCACTCTCTGTCTCTCTGTCTCTCTCTGTCTCTCTTTCTCTCTCACTCAAAAATAAATACACATAATTCTACACATAATTTTTTTTTTTTGGAAAGTGCTTCTACAACCTAGCCCAATAAGGCAGAGTCAGGCTATAAATTTGAATGAATTAACGAGCTCCCTATATTACGGAGACATTGACTCCATAAGAGTAACTTTGTCTCCCCAAAGACAGATCACTTCCATTAGTATTGACAGAATTTGTCTTATGACTCAGGGCCCTCCAGCTGTTAGAAAACATGTCCTTAGTTTTAGATCCACATCTGTCTTCTGTTCACAACGGGGTACATCTGACACCACAGAAAACAGACCAAATTCCTTTACCACATGGATATTTTCAGATATTTTTAAGTTAATTTTTTTGGATTAGAAGAAAGCATTCAAACACAAAAGAGTGCAAATCGTAGGTATACAATGCTGTTAATTTCTACAGAGTGCACACATCAGCATAATCACAACCCAGACCAAGAAATGGACCATTTCCAGCAGCACCAGATTTCTCCCCTGCCTCCCCCCCAGTCCACCACTCCCAAAAAGTAATCACTGTTGTGATTTCTAGCACCACAAATCCACTAAGCCTCTTTGTTAACTCTATGTAAACGGAATGGGGACATCTTTTTGGTGCCTGTATATTTCCCTCAATATTTTGTCCACGATTCACCCATGGGTGTGAAATACTACTTCACCACTTCATCTCTTGTATAAATATTGCAAAATTTAATAATTCATATTCAGCTACTGTTGAACACCAAGGTTGACTTCAATCTGGAGCCTTTAAAAATATTGCTGCAAAGAACGTTCTTGAACACGTCTTTTGGGGGACGTGCGTGTCTCCTGACGAGTGTGTGTATGGGGATGGGGCTGCTGGATCATGGCACACGCCTGCGTTCCGGTTTTATAGAAACTGCCAAACAGCTCTGAACAGCAGGGAGTGTCGGGAGCCCTCACCCACACGTGGTTCCCACAGCCCTCCGTGCTGGCCAAGCCAGTGGGGCACAGTGGGGCCCTTCAGATGGACGAAGAAAGCAAAGCTATCAAAGTCAGAGCTCCCTTCTTCTAGAAGTCAACAGACTGTGGATTCAGAGGTTCCTGCAGAGACGACCTTCCAGAGAAGAAGCTGGTTACACCAGCACGTGAAGCAGCCTGGGCTGAAGGTCAGTGGTGCTGGCTCAGACCGGGGCAAAGAGAAGGCTGCCCGCACTCTCGGGGAAGGTGCCGCTACGCACCCCCAACCCGCCACTGCCAACAGTGAATGTGGGCTAGCATCGCCACATCTTCTATTTTTTAAGAGAAACCAGAAACTGATAGTTTTCCGTAAAACTTCCCCAATTTGAAATGCTGGCAGCTAAAGAGAACCCATCCGAGATCTGTTTGACGGTCAGGGACCGCACTTTGCCAGCTCGGCTCAACGGCCTGCACGCCAACGCACGCCCACCTCGCCGTCGACAGGACTCAGGCTCCCTTCCGCGAGGGACTCTGAGTTTTCCAGTCCCCTCCGCCGCCACCCAGCTCTTTAATGGGACTGTCTCGTTCGCAGGTAGAGTGATCTCTCAATCAAAGATTAGATGCTACCTGTTTTGATTCTCCAAACTCCGCATCTCCAAATTCTTCTGGCTCAAAGGTTATTTTTTAAAGACGAAGGTGAAGCCCTGCGCCTCGTCTTACACGAGCCATTCCCTGGGCCCGCAAGGATCAGCCTGAATCCCCTGTTGCAAGCAGGCATCGATCTGGAAAAACTATAACTCCACGTGAGATAGGCCTTGGGGAGCGTGGAGGCAGAGCTCGGAGTCCAGGCTGTGCAGTCTGATGCCTGTGCTCCATTTGTGTACAAGCCTGGCCGTGCCTGCAGGGCGCGTGCCTCCCGTGGGCTCAGACTCCGGTAGAGGCTGCGGTGAGTTGGCAAAACCACCCTCAGGTGGCAAAGCTTTTTCCCAAACTGAGCGTGTCTCTCTGATCATTTTCTGTGGTGCGTGGACCCAGCACCTTAAACGATTGACTCACATCCTGAGAAGGCTCCCCCTTGTCCTCAGTCCTTTGAAGTCCTTCTGCGGAGGGTCGCAGCAGGGTGCTGAGCTCCCGGCTCATCTGCAAATAGAAAGTGGGCCGCAGGCTCTGAGCCGTGGGCAGGCCACCGCTTACAGAACTTCAAAGGTTGCCTTCTGTTTTTTATTTCTCCAGTTAGACTGAAAATACAATAAGCAATACAGGTTTTCATTTTATGATAACGACATAAAGGTCCTTTTAAAAATGATATTTACTCGGGGCGCCTGGGTGGCTTGGTCGGTTGGGCGTCCGACTTTCGCTCAGGTCATGATCTCGCGGTTCGTGGGCTTGAGCCCCGCGTCGGGCTCTGTGCTGACTGCCAGCTCAGAGCCTGGAGCCTGTTTCAGTCTGTGACTCCCTCTCCCTCTGACCCTCCCCTGCTCACGCTGTCTCTCTCTCTCTCTCTCCTAGAAATAAATAAAAACATTAAAAAAAAATTTTTTTAAAAAAATGATATTTACTCTATGAGTGAAATGACTTGAACGTATCAATTAATAATGTGTCGTGGAGAGGCTGGCGGCGATGTTATATTGAAGCCGCACAAACACTAAAACTGGGACAATAGAGACTAACGTGGCATCAGGCACGGATCCAGCCACCAGCACACGGACTACCTCAGTGGTTCCTTGCAGCAAGCCCTTAAATGGGTCACTGCTTTTGCCCCATTTTGCAGATGGGGAAACTGAGGCAGGAAGCAATTATGTGACAGAGCCAGGGATGTGCATAAGAATGAGACAGACAGACAGACAAAGAGACAGACTGGCTGAGGGATTGGGGAGAACATCATCACCTACTTACATATTATTTGGGGTCAAAAAAACCCAATCTTGTGACTACCGCTTTTTGAAACACAGATGAGTCCAGGATACACTGACACTTTTAATCCCTACCTGTCACAGTGACTGGCTCAATGTATCCCAAAACAGAGGCTCAAGAAGGAAGACCAAGTTCTTGCTCGATTTAATGAATCCTCTGGGAGCAGTTTCCAGAAGGGCTTGGGAGTCCTGGTTTAGCATCAGAAAAAAAACCTCTCCATCACACCCCCGATTATATGATAGTATCTGGACTTTTATTTATTTGGGGCACTCGTGGACTGATGGACGTATGCAGTAATTACCCCCTGGCCAGCCCCGGCACCGGAGCCCTAACTCAGAAGTTCCTCTGGGCCTGCACCATAAAATAGGGTAGCCATTGTATTGGGTGTTTCATTTTAAACTTTAAGTTAGTTTAAATCAAATAAGAGTCTAGTACATAGGGCTTAATCCTCTCCTCTTACATGTGGGGTGGACTCTGTGACCTGCTTCCAAGATCTAGAACATGGGAAGAGAAGAAAAGTAACAGTTGTGTAGGAACCTGACAGACACCACTTTGACCACATGAGCAAGGTCAACATCACCGAGACATGGTGGTTTTTTCCTGGTTTATTTTTCCCCCAGAATCTATAACCCCAGGCTAATCGTGAGAAAACATCAGACAACCCCAAACTGGGAGATACACCGTCTGAGATTTGGGCAGCACCATTCAGAAGTGTCAAGGTTACAACACACAAGGAGAAAGTGAGAAACTCTGGCAAATCCAGGTCGGCCGATGAGCGCGGTGAGGCCCTGGGATGGAACTACAGTGCGGAGATCCGTCCCGTGGAATCTCTCTGGGCCGAAACGAGGCCGAGATTTACCTTATGGGCTTTGCCCCAGAAGGTTTACTTCCCGCCTCTGCAGCTGACATTCTGAGTGGAACTTAGGATCCATGAATCCCGTTTTGCCACCAGCAGGTGCAAGACACTGGGCCCAGGGCTGGGAAGAAGGCCGTGCTTCATCTCCAACGTACAAGGTCAGTGAAGCTCCAGAAAAGGCAGGTGGAGACTCAGCCTGGGAAGCCCCCAGCCCTCCCGCTGACCAGCAGATTATGATTCCTCACCTGCAGAAATGAGCACCATGGCCCACACCCTTGCGGGGTCGCTGGGAAGATTGAAATAAGCAGCCCGTGTGAAAGATCCCGGCACATGTTAGAAAATACCTGGGGGCTTCTCCCCACGCAGACTCCTCACCACAGGGTGCCCACGCCAGGCCTCCATCTGCACAAGAAACCCTTTCTCTACCGCAAGCTCGTTAGCCCTGGGGACCAGCACAAGCATCCTGATTTCTTCCGACGGGAGGAAATGAGACTGCCTCTCTGCCCCGTACACAGAAGTCACTAGAAGGTCTGCATCAGCGCTCAGAACCAAGCCCGGGTCATTTTTAGAAACTGCTCCTTTTGCACAGGCCGAACTCAGGGTGGGGTCGGCTACAAGCACGCTCGCATCTCTCCGGATGGACAACAAACGTGGTGTCTCCATTTCCAGCCTCTGGGATCTCTGCACCCCAAAGGCTGACACATGCAAAGAAGTGCATGTCTTTAGAATCCCTCGATGTGAATAAAAACTCGTACTTTCTAGGTTTCTCACCATGTCGTATGAGGGAGATCACTCAGAACAGTGGCACGTGAGTGGATCTGCCCCACACACAATGTTTTACGTGGCCGCAAGATATCTAAGTAGCCATCAACATTTAAAAATAGGAAATTTTATATAAAAATGAGAATTTACACACTTCCTGGTAAAAACAAAATCAGGAAATTTGGCAGCCCCGGGTCTGCATTTCCATATGGTCACAACTAGCCATAAACATGCTCGCTTTTGTCTCTGGCCCGAACTGTCCTTCCTAACCGTCCTTCCTCATTTCCGGGCAGGTAGACACGCGCAGGCGGCCCTTTTCAGGGCCCAGGCCTCCACCCGTGCGTTCGATGCTCTTCCTCCTGCGCCGGGCCACCCCGCCCCCAGGCGTGAGGCTGGCTGTGCAGCGGCCCTCGTACCATCCTGCCCGCCGCAGTCACACGCCATAGCTCCTGAACGCCTGAGCTATAAGAGGCAGGCATGTTTTCTCAAGTGGCAATTTGCAGGATTTTGCAGGATTCGCATTGGTGCAGACCTGCCGCGGGGCCGGGCGGCGAGAACCCGGACAGGTCTGTTCCCACTGGCTGCACGTGCCCGCCGGCCAGGCTCTCAGCCCGAGGGCAGTGACGGACTGGGTTTTCCCCCCCGTTCTTCTTCTAGGTGCTGCAGGGGTTGGGGCGGCCAACGCTGTGCGGACACAGCACCGAGGGAAGCGGAAGTGGGGGCAGGGAGCTGGGCAGGCTGGGACGGAGGGTGATACACCCAGGACGTGCCTCGGGTGGGTTAATGGTCTTCGGTGGCTTTCTACAGCAGGCGTCAGCAAACTATAGCCGCCGCGCCGAATCCAGCCTGCCTCCTGCTTTTGTGAATAAAGTTTTATTGGAACACAGCCACGCTAATTCACTTATAAAAGTTCCTATCTTATGGAGCTTTGGGGAGAATTTATATATTATATTCTGGATATATATAATTTGGGTATTATTTGTCTACATACCACTGTGTATGCAGAGAAGTAAAGTGGGAAATGAATATAGATATTTCTAGGAAAAAAGGTCAGAGAAGCTGTCAGGTGACATGTAAGCAGAAGCCTTATGAAGAGTGGGAACAAGCCATGTGCATATGCCCTGGAAGGTCCTGGAAGGTCCTGGAAGGCCCTGGAAGGCATGCTAGGCAGACAGGGCAAAGGCTGAAGATGGAGACACCAGATCAGAAAGAGTGAAGAACACAGGATTAGGGGAGGGCGAGGGAGGAAGCCCCTTGGACCCTGAGCAGGGCAGAGCCCCCCACCCCGTGTGCACACGCTAACCTCCCAACCGACTCCCTCAATTCTCTGACGCTCTTCGAGCCCACCGTGAATTTTTATCAGAGTATCTGCTTAATCCCCTGCCTTAGAAAACACACATAATCCTGCTGCAGGAAAAGAAACTGGCAAATTGAATCGGAGAAAAGAGGGTGGTGGATGAAGGCGGGTTCCTGAACCACACAGTTTGAAAGAATTATGACAGGAATGATCCCGTCCTTATCACAAAGGACTTCCTCTGCAGGACAACAGTACCCGAATACCCGCGGCCAGATGTCCACGCCACGAGGCACCGTCAGGCCGCGACACAAGTGCCCACCCGCTCGCCCGCGGCTCCAGAGCATGATCTGACGTGAACGCTCCTTAACATCAGAGACGAGAGTCTCCTCCGATGAGACCCCAGGTTTCCAAGGGGATTTGAAATTGCAAAAGGGAAAAACAGCCTTTCCGTTTTAAGTAGGAACAACACTGATCTGTAAGATGCTTCGCGAAGAAAGCGGAAGATCGTGGTCCGCGTTGCCCTGGATTCTCCGCGAGCCCACCGAAGCAGCGTTCCGCCAGAGACTTGGTTTTCGGAATGTGATGCCCGACGAGTCCGTGACAGTGCTCAGGTGACAGGCGCGCAGTCCACACACACAGGCCGACGCGCCCGCCTCGCAGCCCTCGGGGTTCGGGGTTCCGGTGTGCGGGCTGTCCGCCTGCGGTCTCCGTGCCCCGGGCGTCTCCTCGCCAGCTCCGCTCAGGGCTCAGGCCGGAAGACTGAGGACTGCGTTTCCCAGTCGCCAGGCTGGTGGGGGCGCAGGCAGGAGGCAGCAGGCGGAGCCTCTACTGTCTGGGTTCCTTCCTGCAATGGCTGGAGCTCAGGCAGCCCTGAGGGTCCCCAGCGATGCAACATTCCCCAGATGGTCTGTGCAGCGGCTCCACGCCACCAGCCTGGAGGTCCCGGCGGGCAGCACCCCCATTTTGTAGGGGGCCAGATGCAGAGACAGCCCCCCCCCCAAGCGCCTCGGTTCCGGCGATGCCCCCTTTCCTTTGTCCTCTGGTCGCAGGGGTGGCGGCTGCTTCTGGAGGTCACTGATGAACAGGGAACCTCAACTCTCCCCCTTAGTTCTTCTAGCTTTGCGACACTGCGACATCAGTGTCCTAACTGTTAGGTCTCTTGCGGGGCCCCCTAGAGGCGCCTGGTGGCCCAGCAGCGGCGGCACCCGGAACTGGGCACAGCCCTCCGGCCAGCCCGGAGGGACCCTTCCCTGGACATCAGCACAACAGCCAGAACAAAGTACCGCCAACAGGGCGGCTTCACACGGAAGTCCTGGAGGCTCGACACGCGGGCCCGGGTGTGACGGGGTCCTGTCCTTGTGGTCAGGGTGGACAGGGTGTGACAGGGTCCTGCTCCACCCGAAGGTCCTGGGGACGAGTCCTCCATCTTCCCGGTGGCTCAGCAGCCCGTGGCTGGCAGCCGGGTCACTCTGGCTGTGTCTCCATCCCCACCCGGCAGGTGTCGGGTGGCCTCAGGGACCCCCCCCCCAGCATGACGTCACCTTCACTGCTCACATCTGCAAACACCCTATTTCCACACAGGGCCATTTTCACAGGCTCCGGTGGACATGAATTTGGGGGGATCATCATTCAACCCAGTACACCTGGCCAAGGGACACCAGGCGGCCGGGCCAGGGAAGGTCCTCCCACCCAACAGGTATACCAACGGCACCGCCCACGGGGCGCCGGGTAAACCACGCAGACCAAAACGGCACAAGTGTTCTGACAAACCAAACTGTCCTTGTAACCAGCCCACAGTAGCAGCCCGCGACCTACATGCTAAACCTACACAGAGTAACTGCCTGCTGAATGCATTTCCTGTGTTTGAAGCCCTTCATGGTCTTGGGCCCTTGGTCATAGGAGGCACATGAAGCCATTCTGAAGGTGACAATTATGACATACGCACTACACGTCACTGTTTGATTTAGAGATGTTCTGTAGGTTTGTCAACAAAGAAATTACTTTTCTTCTAACTTTCTGTAGAAAGTTAGCCAGAAAGCAAATGCACTCAAGTATACACAACAGATTTTCTTCTGAAAATGACAAATTTCATTATAAATAAAACTGATGTCTAGAAAAATGTAGAAAAGTCGGCTATATTTCCGCCACTAGGTGATACCATTCTTAACAGTAAGTTGTACTTCCCATCAGTTCTTTCTCTCCAGGTGCCTGCATATCAATACTCTTTTTTTGCAAAGTTAAGATGTTGCATGTTGCATAAGCTGTTTTAAAACTTAAGAGATTAGAGGGCGCTTACGGGGCTCAGTCAGTTAAGCATCCGACCTGATCTTGGCTCAAGTCATGATCTCACAGTTTGTGGATTTGAGCCCCATATCAGGCTCTGCGCTGGTAGCGTGGAGCCTGCTTCAGATTCTGTGTCTCCTTCTCTCTCTGCTCCTTTCATGCTCTGTCTCTCTCTCTCAAAAATAAATAAACATTTAAAATAAAAAAACATAAAATACTAGGTGGTACCTGGGTGGCTCAGTCAGATAAGCGTCCAACGCTTGATTTCAGCTCAGGTCATGATCTCACGGTTTATGGGATCGAGCCCTGAATCAGGCTCTGCACTAACTGGGATTCTCTCTCCCTCTCTCTCTGCCCCTCCTGCTCATTCTCTCTCTCTCTCTCTCTCTCAAAATGGATAAGTAAACTTAAAAAAAAAAAAAGAAATTTAAATCCCAGAAGCATTTTACTAGGTCATAAACTATCCTCCTAAAATAAGAGACTTAAATATAAAGAACAAACTGAGGGTGGCTAGGCGTGGGGGTGGGAGGCGGGGGAGAGGGGAAAGTGGGTGACGGGCACGGAGGAGGGCACCCATTGGGATGAGCACTGGGTGTTGTACGTAAGCGATGAACCACAGGAATCTACCCCCAAAGCCAAGAGCACACTGTATACAGTGTATGTTAGCCAACTTGCCAATAAATTATATAAAATAAAGTGTGTGTACAATCTGTGGCCTGTGGCAGGCTTGCTGTACCCTCGGCATACACAGTGGCTGCAGAGAGGGGGCGACAGCCTCTAGGCCTGGGAGTCGAGACCCAGGCAGTGGGCCCGCCAGGCTCGGCGCTGCTAACCGCCCCCGCATGTCCCTTGTCTTGGGGACAACTGGGAGCCGCGGGTTTGGCAGGACGGGGTTCCTGGGACTGAACTGTATCTATTCACCGTTGTTTCCAACTGTTTCATTTGTAATTAAAAGAAACAGAAACCCAGGAGACTACAAGGTCCTGAACAGCAAGATCTCCCCTCACAGCCTCCCCAGGACCCCGCAGTGTGGGGCGCGGCAGATGCAGCGTGTCTCTGAGTCACGCGAGTCTCGGCCGTCCAGCGCGGTGGCCGCGAAGGACCTCCGCCTGCTGAGCACTGTCCTGTGGCCAGTCCCCACCGCGATGTGCTTTACGTGCAGAGGACGCACCAGATTTTCACGGCTTAATGCAAAGAAAGGAGGTGAGATAAATTATTAACCATTTTACACTGATTACATATCGAAGTGATAATACTTAAGTATGTTCGGTTAAGTACAAATATATTATTCAAATTCATTTCACCTGTTTCTCCCTACGTTCTGTCATGTGGATACTAGAAAATTTAAAATTATGTTTGCAGCTCACATCCGGGGTGGGTTCCTGCTGTATTTGTATCCGACGGTGCTCCTCTAAGGCCCGGCGAGGAGGATGCCAGAGGGGAGCCAGCCCGATTCAGAACAAGCATAAAATATCGCATCAGTGGGAGGAACGTACCATTTTGCAGCCCCTGTGGAAAAGCCTTTTCCTAAGATCATAAGTGGCCCCCCATCTCTGTATCAGCGACCCATGTCGCCTCACCACCAGCGCAGGCGGGCTGGGACGTGGATGTCTTAATTTTTTTTTTTTACACAGATGTTAAAAATACACTGCGCCCTCGCCCTTCTCTAGTTTATGATGTTTTGAAATAAAAACAAAAAGCTGCAGGATTCAGGATTCATCAGAAAGGACTTAGTTCCTATTCTTTAGCATACTGCTAAAGAAGGAGGAAAAAATGAACACGGCTTGTGTAAAGAAATAAATAAAACGCCCCTAAGCAACAAGACTTTGACATGACACATTCTCCTCTTGGAACAGAGTGGCGTCGCCCTCCAGGATAGCACTGAGCTCTGACACCCGTCACTCCTGGTTTCTTCCTGTCAACTTTCTTTCTTTGGCTCAGGATTAAGAAAACATGATCATTTTTTCTAATTCTGCCTTAAGGCAGCCTCCTTTCTGGGCGAAACCAAGCTGGCCATGTCCTCAGTAAGAGTGGAGGCTGGCACCCCACCCGCCGAAGGGGGGCTGTGGATATGTTAGTCCACACGCTGTTGGGGTTTTTTATTTGTTTTTTGACTGGAGCTATCAGCCAATATTTCAAAATCAAAACAATTCATGTAAAAAAAAAAAACCCTGAGTTTCTGACTTCTAAATTTTTTAATGTTTATTTATTTTTTGAGAGAGAGACAGAGCACAAGTGGGAGAGGGGAAGAGAGAGAGGGAGACACAGAATCCGAAGCAGCTCCAGGCTCCAAGCCGTCAGCACAGAGCCCGACGCGGGGCTTGAGCCCACAAACCGTGAGGTCATGACCTGAGCCGAAGTTGGGCACTCAACCGACTGAGCCCCCAGGCGCCCCGAGCTTCTGACTTCTAAAAATTACTGGAAGGGCTGACATGCAGTCAGCTCCCCACACAGTGGCACCTGCTGGGCCAGGCCTGCAGCGGGGCCCCCAGCCCCCCCCACTGATCAGCAATCTCACCATACGTGCAGTTACGTTTCTCATATGACGAGCACATTTCCCATTAACCACCCTTCCTCAGAGCTTGTGAACAGGAAGTGCAGACCAGGAAATCTGCTTCTTGCATCTGCATACTCCCTATTATATCCTTTGACTGAAGATACTCCTGTCTGTTTTCCTGTCAGACAGCAAAATCCAAGATGGTTAGGCTTTTTACATTGAAGATAATAAAACGTATTCTTAAGCCTGTGTATATTCATATGTAAAGGATCTGCTAAGCGTTGGGCTTCTCTAACATCACTTAGCACAGTTGATTTTCAGGCCAAATAATGGGGGAAATCTCCTGACTCCAGTCCCATGGATTGTTTAGAAACACCCACATCTGCACTACTGGTATAAACTCCGGTTGTAACTTGGAGACCAAAGGCAGACTGTTTCCTCACTACCCTACTTTATTAGCTCTGTTAGTGGACTTAGTACAATGGTAATTGAATGTCTACATTTCCCACTAACCCTGGCGGCAGAAATGGCTTTCTAGCACTTTCCATTTGGAGGCCTTGGGATATAATAAAAACCCAACAGAAGCAATCCTGAGCCGCCAGCAAGATGCGGGAGATTACATCGCTCCAATCCGCACCAGGGAAATGACACACCTGGGTTCCTCTCTCGTGTCAAGCCCACAACGGGGGAGATTCAAGATGTGGCTGCATCAGTGGCTGCTGCTAACTGGCTCTCAGTGACTCTCTCTCTCAAAATAAATAAATTTTTAAAACTACATATGTATTCTTGACAAAAGGAAATTCACGTACAGTATGGGTAGATGGAAACTAGAGAAAACAGAACAGGGACTCGATGCGTAAGCACCCCAGTGGGTCTCTCCAGTGTCACAAAGAGGCAGAGCATGTTCAAGGGAGATTTCCCGGTAAACTCCATTCTTTTCCACAAAGGGATATTCCAGACATCCTACAGCATTGCAGGCAAACATTAGCTCCCCAAAATAACAAATGGCCTAGCAGTTTCACTTAACATTAGAATTAAGTATGGATTACAAGCTTAAAAGAAAGGGTTCCAACTGAAAGAAGTGCATCAAGCAATTTCCGATCCCACATTAACTACATGAATCATTAAACTGCTGTTATAGTCAGTTCCAAGGCATGACTTAAACTGCGTAATGGGTTGCTGGTGCTATTAATTGCTTCAATGCCTATAAGATGTGTTCACTGGCATGATGCTAAGGCAGAGGAGTAAAGCAAAAATCAATAAGAGAGCTTATTGATAAATGAATAACAACCGGCCCGTGTGCTTTAGTGGAGAACTCGTGAAGTCCACACTCTCTGGAATAATTTTGGTTAGTTGGGGATGGGGATTGTGCAGTCTACACAGGCTCAGTTAAAAAAACAAAACAAATCAAAACAATGTTTTTCTTTGATGTAGCAATTACATAAACAGAGCTACCTCTGACACAAATTATCTCTTCTTTCCAAAAGTAAATTGATAAGTAAATAAATTCAGGAATTAAAATTAGCATATTAATATATTTTTCAAGACAACCACACAACTGCAATAAGTTAGGACGAGATTTGTGTCTGAAACATAAAGGGTAATAATAATGTCAATGAAGATAATAACTAAAACAATGAACGTGTTCTTTTCCAAAACAGTACTCTGCTAAAATATGACATCTTGAAAGCTGTTGGTGAGCTGATAAGGAAATGGGCATCATTAATCCTGAGACTAAGAATTAATAGAGCAGGGTCGTATTTTCATAATAGAACAATTTGTTGACTCTGCCAGTATAAAATCAGTAGGCAAATCAGTGATTAAAAAGGATCATGTTAGGGGCGCCTGGGTGGCTCAGTCAGTTAAGCCAGACTTCTGCTCAGGTCACGATCTCAAGTCTGTGAGATTGAACCCAGCGTCAGGCTCTGTGTGGACAGCTCAGAGTCTGGAACCTGCTTCTGATTCTGTGTCTCCCTCCCTCTCTCTCTCTCTCTCAAATAAACATTTTTTTAAAAAAAGGATCATGTTAGTTTTGAGTGTGAGATTGTGTCCCCAAGCACAAGGGAGCCTTGGGCACTGTCCAAGGTGCTGATTAAACAACCGCCAAGACCATTCCATCCCATGACATGAGTTACCTCAGAGTAAATGGTACATATCATCTCGGATTCATACGAACATAGAGAAAAATAGTGGGCAATGTATATTTGGCTAGCTCCATACCAAAGAAGTTTTAATAAGACATAACTAACATTAATAATAATAATGTTGTATTAATAACATTAACAATAATTAACACTTACTGAATGCCTCTGTATACCAGCTGCTGTGTCGAGCAAGCCACCTAACATTTTTTAACATTTACAACAATCTTATAAGACGGGTAATATCATTATCCCAATTTCCACATATGGAGCTTGAACTAGGGGGTCAAATAACTTGGCGAAGGTCATGGAGCTACCAAGTGGTAATTCTAAGACCTCAACTAAAATCTCTCCCTCCCCAAACTCTACACTGGGATGGAGAAGCTGAGAGGAAACAAACATAAATTCACTTAGGTGGTGGTGGATCTAAGAATATTAACACATGGGATTTAAGGATTTCAGATTTATGAGGTCACAGTGAAAGTTTCAAGAAGGAAAGATCAATAATCATTTACGTATCCAGCACTTATTGTGGGTCAGCTGTGTTCCAAGTATCAACAGGTGACATTCAGTTAATCCATTAATTTGGGGGCAGCAGAGAGTTGACCTCAAACAGGGAAATACATGTAACAATAAAGAACAGGGACTCTGGGAGAAGACCAATAACCCTGATTTCACATCCCCGCTCTACCATTTACTAGCTGGGCTATCCTGGGCCAGCGAGCTTCAGCCCTTTCAATTCTTAACCACCTCATAGGCTTTTTCTGGAGCCCCAATGACATAATTCAGATCAAGCCCTTGCTAAAGTGCCCAGCCACATACCAAGTACTCAGAAAAATGCTACAAGTTATTACCATTCTATCCCATCATTCAGGTATCATTAGTGATTCCCCTAAATTAAAAAAAAAAAAAAGTAGAGAAAGAATATAAACTAGATGTGAAATCTCATGTTTGTGGATGAGATTTGTGGGAAATGTATATAATACAGTGTACCTCCTAATATGCCCATATTAACTTTGCCGTCATGATTCAGTGACAGTTATCCAGGCCCAAGAATAAAACCAGGAGCCCCTGGGGGGATCAGTTGGTTAAATGTCTGACTCCTGGTTTCGGCTCAGGTCATGATCTCATGATTCATGAGTTCGAGCCCCATGTTGGTCTCTGCACTGACAGTGGGGAGCCTGCTTGGGATTCTCCTTCCCTCTCTCTCAGCTCCTACCCTAGTCTCTCTCTCTCACATCTACATCTGTATCTATATAATACATAATATATCTCACACAAAAAAAATAAACATTTTTTAAAGAATAAAACTAAAAATGAGAGAAGTTGTTAGGGAAGGCACCATTGAACAGGATTATTAAATATTTATTTTCTTCCTTTAAGAAGTATTTAAATGCACTTGTCCTGTGCTCTTCAACATTTTATGAACATCAATTTGTTCAAGGATCATATGACTATGAAGTAGGTGCCGTGTTACCTCCATTCTATGGAGGAAAATGAGGCAGGACGGGTTAAAGGGCCTGCCTGCATCCACACACTGGGACTTGAACACGAGCAGCCTGACCCCGGAGTCTGGGCACTTAACCGCTACCCTGTTTTCAGCTGCCTTCTGCCAATGTCCCTCCCCCTCCTCCTCCCCGCGTTGAGATAACTCTGGAAGCAGCTTCTGTCAAACACAGATTCAGCATAAAGGGCTAGCAGGAAAAAAATATTTCCAGAAGTCCGTGCCAGCTTCTGGTTCTGGAGCTGTTTGCTGAAATAAGGGATGGATTTCCCATCATGCACCACTCACCCTCTTGGACACAAATGACCTTCAATACTTCTATTTGCACCTCTGAAGTTTATCCCACTTAATGTACCCCAGCATCATAAATGCAGCACTGAGCACACTGCGTTTCATTTCACGGCACAGGAATGATTATATTATTGAAAAATACATGAAGTGGCAATTAATGAAACTGTAAAAATATCTATTTCCCAGGAGAAAATTTAAATGTCTTAAAATTTAACAAGGAAACTACCTGAGGGGGCGGGGAGTGTGCTGTCCAAACAGCAGGCCCACCTCTGATTCGCGAGAGGAATTCTTATGATGTTTTTATGACTCTGACCTTGGAAGGATTTCTATATAAAACAGCAAAGGCGTGAAGCTGCTCATGCAAAAGGCAGTCACATAAACAGGAGTGCGGGTGTTTGCGACCTTGAACGTAATGCTCCATGTCTGGCAAAACTTCACAATCATCTGGTTCCGTTTTGAGCTATAGTCATAAAAGGCAACTGTGCAGGCCAGCTCGCAGAAGCGCATTTCCAGGAGCTGGGCTCATCGCCACGCACAAAGAGGAAGCAGGGCACCGACCGGAACATGGTGGTTGCCACGGCAACCGCGTGGCACAGCAGGTGAGTTTCTCTGTCCCCTTGTACTTTGGAAAAGAGGGAGCGACATGAACAGAATCAACCGCATTGGGTTTGATTCTGACAAGGATTCAAAGCCTGCTGGACTTTGGTTCCTGGCCTCGAGAGATGCTCTTTTTAAAAAGGGGTGTGTGTGTATGCACGTGTGTGCGTGCGTGCGTGTGTGTGTGTGTGTGTGTGTGTGTGAACCCCCCCTTAGCAGGACTGCCCTGGTGGCATGGATCCTCACCGTCTGGCCGAATCTGCACACACAGGCTAAGGAACAAGAAGCTCTGGAACAAAAACCTCTTCTTTACTTTGCTTGCACAGGATCGATTCACTGCCAATGAATCAAGGTGGCTTCTAAGAAGCCCCCGGGGACCTGTAATCCATCCCAGCTTTCTGCACTGTTTCTCTCACCCTTTGTCTAAGACAAATGACTGGAACCGGGAGAGCAGCATCAATCAGGGTGCCGTCTGGGAACAGATGGTGCCTCCAGCTTGGAGTCTGAAGAGTTTGGGGGGAGTGTTTGGAAGAGAGCGGGCAGGGTGTGGCTCAGGCACTGTGGGATGAAGGGACAAGGTGGAGCCGCGGGAGGGGTGCCGGCGCAGGGAACAGCACACTCAGGAAGGATGGCGGGGGCGGGGGGAGGACCCAGCCTCTCCCTGCAGCAGAGCCCAGCTGGAAGGTGCGCGGGTGGGTGCTGGGTGCGCGGGGTCAGCCCTCCGGGGACACGGGCGGCCAGGAGGAGGACCCAGAGTGGTCGGGAGGGGCGGGCAGGAGGCGGGGTACTGCGCAGAGTGTGAGCCAGCACTCACTCAAGGACTCCAGAGCCGGGCTTAGAAGCTGTCGCTCCTCTTTGAGTCTCAGTGCCCTGATCCAGATGAAGTGGCCAAATCCTGTTGCGGGTTGAACTGTATCCTCGAAATCCTCATGTGGAAGCCCTAATCCCAGAAACTCAGATTGTGCTACTTTTCTTTTTTTTTTTAAAGTAGGCTTCACACCCAGCGTGGAGCCCAACACGGGGCTTGAACTCACAATCTGCAGTTAAGACCTAAGCTGAGATCCAGAGTCAAACGCTCAACCCACTGGGCCACGAGGCACCCCTGTGATGCTCTTTTTTAAATGGGGTCCTTGCAGGGGTGCNGCACGTGCCATCAGCCCGTCCATAGGAGCCTCGTCTCTGTGCATCAGGGTACGGGGCACCCACAGAAAAGCACAGGGACCAGGAGCCCTCCCCTCCCCCCAAGTGACACAGAGGATGTTTTCAGAGGTTCCTTTCGCTCTGACTGCAGACGAGACGGCAGGTCCACGTGACCCCTCTCCTGCCACCCTCACCCTCTGGAGAGACGGGACGGCATCTGACGGGTGCTGAGCCCGCAAATAGTCCCGTTCTAAGCGTTTATTCTTATCTATCATCATCCACAGAACACGACAAGGAGGGCACTATCAGTATCCAAATTTCGTCAACAGAGAAAGCCAGACACAGAGAGAAACCCTGCCGACTCCACACACTAGTAGGTGATGCGAGAGACGTGAACCCAACAGCCTGAGCTCTGAGGGGCACCAGGCAGCTGCCTCCACAGCAGACTCATGATTTCTAGGGGTGCCTGCAGCCTAGTGAGGGTCTGGGGTGACCTCCTGACCCACCCACAGCCCAGTGAGCGACTGGGGGTGACCCCCTGACCTGCCCGCAGCCAGGTGAGGGACTGGGGTGACCTCCTGACCCGCCCACAGCCAGGTGAGCGAGCTGGGAAACACATGGTCCCCTTCCGATGCTCCAGCCCCAGGGACACCTGGACTACACGCCCACAGGGGACCCGGAGCCCAAGGACCCACCTCCATTGTGCCTGGATGTCAGACCCTCAAACTATGAAACAGTAAATGTGTGCTTTTTCATGCCATTGATTTCAGGCAGTAAGTTCCTAACACAGCTACCTCAAGACATGGATAAAAAATAATTGCAATCATGTTTTGACCCTGGAGTTGTGGGCAGACAGCACTGAGACCTTGCTCGACACCCACCTTTACCTGGGAACAAATCGTGGACACAAGTCAAACTGCGTCCCCCACTTCTGCCTCGGCCCACTTAGTGGCTGGCTCTGAACAAGACTTTCACCCTGTGACTCAGTTTCCTCATCTGAAAAGTGAGGGTGAGGACAGCCTCTATCCCATCGGGTTGCTGTGGTAAGTAAGTAAGCAAACGGGTGTAAATGTGTGCAGGAGATGGTGCCAGAATAGGGTCCGCGAGCAGGTCAGGAGTCACCCCGAGGCCACTCGCCTGCTCCCTGATTCCCCATCACGGCTGCCACTGTTCAGGGTATTTGATTCTGTCCGCCAGCTGAACTTCACAAGGTCAGTCGGCGTTTCCCGGCCAAGCCCCTCAGATCGCTCTGTCGCTGTCTGGGGAGAACAGCTCCCTAATGACATGGGAGCCATTAGCACCTCAGATATATCTGAAAATAAGCATCTCCGCAGTTATGATCAGTTTGGACATATGGGATCATAATATTTTGTGATCACCAACAGACACACCTCTCCGTGCAAACAAACACAGCTGCCAGGGCGGGGCTGCGCTTTCCTACTCCTGAGACACAACGCAGGCGTCTCCACCCAGAGACGCCCGTGGAGACATCAGCCCTGGCCCCTTCTCCAGGGCGGCCCGCTCGGAGCGCGGGTGTGGCGACCTGGCTCAGAGCCAGCCCGGGACTGAGGCAGCGCCCGTCACCCCAGCAGGGACAGCCTGGGTCCAGAGCGGGTCGTCCGCTGCTTGATCAGACCCCGTCCAGGATTCAATGGGCTTTTGAGTCGCTTTGTGGAAACAAAGATTCTCCTCAAGTGGGTGTTGCAAGAGGCCTGTGGTTCTGCGTTTCCAATAAGCCCCCAGGTGAATGCCTGTCCTTGCGGAAATGATGTGAAGTTGCATTTTACTGTTAACATGGTGGTTTTCCAAATAATGTATCTACTTGGTCACATGCTGAAATTGTCAAGGAAGCCAAAACCTGAGCTTCCATTAACCACAGCTCCTGCGTGTGAAGGCGGACCGTGTGCGGGGCGCTGAGGGCCCCATTTACCCGGCACCTCCCAGGCCTCACCAACTGACCGGGATCCTGCCGTGGAAGCCACAAAGTCCACCTGTGCTGCTCTCTTCTCCCCCAGCTCCGCTGAGAGACACAGAACATGAAATACTGTGTCACTTTAAGGCGCACAGTGTGATGACTTGATACATGTAAATACTGCAATATGATTACCACAATGAGGTTAGCTAACCTCACTGAGGGTAACGTCAAGGTCCATCCGTGTTGTTGCAAGTGGGAGGCTCTCCTCTCTGGCGGCTGGGCAATATTCCGTCACATACATACACCGCATCCGTTCACGCTCGGCAACTCCACCGCTTTCTAACTGGATGACCTGAGCAGGCCACCTAACTGCTCTGTGCCTCAGACTTGCCAAGTGTAAAGTGAGGGATAATAATACTCATCTGAAGGGGGTGTTCACAGACCATCCGTGTATGCTCTTCTGTGCATGAAGTGCTGGCTCGTTACGACCACTGCACCCACTCTGTGGAGTGGGAAATTGATGCGGAGAGGAAGCCTTTGCCTAAGAGCCAACAGCTGGTGCACAGCAGAGGTGGAGCTCAAATACGACCCGGTGCCAACGCCTGGGATCTTGTTTAATACACGACATGGGAACTACGACCCGCAGAGACGGAGCTAGAAAGGTGCAAAGTGCTGCTGCAGGTCGAATTTCTCCTTTCCCCACGATGTTCAATGAGCATGCAGACGAGCTGCTCTGGGCCACATCCCAGGCTCTATCACCCTTAGCAACCCTCCTCCTCCACTTAAACTTTCTCTCCCTTTCTGATCTCATTGCAGATTTTTAAAAATTTTTTAATATTTATTTATTTTTGAGAGAGAGAGAGAGACAGAGCATGAACAGGGGAGGGGCAGAGAGGGAGGGAGACACAGAATCTGAAGCAGCTCCAGGCTCTGACTGTCAGCACAGAGCCCGACGCGGGGCTCAAACCCACGAACCGTGAGATCATGACCTGAGCCGAAGTCGGACGCTTCACCACTGAGCCACCCAGGTGCCCTTCACTGCAGATTTAATACTTTTGAGGGGAGCATGTAATCCTGGGTTTCCTGACGTCAGCATTGCTGGCATCTGGGTTGGGGGAGTGTCTCTGCCATGAACGACTGTGGGGTACAGCCCAGGACCTCCCGCACCATCCCGGGGTCTTCATCCACTCGGTGCACGGTACCCTCCCCCACCAGCGGTGACAACCAAAACGGTCTCTAGACAGTTGGTCCCCCGCCCCCAGCTTGAGGGCCACAGGACTAATCTAGAGCCACGGTCCCCATGACCAGGCTTGTCTTTTCCGTGATCCATTCTAATGAGTGATGAGAGCACCTCCTAAGTTACGTTGGTCTAAACCACGAGCAAACCCTTGTCCACAAGAAGGGTCCGCCTGGGATACACCAGGCTGTTAGCCCAGAAACTCTCATCGCTTTCCCACCCTGTGCTCAAGGAAACATACTGAGATTTCCCTGGAAGCAACCACTCTACGTTGAATGGTGTCCTCCCGAAAACCGCATGTTGAAACCCTCACTAGCCCTCCGAGCCTCGGAGCGGGACCTTATTATTTGGAAACAGGACCATTGCAGGTGTGATTGTTACAACGGGGTCACACTGGCGTGGGGTAAGCCCTAATCCAAGGCGACTGGTGGCTTTTAAAAGGGGAAACGCAGGTGCGGACACAGGGGCAGGGAGAGCGCCACGCGGAGACGAGGCAGATTTCGGGAGGTGCTTCCACAAGACACGGAACATTCAGGGCAGTCAGCAGACGCTCAGCCGTGGGAGAGAAACGGGGTAAGTTCCCCTCCAGGGCCCCAGAAGGAGCCCACCCAGACCCAGCCTTCCAGCCCCGGGCACGGTGAGAGAGAAGTTGCCGTTACTGGGCCCGCACAGCGCACAGAAGTTTGGGTTATGTCAGCCCCAGGACATTGGTGGATGGAGGCCTTGCCCACCCCCCCGGAGCCTGGCATGTATGTCTTCACCGATTTCCCTCCTGCCCCCACCCAGGGCTAACCTGCACGGAGCCGGGGAGCCCCCAGGCCTGCATCGAGGCGGCCAAAGAGCAGCCTGGGGCAAACGGCTCTGTGGGAATGCGACCAAAGGGCACGAGGCATTGCAACCCTCATCTACACTTTCCCCTCCAGCGCGGGCACTTAAGCCCTTACTCTCTCGGGACCCAGCGCCCGGCTGTCATTTTTCTTGTAAACTGAATGCAGAAAACAGACTTTCACAATTCCCAGCTGACCATTACACGTGAGTGGAAACCGCACAGCTCCGAAATGCATCTCAAATCTCATTTTTCAGTTAAGGGGCGAACATTCACCAAATACAATAAAAAGGAGTTTCATGAAGAAGCTGAAGCAATACTAGGAAGGTTTTGATCCCATTGAAATGTTATGCCTAAAATGTGCCCACATGATCCCTTCACATACACGTCTGTTAAACGGGCTTTAGAACGACACAGAGACGATCAGCACGGCCCCTTGAGGAAGGATGACACGCAAATTCGCGAAGCGTTCCATATTTTAAAAAATAATAATATTTTCTGACTGATATAGTAATATATATTTAATGTAGAAAAGTTTTCAAATATAGAAAAACACAAAACACTACTGAAAACCAGCTGGCGCTACCGAGTGCTGATGCCTGATACCCGACAACGAAGCGTGACAGGAAACGGGGGTCAGCACACACGTCATCAGCACCAGGCCTCGTGCAACGTCACGTGCCTGACCTTTTACTCTAGATCCTCCCTGATAATCAGCAAATGCAGCACTGGACTTTATCAAATGACTTCAAAGCTGCCCTCCGGGAAACGCTGGATGCCTTATGCACGAGGAACGATAGTTCTTCAAAACCCTTGAGGGAGTGGGGTCCTGTCCGCAGGAAACAGAAAACTCATTGAAACCAGCTGAATCGGACAGGAAGGTCATGAGCTCGCCTAACAGGCTGTCGGAGGTGGAGTGGCCTTCAGAACAGACTTGATCCAGGGCCCCACCCTATGAAGGCCTTGTGTCTCTGCTCTCCTGAGTCCTGAATCTGGATCTGGAATCAAGATGGGCTCTGTCTAGTCTCCATCTAGTCAACTTTGCCTGACAGCATCCAAGGGAAGCATCCAAGAGCTACCTCTTGAAGCTCGCTCCGGAGAAAGGAACATCTCTTCCAGAAGCCCCCTGCAGGTCTCTCCTGACCTCGGACATCTCACCCGCTGTCCAGGGCGGAGGGTGCCTCTGAGACCCCAGCTGCGCCCTGGCCACGGGGTGGGTCTGCTGACCCGAGCCAGGAAAGCAGTGGCTGCCTAAACAACACCGGGCTTGTGTGTGGCGGGAGCACGGGAAGACGGATGCTTCTAGATGACCAAGTGTCCCCTCGATTCTGTAGAAGTCGTCTGTGTCTGACAGCTTGTCAGAATTCCGCCGGGGCAGCTTGGAGAGTGACGGGGACGTGAAAGACAGAGGAAAATCACTGAGCAGGAGTAACTCACTGTGCATTTCATAAAATCTAAACAGAAATCTGACAGCCTAACTCGGTGTGACTGATGGCTGGCGGAGACAGCTTCTGCCTTGACTGATCTAATCTTTCTCTCTAGCTGAGGACCGAGCCAGCCGCCGAGAGCCCATGCTCAGTGCGGAGCATGAGTGCATCTGGTGAGAAACTGTCACCCTGCTATCGGGTCTAAATCTAAGAGGGTTTTTCAAAAACCATTTAAAAGTTTTTGGTGCAAATGACACAGAGGGACCCACTCTATCCATTTCCTGTTTGCCTCATCCTTTAAACCAATCCACATTTTCCTCCCGCAAAGTGAGTGGCCAGACGCTTGAAACACTGTCCTGCATCCTGCTGAGCTCTCCCTCTCTCCGCCCCCCTCCCCCCCCCAGGACACGTGGGTGGCCACGTCTCCACCTCAGAGTCCGGTAATTAGCTTGAACATGAGGAAGCTAAGTTGGCTCAAACACAAAATGGAAGAAAAGATCAAATGTGCATCTGAATGTCAGGGAGGTTGAATTTCCAGATCAAATGTTAACGGGGAAAGGCTCAGGCTTCGTCTCTGGTTATTAACGAAGTCGCTCAAAGGAATGAGCCGTCCAACAACAGGGAGTAAGACACGAAAAGAGAGACTTGGTAGAGACTCGGATGGAGCGCGCGTTTACTGCCAGCATCTTCCTTTCAAATGATAAACAAATACACCATGTTGCAGAAGGGCTTTAGTGACGTGCAATCATTTTTTTCCATAACGTTTTCTTTTTTAAAATATTTATTTTGAGAGAGATTGAGAGAAGCAGGGAGGGACAGAGAGAGCGAGGGAGAGAGAATCCCAAGCAGGCTCCGCACTGTCAGCAAAGAGCTCAACACAGGGCTTGAACACACGGACCATGAGATCACAACCTGAGGCAAAATCAAGAGTCAGATGCCCAACCGACTGAGGCCCCCAGGCGCCCCTGTGATGTTTTCTCAAAACCAGCTTGGCTATTTCAATCCGCTGGTTAAGTCACCCCATACACAAGCTGACAGGGTGCCCAGCTCACACACCACTGTCCCCGCTTCCACAGCTCAGTCACCAGAGGGACCTTGTAAGAGAGAAATCAGCATTTATAACCCTGCGATGGTTTTCTGTTGCAATTATATTAAAAAAAAAAAAACAACCAAAGTCCTTCCTAGGCCTCCAAGGTGCTATGTGATCTGACTCTTCATTTCCTGCTACTTCTCTCCCGGCTCACTGGCTGCAGCCACGCTGGCTTCCCACTGTTCTCCAAGTGAGCCAGTGGCCCCTACCTCAGGGCCTTTGCACTGGCTGTACTCTCCTCTCTCCTCCCCTCCCCCTGGGAACCTCTTCTCCCAGACACCTACTTGGTGCACTCGCCCACCCTTCAAGACTTCGCTCACATCTCATCTCGCCACTGAGGCCACTCTGACCCCCTTTTACAAAATTCTAAACCTCCTCCCAGCCACGCCCTCCCTCTTCTTAACCCCGGTCTCCTTAACACTGTATTTTTGCCCAAAGCATTTCATGTTAAAACACGGAACATCTCTTACTTTGTTAACATTTTTTAATAATTGAGATGAGGGACCGCCTGCGTAACTCAGTCATGTAAGCATCTGACTCAGTAGATCTTTTGGTGTATCAGGGCCACACTTGTCCACACAGCAGCACAGAAGCTAATGCAAAAATTAGCCAACGAATCAAAACCATTTATTGCCAGGTTGTAGCCACACAACATTCTGATTTTGCTGCAAAAGTGGGGTCATTCAATTATATTTTAGATAATATTGCTTCTACTCTGAACAAGGAGGGAAAAAATCTGAAACCCCACCTTGGAGATGATGCGTGAGCTGGGTGGTTGGGGTGGGCTAAGAGTATAGGATAGAAGAGAATAACGTCTCTCTACAGGCGGGGAGGAGGCGTGTGCAGAGACACCCCAGGTGAGGAAGCCGGCGTACACGGCAGAACCAGATTGAACCGGCTTACGTGAACAATGGCTCCCTCTGGAGAAGAGCCCAAAACATACAACATAATCCGGGAAAACTAAAATTCTCTAGAACAAAGGGAACTTTTGAAATATCTAAACTGCTGAAAATTTCTTAATAATATATTCGTACAGAGGCGCCTGGGTGGCTCAGTTGGTTAAGTATCCAACTCTTGGTCTTGGCTCAGGTCATGATCTTGTGGTTTGCGAGTTCGAGCCCCATGTCAGGCTCTGTGCCAACAATGCAGAGCCTGCTTGGGACTCTCCCTCCTCTCTCTCTGACCCTCCCCTGCTCATGCTCTCTCTTTAGCTCTCTCAAAATAAATAAACTTTAAAAAAAGAATGTATTCATATAATTATTCCCTGCAGATTCATAAAAAGCAGTAGTGGTTTGAAAACACAAAAGCAGGTTTTAGATGGGAGGTCTCCAGGCATGTGGACCATGAGGAGGGTCACTGTCCGCGGCAGCTTTCTTACTGCTGCTTAGGCGGGCTAACATTTATTAATTAACATTTATTAATTTATACTAACAAATTAATATAAATTGGGGTCTGTACTGTCACTATTTTGTGACTGCCCCTCATTGGTCTTCCGACATCCCCTGTGGGGGGGGTACCACCTCTTACTCAAGCCCCCCAGTCCTCTGTGCCCCTCTCTGACTCTGCCGGGGGAGCGGAGCACTGGGCACAGGAAGGACGAGGGAGGGGCCGCCCCTTCCTGTCACCCAGGTCCCTGCCAGGCACGACTGGGAAGGGGCAGAGAGTCCAGGGGCCACAGGTGACTCCCACGTGCGTTTCCCCCTCACCCGGTCGAGGGCAGTGGCCAGCATCTGCCCACGGGCCCCGCCCACCGTGTGTCTGGGCTCCAGTGACCCAGCCCTCGGGCTGTTAACCATCCCGCACCCTCTGGGCCGTTTGAGCAGCAGCTCTGCACACGCCTGTCAAAGTCCCTCTGGGGTGGCCTCTGTCCCCTGACGCAACCCCGGGGACTCGGTGTCTCTCGCCAGTGCCCCAGAGCAATCGTCGGCATCGCCCACCACATGTCACGGAGGAAAGACAGGAGCTGCTGCCACAGAGCTGCAGGCGTCATGTCTCGTCCTGAAGGTTTCCCGGGGATCTGAACCCTTGCATCAGGCTCTCCTCCCTGGCACGGCAGGCAAGGCTGTGAGGGTCGTGCCCAACAGAAATAGCCTGGGGGGACCTTATGCTAGAAGGCAAGTTCCCCACAGGCTGGAGGGGCCTCTCCTAACAGGAGATGCAGAGTTCGGCAGCCAACCTGGCAAGAGGGGAAACCCAGGATATCACAGGGGTTCAGAGGACGAGCTTGAGAACTTTCCAGAAGGTTGCAATTCCTGTGCATCAGCTCCTGAACACCTTCAGTTCTCAACAGTAAACTCCCAGGAGCCTCAGTTGGCCAGGCTTGGATCTGTGGCATCTCCACTCAAAGCACCCCTGCCAACGGTCATGGTGACCACAGGGCCCTGGAGTCAGCACCAGAGAGTGGAAACTGTTTCAAGTGAGATACTAGGCCCTGTGATTCCAATTCCTAAGACCAGGCGAAGACGACACTCCGTCTACGGCTTCCCAGGCTCCGGGGACACCCAGAGTACCTGTCACACGAAGAGACCCTCTCTCAGGCTTGGTGCGCGTGTCCCTCCCCAGGTGCCTACGGCTAAACGCTCTGCTTTGAAACATCCATTGGAAACATTTCTGTTCTCCAAACCCATAGTTAAATCCCATATAAATGATGTGATACAGGGGCGCCTGGGGAGCTCAGTCGGTTAAGTGTCTACTCTTGATCTTGGCTCAGGTCATGATCTCACGGTTCATGAGTTCGAGCCGCACTTTGGGCTCTGCGCTGTGAGCTTGGGACTTCTCTCTCTCTCTCTCTGCCCCTCCTCCACTCACACTCTCTGTGTCTCTCTCAAAAATAAACTTTAATAAATAAATAAATATGTAAAATCATTTGATACACACTCTTTCGCGACTTCTTTCTTCCAGCCAGATCTTATGAGGTGGGCAGAATGTCCTGAATATCAAATAGGTGCTGACAGGGGTGAAAACTACTTCTGGATGGGAGGGTGTTATCCAACGAGAAAAAAAACAGAAATTCTGAGGGTTGGTTTCTAAAGTGCACATCTCCCTCCCTGCACCACCAGCCCGATCATCTGAGCCACCAATCAGCAATGGGAACAGAGGTGCTCAGGCCGCGGCTGGCCCTCGACACCCCAGCCCCTGCACCCCGGGGCTGGCGGCTCCCTCCTCCCCCGACATCGGGGATGCAGAGCAACCATGACACGGCCTGAAGGGCAGGAACCTAACACCCAAAGAAGCCACCGCAAGGGCCCCTCCGCACAGGGGTAGACATCTGTCATCTTAGCAGAGCAGCCCCCCAGCCACCCAACAGACTTCCATCTCCAGCCTAAATCCTTGTCCTCCACAAAGCTGGCTGCGTTCCGCTCGCTCTCCTGAACGAGCCGCGGCCAAGCCACAGAACCTGCAGGCCTCGTACCAGCGTGCACAGAAACCCAATCTGTATAGACCCGGGCCTGGCGGACTCCTCGCATGCAAACGGCGTCTGCGGAAGCATTTCTGTAAGTGACAGCCTCATCGAACACCAATTCTGCCACATAAATCCACCTGGAGCACAGCTGTAGAGGAAAAGAACACCACTCTGTTCGCTCAAAGTGACGTCTCTCGGTCGCTTCTAAGATACAGGCGCCGTGGGAGGGAAGGCATGGGACACCCTCTTGTCCACCCCCCACGTGTGAGTCGCTAACAGTGGACGTTTTAAGCCTCCCATTGGGATGAACATGCGAAAGGAGGGAGAGGCATGTCAGGACCTGAAGGAAGGGCAGCGGCGGGGAAGCAGCGGGGCCGGGGGCCAGGACCCTCGATTTGTGAGAGGCTCCACCGAGCTGCCAGCTCCCACTGTCGTCCCTGGAGGGGCCCCGGAAGGAGTGAGGGACGGCGTGGGGCAGGGCAGCTCGCCCCTGGGAGGGCGTGGGGACGGTGGGTACCAGGGACGGGCAGCAAGAGCCACGTGCTGGTGGCAACAGCGGTTTCCTGGGGGCAGTAACAGGAATAGCAGCCTGGTGCTTCCAAGTCCGTAGAAAAGTGGGTAATTCGTTCTGCAGATCCTTGCTGAGTGCCCACCGGATGCTGGGCACCGTCGTACTGGTCGGGAACCAAAACTGGGGGCAAACAGGCCGAGCCCCGAGCTTCGTGCAGCCTGGGGCCCTCGCGCGGGGAGGGGCTCCGGCAGGGCGGAGGGGAAGGGGGCCCAGGCGGCTCCGCGAAGTCGCCCCCTCCCCGCCCCCTCTCCAGCCAGGCGACGCCTCTGCAGGCCCGATGGGTGCCGAGGTCCCCGAGGAAAGGGGGATGCTGTTCCCGAAGGGAGCGAAGACCTCCAGGCGGAGAGCTAAGCGGTCGGGCGGCCGCCTCCTTGCAAGTTTTCTTCTACGTGGACCTTCCTCCCGCTAAGGTGGTGCTCGTGCAAGGCGGCCACGCTTTCGCGCTTCCCCTTCGAGAGGGTTTCTACTTAAACACGACCAGCAAACAAGGACAGCACCAAAATGAGGTTTAAAAAATTCCGTCAGAAGGTTTAACGAAAAATCGGCCACACACGCCACACTGTCTTAGGTCAGAGATAAACCAGTTCAGGGCGCGGCCCCGGTGGGCGGCCATGACCGGCGACTCCCACCAACACCCCTGCACCCGCGGGGGACGCGCCCCCAACACCCGAAACACAGGCGGCGAGAGGGGCCCTGGTCCCCAGTCAGAGTCAGAAGTCAGCGCGCGGGAGCGCATCCGGTTCTGCCCCGGAGGGGAGGGAACTCCGCAGGCAAGTGTTTCCCTGCACAGTTTCCGCTCTTCCTGTCACCGCGTCGTCGGCACGGACACCGTTCCGCGCGTGCGCAAGGACGTCTGCGCCGCCCCG
>NW_027529584.1:342584-345464 GCF_008692635.1 Crocuta crocuta | reverse complement strand
GGGGCCGGCCCTCCGCTCCTTCCAGTCCCTGCATCGGGTGGGATCATGTGACCACCTCTGACCAATGAGCTGCGAGCAGAAGCGGCCTGAGGACCTCGCGGCTGCTGCCTGTCACGTGCCGTGCCTGTCACGTGGGGGCCTGTGGGCCCGTGGTGCCCGCGGTGAGCAGCGAGCGCTGCGAACCCGGGACGGGAAGGAGACGAGCCACGGCACGGGGACGCCGGTGTCCGCAGCGTGGCCTCAGCCCCCCCGGCCTGACACAGGACTAGATTTCTAGTTCCCCAAACTCGACAGCACTCGTGGGAAGCCTCGGTCGGGGACAGCCAGGCCTCTATCAGGAAAACCCCGAGATGTTTCCAGGCGCGGCTTGGGGTTTTACAAACAGCGCTGCACTGTACGCGTGACAGTTGCCGATTGCGTCCAGGAAAGGCCTTCCATCGACCCGGCCGGAGTCAGAGGTGAACAAAGAAAGGCAAGGAAATAGTTGAAAATACCTGGTTTCACCAGCAGGGACGCGAGCGTCTCCCGGGCTCCGTCCTGAGAGGCGCAGAACGGCGGCTCCCCAGCCCCCGCGGCCCACGCCGCGTCCGGGGCCACACGCCAGGGACGAGCGCCCCCGGGGACGGCGGACAGGCCCCCGGGGGGGCAGCGCCTGCGCCCCTGCTGGTGCTCAGCACCGAAGCCATCGGCCTGAAGAGAGAATCAGACCGAGCTGCGCTTGCGGCCTTGCCGGGTGGCGGGCCAGCCTCCGTCTCCCGGGNCGCCAAGTGGCATATGCCCGCGCCACGGGCGCTAACTGGAGCCCTCGGGGCCTAAATGACTCTGCCAGGAGGGAGACTGCAGACTGGCCTGCTTCTTCCGCCCGGATGGGGGCGGGGGGGGGGATGCTGGGAAGACAGGATCTCAGAGTCGAAAAACAGCCTGCAAAACACGGCCGGGCGCGGACAGGCACCTCGGCGGCGGGAGAGAGAGACGGACACCGAGGGAGTGACGGGCGGACCCACCCCATGCAGGCCGCAGGGCGCACACACCTCTCCGGGTCCACCTGGNGAGCTACTGTCGCCCGGAGCGGAGGCCAGTCTCGGGTTCAAAGAGATGCGAGTCCTGGCTCCCCTCCCCGCCGGCGCTGGAGCCTTGCCCGGTTCGCTCGGGGCCACCCGCCCCCCGGGCCCTGACACAATAGGAGACGCGAAGGTAAGAAGAGACCGAGAGGAAATGGACCAAAGTCCGGAGAGCAAGCGCGGCTAATTGTTTTTCTGTTATTGATTGTCTCAATCTTTCTGAAATGTGTTTCAATCGCTTAGGAGTATTTTGAAAGTAGTTATTAAAATGACCACAGCGCTTTCCCACGAGCAGCCGGGGGCGCAATTAGCCCCTCTCTTCCAAAAATCATTATTTTTCATAGCCTTGCTGGCCCTGAGAGGAGTTTGTAAATGAAGATGGGGAAGAGTCAGGGGCACCGAGGTGGGCACCCCGCACTGTGTCTCACACCCGGATGGACCGCGGCTGCCCCGCTGCACACTCGCAGGGCCGGAGGCACGCCTGATCCCGCACGACCTGCCTAGTGCTTCCCGTCGGCCAGTGGTGCCGTCCCCAGGGCCCTCGGGGCGTGCTGGCACCATCCCTGAGCTTGCCTTCGCACCCGCGCCACCCCCATCCTGTCTAAAATGCCTCTCCCCCATTCTTGCCTGCCATTCTGCCTCCTCTACAAGCTTCAACACCCAGCACAAAGCCCCACCTCCTCCAGGAAGCCCTCCAGTCCCCACTCTAGCCTGCAGCCCCTCCTCTGCTCTGAGCTCCGCCCGGCCCGCAGGCAGGCAGGTTCTCCTTCTCCACCTGTGCCACAGATGGGTACCATCTACTCCGTTCATATCAAAATGGCTTTTATTCAAATTGAGTCACTTGCTTTTTTTAACACTTTCACAAACCCACCTCAAGGAAGCTGGCTTTCAGCGCACGGAGACTCGTGGACTCCAGACAGCAACCATAAACATGAACACAAGGACCCACCGGCCACGTCGCAGGCAAATCACAGCGAAAGCCTATTCCTCCCCAGTCCCTGCAGCCAGGACGCCCCTCACACAAGAGCGGAAGGAGACGTGTCAGCACCCCCCCCAGATGCCCCCATTTTTGGAATCAAAAAGATGGCAGGAGACTAGATGCCATATGACCGAATGCCGCCCAGAGCATCTAGGGACACGTCACTGTGTAACACGTCCATTTTATCCTGTTCCCTGTTTAACATGTGGCTCTCTCGCTTCATCCCAGGTGACCGTCGGCTCCACGGACAATGGCTTCCCCTCGGCGTCTGCCACGACCAGAGCCCCCCGAAGACACTGGGCACCGCGGACGCTTCCCTGAAACAGGCGTCCCGGCTCGTGTCTGGGACCTGCCAGCCCCTGGGGGAATCTGCAGTGAAAGGATCCGGGACTCCTTCCGAACATAATCTCCTCCGGCTTTTGTGCAGAACATCCTGGGAGACTGGCCTGGAGCCCTAAGCCCTCCCTGAGGTCGGTGACCGTACAGAGCTCGCACTCGCTCGCCAGTAGCAGAGAAGCAACCTGCTCTTCCCCAGTGACTGCACCGCGCTCTTCAGCCACAGTCAACACCCGGAGCCGCGAAACACACGACCCCCTCAGGAAGTCACCAACCCCATCAACCCCAGCGAGGTCACAGAGATGCACACACACGTGCACGAGCATACACGCACATACTTCTTTGTTCTGTTTTGTATCGCTTCCTGCCACCATGAGCAGAAACAGACTCTTGTTTTAAAAAGAAAGTTCCCAGTGAAAAGCACTCATTTCTGCTTCATGCCACCAGGTTTCTTTCTGCAGACAAAGCTCCCATTTCCCCCCAAGCAGGGCCCTCAGAAATGTC
>NW_027529584.1:341087-341351 GCF_008692635.1 Crocuta crocuta | reverse complement strand
CAGCAAGGCCTTGAGAAGCCTGTGCCTTTCTGCTTCTTGTTCACAGGCAAGTAATTCCCGACGACCCAGGGCCCCCCCCCACCCCCGCATGCATTAACCACCCAGCTCGCCGACCACCACCATGCACTCCAGCCGGCTCTGCCCACCTGGGACTGGGAGGGAGGCCCTCCCTGTCGGGAAACCACGCAAACCCCTCGGAGCTCCTGCCTCTCCGGGAGCTGCGTCCGCCTGAGATACCCTCTGTGCCCCCCACCCCCAACCCCC
>NW_027529584.1:339694-341071 GCF_008692635.1 Crocuta crocuta | reverse complement strand
TCCCAACCCACGAACCAGCCCTCCTACCAGCGGGCACTCCCTGCTCCGCCTTGGCCTGCGGCCCCTTCTTTCATGGCTCTACAATCCACCTCCCAGAGGCTTCGGGAAGTCAGACCCGTGTGGTGCCCAGTCCTGCNCTGCGAAGTCTTCCAGCATTTTTATAGGTTTAGAGATTTATTTTGTAGCATCAGACCTTTAGTCCATCTGGAACTTGTTTTGGTGTGAGGTCTGGAGAAGGAATCTGACAGCATGTGTTGTTCAGATCGTTAGACAGGTGCTCACGCCCAGCTCCGTTTAGGGAACGGCGTTGCCTGTCACCACGATCTGAAGTGAAAACAGCTCCAGGTACCAAAGTCTCCTGTGCACGAATATTAATAACAGTAAACCTTTACTGAGCCTGTGCTCTCTGCCCCGCGGTGGCGGGCACATACCATCGTTTACCCATTTGGATTTTTTTTTTTTTTTAGTTTTTTTTAACACTTACTCATTTTGAGAGAGAGAAACAGAGCACGAGCAGGGGAGGGGCAGAGAGAGAGGGAGACACAGAATCCGAAACAGGCTCCAGGCTCTGAGCTGTCAGCACAGAGCCCGACGCGGGGCTCGAACCCACCAACCACAAGATCATGACCTGAGCCAAAGTTGGATGCTCAACCAACTAAGCCCCCCGGGTGCCCCAACCATTCACCCCATTTTATCAGCAGGGACACTGACGTGTAGACAGCTCAAAGCAGCGTTTCTCAAGGGGGACCCCCGAACTCAGACAGCAGCATCGCCCAGAACTTGTCAGAAAGGAGAATTCTCGGCCCCACCCAGAGCTGCCGAGTCAGAGCCGTGGGGCCAGGGTCTGCGGCGGACCCAGGGCGATCCTGGTGCACAGCCTGGGAACTGCCCCGTAGGCCTCTGCCGTGTGCCGCACAGCCAGTAGGTAGAGGAGGGGACCCGATCCACGCAGCCTTATTCCAGATCCCTGGGTAACAGCCACGCGCAGGTGTGGGCGTGCCCTGGTCCTGGGGGCAGGCCCCCCACGGGCTGTGTGTTCTCTCACAGGACCGCCTCACCTCTGCTCACTGGTGCTTTCAAGCCTCCAGAAATCAGTAGCCCGGCCCTCCATCTCATCCCAAAGATGTCCAAATGCCATGCTTTCCTCTGCCTGAGATGCTGGTCATAGTAGGGATAAGAATAACTAATAATTATAAAATCATAGCAATAAAAATAGCTAACGCTGGCTGACAGCTGTGGAGAAGCCTCCATGGTTTGCCTCAGACGCCCCCTGCGACAACCCTTGCAGCGGGCCCGGTCCTTGCTCCTCTCTTCAGAGGAAAAAACTAGTGCACAGGGTTCACGTGAGTGTCCAGCTGGCCCATGCGTGCCCCTTAC
>NW_027529584.1:338841-339683 GCF_008692635.1 Crocuta crocuta | reverse complement strand
TAGGACGGGGCGGATCCGCACTCCAGAGGGAAGGTGAGTCTGGTCTGAGCCCACGAGGCTCCGCTGTCTCCATGAGGAAATGTCCTCCCTGAGAGAACCCGGGACGTGCCCGCGCTGGAATCGCACCGCAGCCCAGCTCGGCCGGGCTTCCGGGGAGGGACAGGCCTGCTCGTGAGCGCTGCTCCCAGGCCCCTTCCAGAAAGGACGCGGGCTCTGACAGTGTGACAGAGCCCACAGAGCCTTCCTTGTGTCCTCATGGGAAACTCGCGAGAGATCTTCTGCTAGAAGCGTCTGCACCAGGACTGGGGACCCCACCCCGGAAAACAAAAGGCGCTCACCGCCGGCTCGCCAGGTGAGAACGTGTCTGGCAATGGGGGCTCTCGGCGGCACGGAGCGCCCGGGAGACGGACGCCCACACCAAGGAGCGGCGGCATCCTGACCTCCGGAGGCTTCATCACCTCCCAGTTCGCCACCATCTTCCCGGAGACCACCTGATCGAGTCCCCGGTGAGGACGCAGGGCGCCCAGGGCAGTGGGCACACCCGCAGCCCCGTTCCCTCTGCTTCAACACCAGCCCCCCCCCACACACCCGGGCAGAGGCTCCCGCGGCCCCAGGGCCTTCAGGGAAAAGCGGGCATCTTTGGGTAGAGACACAGGTGAAAACCTCGCAGCCAAAGGACTGCACGTGAGCTTCGAAAAACACAAGGTTTCCACACGGAGGTGCCCGTGATGCTCCCGGAACAGATCTGGGCTCCTGGAGACGGCCTCCCGCTGGGGAACAGCCAGAAAATTCCGGCTTCCAGTTCAACTCCGACGCTTTTTTCAGCAAAGCGCTTTGAAAAC
>NW_027529584.1:334576-338718 GCF_008692635.1 Crocuta crocuta | reverse complement strand
CCCCCCCCCCCCGGAGCCGCAGCCCCCACACAGGCGGCAGGCTCTCCCCCGGCCGCTGATCCCGGCACGCGGCGGCGACACGCATCCCGCTCGGCAAGGGAAGGGTTCCACGTGCAGGTGCTGCCACTGTGTCTGCAGGTGACCTCGCGCCAGACCTAGGGCTGTGGGGCCGGCCGTCGAGAGCGCCTCCTCCAGCAGGATGCCAGGAGTGCAATACTCTCACGTGACTGCGCCCGAGAGGGAGCTGGTGTGGGCGTGCCAGCGGCTGCTCTCCCACGTCCTGGGGCACCTGCACAGCCAACCACCGTCAGCCCGCGGGGTGACCCGGAAGTGCACGTCTCCCCTGAGTCTCAGTGAACAAAGGGAGGGAAACAGAACGGAACAGAACCCCCCCTCCGTTCCCCCGCTGGCCTCCGCCTGCCCCCATGTGTCCCTCGGGGAGGGCAGCACCGAGAGGGCCCGGAGAGCAGCGCCGGCTCACATCTGTGAGAGGGGTCCGTCCAGGGGCAGGGGACACCAGGATGCAGGGCTGCCCGTAGCCGCCCCCTCCTGTCTGCAGCCAGGGGGCACGTCAGACGTCACCTCGCTGCCCGGCGCAGCCCTCCACGCCCGCTGCTGTGAGCGCTGAGCGCAGATGCCCAGAGCACACCTGCCCTGCTCCGTCAGGCTCCTCCGCCGGGACGATCCCCACCCGGGCCTCATGTGCGAGCCCAGGGGGTCCTCCTAACAAGGGTTTGCTTGTTTATCAAGGTATAATTAACAAGTACAAACCATACACATTCAAGGTGGACAGCGTGACGTTTTGACACATGTGCACATTGTGAAATGATCACCACGATCAGGCTAACGACCGGCGCCACCGCCTCACACGGTTACTTTTTGTGTGTGTGGTGAAATCACCTAAGGTCTATCCTCCCTAAGGAGGGGGGTTTTCCCCAGTTACAGTGATCTCGCCTCCCTCGCTCTCAGGGCAGCCTGAGGTGCCCAGCATCACGTCCGTGTAACGGGCTGCGTTGACCCTGCTCAGCCACCAGTAAGCCGGAATTGCTGAGCGGACGATGGTTGTGTCTGCTCTGCCCCCAGGACGTCCCACTGCGGCGGGTGCACTGCGATGCTGGGGAGACACACTGCAGTTACAAGACCGAGCCCCTTCCCCACGGGATCGCCCAGAGCACGGACCACGTGACAGTCACCTCACCGGGCTGCGGCGGGGAGATTCGGACACCGTCCTCGGCCGGCAGCGGAGCCCGCAGGTGAGGACTGGGGAAGGGGTGTAGGCACACCAACATCCGGACAGCAGTGTGGGCAAGTCTACGGCGTGTGTCGCATCTTCTCGTTTCTCAAGGAGATCTGGGAATCCTGGCTTCTCTGTGTGTAAATGTGAGCCATTCTTTCTCTTCAAAGCACCGTGCGTGTCAAGGACCCAGCACAGGGACGGCTGGGTCCGAGTCCCTGGTGCGTGTGGTAGGTGGCGGGAATCAGGCACAGTCACAGGCTCGTCACAAGTCGCTCCGTCCGGCATCTCCGGAGCACCTCCCGTCATCCTGCCCCGGCCTCCACACTTTGGGCTCCCACGTGCAGCCCGTTTCCTGTGGCGCGTTCTCTCAGCGTGGCACCCCATCTCCGTGGCACTGCGGTTGTAGTGATCCCTAAAACCTGGGCCCGTGTCCGTAATCCACAGAGCCCTCGACACCAATGACACAGCTTAGGGGAGCAGTGAAGAAAGCATGGGCTGCCCGCCGTGGTCCTCAGAGATGCGTGTGCTGACTCTCCCTCCCTCACCGCGGCAATCGGGGCGAGAGTCTGCCAGGGAAGGGGCCCCGGACTAAAGTGCCAGCTCTTTTTTAATTAATTTTTTTAATGTTGATATTTATTTTTGAGACACAGAGAGACACAGCATGAGGGAAGCAGAGGTGCAGAGAGAGAGAGGGAGATACAAACTGAAGCAGCTCCAGGCTCTGAGCTGTCAGCACAGAGCCTAACGTGGGGCTTGAACTCATCAACCACGAGATCGTGACCTGAGCGGAAGGTGGATGCTCAACTGACTGAGCCCACCAGGCACCCCTAAAGTGCCAGCTCTTTGCTGGCTAGGCTGCACGAAGGGCCCCGGCCCTCAGTCCCAGCTTCTCCTGGGCGGGCCCTCCCGACAGAGGTGTCCTCACAGCCCATTGGGGTGCTACACCGGCCGAGGGGGTCGTGGGCAGTGTTTTGCAGACAAACGAGGAGACGATAAAACAGAATAGGGTGGAACAGAGGCTGCAGAGGCGTGAAGTGGGGCAGACAGGGGACTGGTCTTCCCGGGGGTGTGTGCACGTGAAACAGCCATTCCCCCCTCCCCCCATACGCGTCTTCCGTGATTCAGAGGCAAAAATGCCTGAAAAATCACTGCTAAAGTCACACATTCCCAGAACTATTTTGGATTCATCTCTAACTAGAAATCCTCTTCCCTTTCATTTGGGTGAGAAGATGATGTCCCGAGAAATCTCTGTTCCCCAGGAGTCACACGACAGCTACACGGCCCCAGTGGCCACAAGGATGACAGCAGCCCAGCCAGTAAACCTCTGGGTGCCACTGTAACGCTCGCCCGGTGTCCGCAGGGCCTTTGCACCCGTCACTATCCCAGCGGCAGACCTGAGCTGGCACACCCATGAGCCGCTGCAAACACAGTGAAGTTCAACAATCCACCAGGGCACCGGGCGGTGGGGGCTCAGGTGGTTAACCGTCTGACTCCCGATCTCGGCTCAGGTCATGGTCTCAACAGTTCGTGGAATCGAGCCCCGTCCTGGGCTCTGCGCTGACAGCCTGCTCGGGATTCTCTGTCTCCCTCTCTGTCCCTTCCCCTGCTCGCAAGAGCGCTCCCTCCCTCTCTCTCAAAATACATAATAAATAAACATTTAAAAAAATGCACCCTAAGGCTTGCAGCTAGTTGGGGTCAGAGCCTGGACTTGACCCCAGGAAGCCCAGCCACAGAGCCCGATCTCAAAACCAGCTCGCACAGGCTGTCAAGACAAACCCAGCCAGAGCCCCGTCTGCACCCCTGCAGCTAAGCTGAGCCTATTAAAATTACAGCTTTTAACAAACTTCCAGGTGCCTTGAAGACTTTACAGCTGCAATTGCTTTAGAACCAGCAGAGTCCCTTATGGTAGAGACTGATTGATGTACGTGCTCATACGCCTGAGGAAGGGAATGAAAATACCACCTTCCAGCTGTGGCTCCAGGGCACCAGGGGAGCTCAGTTGGTTAAGCATCTGACTCTTGATGTGGGCTCAGGTCATGATCTCACGGTTCGTGGGTTCGAGCCCCGCATCAGGCTCTGCGCTGACAGTGTGGAGCCTGCTGGGGCCTCTCTCTCCCTCTCTCTGCCCCATTGGACTCTCCCTCTCAAAATAAAGAAACTTAAAAAAAGACTGTGGCTCCGAAAGTGCTCAGACATGGACACCCTCGTGGCTAAGGCTCCAAGAGGCTGGATTTCTAGAAAAAAAAGTACACAGGATGGGCTGGTGTGCAAGTGCGGAAAAATTGGTGGCATTTACCAACCCAGACAGACACCGGATACCTCCCCCGTGACCCCACCCCCTCTCTCAGAAAACCTGTCTCGGAGCCACCTCACCCATCCCGGACACGCTGCTGGAAGGTCCTCCGCGTCACCAGAGCAGAAGGTGCACATGTGTGCACCGACTGCGTGCGGCGTGCCCTCCTGAAGGCCACCCAGCCCCTCCCCCAGGACCGCTCACCCTTCCCCACACACAGGCCTCCCTACTCCCCTGATTCACTTTTAATTTGCAGCTGACCGCAGGCAGGAGGCAGCAGGAAACAGGCAGGAATCTGCTCATAAAGAAGCCAAGGGCAGTAACGCCGACGTGCACATTTATTGAGCACTCACTGTATGCTCGTCACCGTGCCATGGGCACCGCCTGCATTGCCTCGAGGAACACTCAGCAGATCCAGGAGGGGCTCTCGGGAGGGAACCAGGCTCAGGGGACCCTGCCAACAGCGCAGCCGCAAGACTGGGACAGGAACCCAGGCTGAAGCTCCAGACTCACGTTCACAACTTGGCTCCGCACCAGACCCTCTCCCGGCAGGAGACCTACCGAGAGGAGGCCCCCAGGGACAGGGCGTGCACACCGTCCGCAGATCAGCAG
>NW_027529584.1:312894-334422 GCF_008692635.1 Crocuta crocuta | reverse complement strand
CCCACCGCCCGCTCTGCCTTCACACAGCCCTGCTTTCTCACCCTGCAGCCACGGCTCTGGCGGATCGTGCCCTGTCCTCAGCTCCAGGGTCCACAAGTTGTCCCATCAGCCCTCCTTCCCCTTCCGGCCTCCAGCCGCCAGGCACCCGCTGCGGGTTCTCCTAACGGAGCCCACACGTCCGTGAACAGTCCCTGAGTCTCTTGAGCACCCGAGCTGGGAGGGCCCGTCATCTCCCACAGGGACCCAGACCTGGACGCCACTCCCTGCAACCCCAGACTCAACCCGTGGGAGGCGCTCGGCGCCCGGGCTGCCGGGTGAGCGTGTGTGGGGACCAGGCCAGCCCTTGTTGTCGAGGCTGATTCACAATGAGGGTTAACCAACCCCAGGAAGAACCAGCGGCAATATTAAGGCCACTGGCTGAATGGAGTCGGTCTAAGTCGCCAGGATTCTTGACCTCGAGTGAAACCAGACAGATCCCATCAACGGCTAGGGGTGGGGAGGGCCGGGCGAGGGGCAGGAAGCAAACTCACTGGCAAACGAGATTCTCTCTCTTCTTTCTGGTTGGCTTGGCCGCCCTGGGGTGCAGCACATCCATCAGGCTGCAAGGCAAGCTACGTCCATGGGTTAAAAATTAATTTACTGTCCTGCCTGCCTTCCAGCTTGATGCCCTAAATGAATTTTGTTATGACAGTGGAGCTGAGCTCCAAGGGGCGGCTGAGTCCGGCCGAGAGGCCCCGGGCTCTGGGACGAGGTTTATGAGCCCTGGGATGTGATTACCCTCCAGCACAGAGAACGCCTATCTCCAAAGTCGCTCTGAATTCACCCCCACCCTCGTGCATATGTAACAAGAAAACACTTACTGCTCTTCTCCAAAGATGCGCTCCGTCAACATGTCTCCACAGGGAAAGACGGGGAATGTGGTCCTACCGTGGGAGGGCCGGGCTTTGGAAAAATGCTAATTAAGTCAGACATTTAATTCAGCAGCTACTACAGGTTCAGTGTGCGAGTGAGCGTGGCATTTCCCTGTAGAACGAGCAGCGGTCCGTCAGGCTGAGGGGCGCGCTGGAGAGAGGATTAGAGAGGCCGCGCCTCGTGCCCGCGCGTAGCCTCTGGAAGGTCTCCAGAGCCTGCTTGCTCTATTTACGCAGGTTCACATCGTGCTAAAGCCACATCCTATGAACTCCTACCATATTGGGTGTTGTATCGTTCTCATCCTGCACAGGACAGAACAGGGGCAATCTCGTCCCTCTCCCTCCACAACCTCGTCTACCGTGATCACCCCAGCCCTCCTGCTGCGAGGGTGCGCTCTGCGTTGTGAACTGGGTTCGTCACATTCCAGACACAGCTTTGGAATCATAAGGGATGTCCCTTAACGCCCTCTTTCTATTCTGGGGAGCAGACTCAGACTCAGGACGCCCACTGACTTTTCTTTCCTTTTTTGGTGGCAAACGTAGCACTCTGTGACCACTGACGAGTGTGTACATGTCACAGCCGCCGAAGGGACAGACAAGGGAGACGGCTTCCGGAGAGGAACTCCCAGAGAGGCCGTACGTTGCATCTTATGGTGATAAACGCTGTTAAGGGCTTGTGTCCATTTTTAATAGGATTTGTGTTCTCAGCACAAATGGGGACGTGTTCACTGGCACCTCAAAAATGGAATGGTTGCAGTTATACTTTGTTATCTATGAGAATACGAGAGCCCCCCTAAACGTGGCTGGTCAGGAGCAGTTTACATCCTAAGAAAGGGTAAGGACGTGGTTCTCACACAGACGAGGTCTCCAACTGCCACATTATTCCGCTGCCTGATGCAACGGCCACTTCTATCTTGCCGTTATTTTAAAGCCAGAATTGACACCAGGATTCATATTCAGAATATAGAAAAAGAATCTAACACGTAGAAAAGGAAATAAATGGGCACGAGCCACATTCAGATTACTAATAAATGCACGAAGACGTTCAACCTCACTAGCAATCAAGGATATGCAAATGCAGTTCCCATCGGATTGCAAAAACATACAAATCTGACTGCGTCAAGTACTGCCAACTCGGGTCCGCAGGGCCGGCCTGCTCTGCTGTGACTCGGCGACCCCGCGGGGGCTCAGGCAGTCTCTCCCCCGCCCGCCCCCACACCACGTGCCAGCTCCCGGCGGGCGAGCTCGCCTCCCAGGGTCCCGACCAGCAGGTGGAGGTGGGAACCCTTTGGGCGGCCGCACCTGTCAGCACCCAGGTCAAAACAAGCCACTCATCAGAGGCAACAGAGGAGAATTTGCAGGGGGGGCAGGTCACAGCGGTGTGGGGCAGGCGGCTGGGGACCGACACACAGGCTCGGGGGGCAGTGGGGCAGCCGTAACGACCCCACCTCCCCCTATATATAGTCTACACAGCATGTTCCATAATCCACATGAAAAAACACGGCAAGTCCTATCTTTAATGCACAAAGCAAAACACCCCAAGAGGCCTGAACATGGGCTACAGGTGTTTGTTTGTGTCCGATTACATGGGGAGAAGGTGCGAAGGAAGCTGCGCGCACTGCCTGAGGGCGCGGAGTAGGCCGCAAACACGCTGGAAGGAAACGGAGAAGACACGCCTAATAAACACAGGAGCCCCATCTGCCACGGACAGTGACCACCTCTGCCCACGTGCCCGTGAGGCCCCTAGAGCCGCCAGCCCAGCTGCAGGTGGGGAAGCCCCCAGGTGGGCGTCCGGCCCCTCAGCGACCCCCCTGCCCTGGATGAAGGCATCAGCTTCCTCCCTTCACCAGGGGTGAATCCTACTTCCTGGCGGCAGAGGGGTGCACTCAGATGCACACTCACACGAGCGTGTTAACTGTTTCCTAAGTTTGTTTATTTACTTCGGGGGGGAGGGGCAGNCCCTCAGCGACCCCCCTGCCCTGGATGAAGGCATCAGCTTCCTCCCTTCACCAGGGGTGAATCCTACTTCCTGGCGGCAGAGGGGTGCACTCAGATGCACACTCACACGAGCGTGTTAACTGTTCTAAGTTTGTTTATTTACTTCGGGGGGGAGGGGCAGAGAGAGGGAGACAGAGTCCCAGGCAGGCTCTGCTCTGTCAGCACAGAGCCCAACACGGGCTCCAACTCACAAACCGTGAGATCATGACCTGAGCCGAGATCAGGAGTCAGACGCTTAACCAACTGAACCCCCCGGGCCCCCCTGAAACATGTTAATTTTTAAAGAACCTACAGGCTGTGCTCTGTGTCCAAGAGCAGAGGGCGTCTACGATTACAGACCAGATACTGTCTGCTCGGCCCGCAGGGCGGGGGGAACCATCCAGGGTGTCCTGTTCCACGCTGGGCGTCTGGAGGGGGCCACACACACGCACGTGCACTCACAGGCACATGCACACATGCGTACTCACACACGCGCCCACATGCACGTACACACATGCAAGCACAGACACATCCATGCACGCACACACACACATACACACACACACTCGGTCTCTTGCACTGGCCGCCCCTTCTCCTCCTTCCTCCATCCCCTCCCCCTCCCTCTACCCCCTCCCCTCCCCTCACTGCCATCTCTGGTTCTTGCCCCCTCAGTGGCCCTCACACCTGAAGCTGGTGCAGAATCACCGTCATAACAACACAGCAGCGTCTACTGAGTGTTACTCTTTTGTTCTCAGGGCTTCTGAGATGAGCACTATTGTTAAATCCCTAAACATCCGAGGAAACGGACACAGAAAACCCTTAAGCAGTCACTAAATGCCTAGGAAGCACCCAGTCTGTGCCAGGCGCTGTTCCAGCAAACAAGACGGGCAGAGGCTGAGGAACCGCCCTGCCCGGTTCATACGGGGCCCTGCCCACGGGGGTGGGAAGGCGCTGGAAGGTCGCTCGCAAGCAAAGAGCTGGGCAGGAAACAGGACCAGAAGAAGGAGAAGCAAAGAAGGTTTTTTCCGAGAGTGGAAACCACACGGAGCTTGATGGAAACCCCCCAGGACAGGGCTGTAGCGCCAGCTGGTACGGACTCTGGTCCCAGACCCGCCGCCGGATGCCAGCCCACGGCCGCAGGCATTCTGGGCTCTGCTGCAGCGAACTCCTCCGAGAGAGGCAGGAAAGCCTGCCCGTAAACACGCAGCGTGAGGTTCAGGGATGCTGAAGCGTAAGCCCACACCCCTCAGCTGGCGAGAGCCGCAACCAGGATTTGAACCCTGGTCTGTCCACCTCCAAATGCCATGCCTCCCTTCACCAGACTGCACTGCGTTTTCCGAGCAAACACTGCCCTGGGCTGGGAGCTGGGAGTCCAGTAGCAGCTCTGGTCACGCTGGCTCTAAGGACATGCCAGGCCCATCTGTGGGCAGAAGTGAGAGGTTGCGTCCCGTGTCAGCTTCACTTAACGCTAGAAGTGGCCTCGAGCGCAGCGTTGAGGGCTCGGAGGCTGAGACCAGGCTTGGCAGGAAAGGGCATGTGGGGAATCGGTGATGTGGGCTCTGGGCCGGGGGGTCATGTGTGCTGGTTAGGATACCTTAGGTTGCAAGGAGCAGTGAAAAGGGCTTCAGGTAGGGCTAGATCAAGTCGTTCAGATGACATTGCTCAGTGTCTTCCCATGGGTCTGGGCTGCCTCCCTCAGAGGGGGCTTCCGTCCCTGACTCCCACAGGACTCCATTATGCCACTGACAGACCCACGTTTTCAGCTTTCTCATCCACATCCAGCGGGAGATGGAGGATACCTTGTGGCCACGTGGGAACAACCCCCAAAGCTGCCCTGATTGGACTGACTGAGGTCACATGTGTGGCTTTGACTGTCTACAGAGGCAGAAGGCATCCCACAGCCGGCCCCGGCCACACGCTCTATTCCTGGGCTCGGGGTAAAGTCAGCTTCCTGCCTCGTGCACCGAGAAACTAGAGTCATGGGGTGTGAACAGCCACTGCCCCAGCCCGTGACGCGCCCCCCTTGGAGGCCTATCCATCCACCCCAGGAGAGCGTGGCATGAGCCACGATTCCTCCCTCCCGCTGTGCATGAAATGGGTGGTGGAGGCAGGACCCAGGAGACTCCCCCTCTCTGGCTCTAGGCTCCCCACAATCCCTACCTCTGCAGACAGAGGGATGGATGTGAGGAAGGGCCTCCTGATGTCCCTACAACAGTTGGTCTCCACATCACCCACCGGAGCAGGACCCAGCCCACGGAGGCAGAGGAAATGCCGAACGGTGCACCCAGCCTCCGTATGTTCTTTTTCAAAGGGTAATTAACAGTGTAACATTTAACCTGATTCTTCTGAGAAGGACTTCCTGTGTTGACCTGATTCCATGAGCAGCGAATGTAATTAAGGGGAGCTGAGTGCTGATTATAAGAGACGTGGATGATTATTTAGACAATAGATTAAGGCCCGTCACCCACACAGCCATGGGCAAACAAACTGTTAACTCAGGGCCTGAGAACATCATTAATTCTTCACTTGCAAAACTGCTTTAAGGATCCACAAGCTTCTCGGGGTTCTGAAAAGACCCAGAGATCTGCAAATCAGTTGAGAAGTTCACGTCTTTCTAACCCCAGACAACATCTCCAAGCCACCCAGACAGCTAAGCTGTGGTCCACTCTGCTGAAATGACTGAATTTGTGTGCCTCCCATTAATTCGGAATGTGGGTCTCTCTGTAGACCCTGGAAGCCTGAAGGCACCTGTTAAGACTGTCAGAACGTAGACGCCCAACCTTGATGCTTGATGTGGCCCAGAGCTCCCTCGGCCTCTGTCACCAAACCTCTCGCTCAAACAAGAGCCATTCCACCTGCAGCGAAGGAAGGGCAAACGGGGGGCCCCGGATGGTCCTTCCCGACCCCAACGGTGTTTCCGGGCACACACCCAGCAGACACTGCACCGATCGTCGATTTACAGAGCGTATGATCATCATCATCATCTTAATATTCGCTCTCCTGATTGTTTTTTTCAACGTGCGTGCTGATGCCCTTGACACTCTGGAACATTTGGTCCTCTGTCCTTTGGGGCGTAAGCTGGTCCCCAGAATGTAGAGGGAGCCGAGTAATAGCGTCGCTTTCCCTATGTTGATTTCTACTAGTTTTTACCTTCTGTTTCTCGCAGGATTTTCTACTTCATCTAGTGAGAGACTTTCTTCTTCAAATAGGTTTAAACAGTGCGCTGATGCAGAGAGCATATAATAGTACGGGAAGTGGCGCGGAGTCTGGGGGCAGACAGGACTGACATCGGGGAGGAGGTGGTTCTCACAGACAAACACCCGTGGAACACGTCCGCACGGTGTCTGTCCTCCAAGCCCACAGGCCCCCAGCCCCTGCCCTGCGGTCCTTCGCGACCCTGCAGGCTTCCCACCTGCAAGCACGGGCACCATCTCTGGTCACCACTTCCCGAACCCCTGCTGCCTGCCTATAATATCAGATTCGTTCAACGGTAGGGCCTTCCCATTCCTCAGTCTTCCACACCACGCAGAGCAGATGCACCGGATAACGTTGGATAATTCAACTGCTCTGTCCACTTTTGCGAATTCAACCTCTTCCCCAGGGCCGCTGGTTCTCCTCCTCCGGGAAGCCCTCCTCGATCACCCTGACCCATAGCATCTTCATCGCCATGAAGAATCTGTCTTGGTTTGTTCTGCACACACTCCCCTTCTTCCAGTTCTAATATCCCAATGTCCCTCTGAGAAATTACCACGCTTTTCATTCCACGGTGGGCACCTGACCCTGGCCCCCGGCCTGGCCAAAGGGCCATCTTCCCTCAGCCAAATAATTGTTCAAGGAACAGACTATGTCTCAGGTGGATGGACAAGCTTGTCCCATCGGAGACAATCTTACGGCTTCTGCTGGACTACCAGTAAGAAGCAGCTCTTCTCTTCCTCCCACAGAAGTTGCTAGAAAGAGAGGTTAGCTTAACCTGCTGGTGACAGGCACATGGAAAGAGCCTGGTGACATGAAGCCAGTGCAAGAGAAAGGTGGGGCAAGAAAAGAGGAGAGACTAACTCCTGATGGCATCAGTCCAGCCTCTGGATCCAACCATGCCTGAAACCCTCCCTTCAGTAAATGCCCGTGTTACCTGAGCCAGAGTGGGCTGTTCATCAACTTGAAACCAAAACAGTTGTAGCTATAACCCCCCTCTGAACCCTGAAGGTCCATCTTATCCGTTCTTATGCACATGAACAGAGAAAGGTCCGGTGTCTTCACACGGCCTTCCTGTAGCAATGGCAGTCACCGAATTTGGGGCCCACCCTAACCCGGTGTGACCTTATCTTCACTTACATCTTCATTACACCAGCAAGGACTCTATTTCTGAATAAGGCTATAATCATGGGTCCCGGGGGTTAGGATTTGAACATACCTTTCTTTGGGGAGAGAGGTGTACAGAATTCAACCCCCTACGGCTACCATCGTGTGATGACTGGGACTGTAAGTCTCGGCAAAGCCAGCACCTTGGAAGGCAGGAAGGAGAAAGGGAAACGAGCTGGACAGATTGGTGATGCAATGCACGTGGCCTCACCCAAGGCCTAGGTCACACGGGGACCTCCATCCCCCTGTCCCCCAAAGTCGTCTTTCTCATTTACGCCAATTTGAATGGGTTTTCTAATATTTTTAGCAAAAAGCACTGTACCTAAAGTGGGCATGGACCACTTTCCCAGGCTACAGACCTCATGAGGGTAGGTTCTGGGCAGTGACCCGGGACCCCAGGGCCACCTGCCCCCTCATCTCAGTGAGGCGCACAGACCAGCTCCTCTTGGAGCTTAGCTTTTCCACGCACTCGCCTGGTGCGGGGTCTGCTCAGCGGGCGGAGGGCTCCGTTCCTCAGCCCGGGGCGGAGGGTGGGGGGTGTAAGCTGCCTCCTTTCTGCCCGGAGCTTCCACACCTGTCCGCAGGGGGCGTCGTGGCCACATTGGAACAAACACCCTGAAGGTGATGGAGTTTCAAAAAGGGAGTTGGGGCGAACAGCCTTCTTCAGAAGCGTTGAGATGGAAATATTTTCTATAGCTTCGTAACGTGAATAACCGTGAAGGGTCAGTCCCAGCAGCGTGGAGCAGGCGGAAGGCAGTGCAGGGAAAGGTGGGGGCGGTCCTCAGGACGTGCTGCCGCGGGGTCACCCACAGCCCACCTGGAGAGGATGGCTTCCATCCCAGAGGACGCTCTGCCTCAAACCCGCAAGTGAGCAGGCTTCTTGCTGGTGCAGCAGCTGGGGTTTAAAACAACGATGGCCTCGTAGGAAGCTACGTGCAAATTATGGCAGCAAATTGGCAAACTGGAACTGGGTTCGTGTCCTTCAGTCGACCGTATGAGTGCTGAAGTGCTTGCTGTGTGCAGGGAAACAGTGCAGCTGCCGAGTAATAAGGCCAAACCCCTACATCCCCGGGGGTCCCACAGACCAGACGGACAGGCGGACAGACACGGTGTGGGATAAGCACAGAGCGCCGCAAAGTGAACCAATTTCTCCCTAAAACCAATAGCTGCGGCTCACGCCCAAGGGCCTTGGCTGGTTCCTCCCCCCCCGGACTGAAATGGTGAGCCCTTTGCCCACTGTCTCACTCCCGATCTCTTAGTTCCCTGGGAAACCACATCCTCCAAGTTCACGAACGCTAACCCTCCCGGTCTGCGGAGTGGAGCCAGGGCACCGGGGTCACCTCAGCCGGGCCGTGGGGGGCGAGATCACCCGGAGGCTGTAGAAAGCCACCGTTCTGCACTAAGGAGCCTGGGAGGCTTTAATGTGACGCAGGAAATGCGTGGGCACTTTTCCGTGCTGGTGACTGATTAGCAAGGATCCTTAAGCTAACAAAGCCGTGTCGCCATGGGAACCAGACACCGTCCGCGGCCACAGGTTAAAAATTAAGCTGCGCCTGTGCTAATGCTCCCTTATCGATCTCCGCTTGAAACCGAAGCCCCTCAGTGCGTCCTGGGCGGCCGGCTGCACTCTGCTGATAGCATCTGCAGTGACAAATGTCCTGTTGCCTGGCTACTCATTGGTGACGGGGACCAGCCCTGGCTGGACAGCGGGTCCAAAACACCCAAAGGCTGGACATGGGACTGGACACAGTAGTGTCATTAAGAGGTGGCCCTGCGGGCAGCACGCTGTCCTCGGGTCACATGGAACGGAACGCTCACCCCCACCGGCCTCTCGGACGCAGCACGGGCGGCTCACGGAGCCCCCGCAAGACCGCATTCCTCGGAACCTGCCCCCAACCGGTGACTCAATGCAGCAAAGAAGAAAGAGGCGCCCAGGTCCACACAACAGCAGCCACAGGACTGAGGGGGCCCCGGGGCCTGGGGGTTGGGTGGTCAAGCAGCCCACGCTCACTTCTCCGGCCGAGTCAGGCCAACTGAACAATCGGCCCTTGAACTTCAGTCTTGAGCAGAGGGACTCCAAGGCCAGCACCAGCGGTTGGAGCGGGTTCGCCCTGGCCTCACAGAGGGACGGTCCCCTTACACCTGCCCCGGGACCCCAGGGCCTTCCCTGCTGTTCCCTCTGGAAAGTTCTTCTTAAGACAAAATCAGATACGCTGTTGGCACCCAGGGACCCGCATTTGTGCGCGACGGCTGCTTGACAGACCAAGTCTGAGACCCAGGGCTCAGCGGGTTCTGGGGCCACGAGGGAGGGTCTGGCCTGGGCCTCTCTCCCGGCCACGGCAGGGGCCAGCAGTCCGTGGTGTTCCGTGGTTTGTAGACGCAGCACGGCTGGCCCTCCCTTCACACGACCCCCTCCCTGCGTGCTCTGTCTGGTAAGGACACGGGTCACACTGGTTTACATCCCACACAATGACCTCGCTGTAACCTGGTGACCCCGGTAGAGACCCGATCTCCAAATATAGCCACGTTCTGAGGCCGTGGGTGTGAGGACCCGCATCTGTGTGGGACTACAATTCGCCCCGCAGCAGAGGTCTGCGGGAATCCGAGCGGGGCTCCCCAGGCCACCCGGTGAGCACAGTCTGCGGGGGTACAAGCAGCACGATGTGGGGGCAGCCTCTGGGTGAGGAGGGCCCCTTCCAGGGGTGGGGGGCATGGTCATCCTCATACAGGGTGTAACAAGCTTAGGGGAACTTGACAGCTCTTGAGGCTGATCAGGGCTTCAGGAAAGGGGGTCTCTGACTCTGCAACATGAGTGTTAAGGGGACAGACTTCGGGTGGACCCCCTCCAGAAGCACAAAGCAGGACGCACGCTGTGACGGCACAAAGTCCCGCCTGCCGGTCTGAGCCTCACGTAGGTGTGTCAAGACAGTGGGCAGGGCGCCAGGCCTATGGACTCTCGGTACACGATCAAGCGGCTCTGCTTACACCTGGAACCAACACGGGGAAACATTCCCAAAACATTGTCTGAGCTTCTGGATCAAGCCATTCCTGAAGTTAACCCTACTCTGTCTTCAATTATGCCAGTCACTTAACTCGCCCTGACAAACACAATAGCATAGGGCATCGCGCCCCACCCAAGACCTTTCTTCACTACGTCCACAGCCTCCTTCCTCTGTGGGAAGAAAGGAGTCACGTAAACTTCATTCCAGGGCCTGGCTTTGCCCAGAGACCAGAGTGAAACAGACACTATTAAGGCCCATAGGCCACAGGCGGCAAGTGTGAGTTTCAGAGCAGTTCCCGAAGACCCTGCCAAACACGTTTGCCCTTTCTGCCTTTTACTGGCCTTACGGGCAAGCGGAGGGCTGTGGCCGCATGGCCATGCGTGCAGAAGGCACACCAGCGTCGCACGCACCCTGATACGCCAGTGGCACCGAAGGGATTGTCTGACTGCAAGTGCACTAAGAATTCGATATCAGCAGAGCCCGTTGCTCTCTGACTTGTCTATTTAAAAAAAGAAAAGAAAAGAAAAGAAAGAGGAATTTAAAATACATAGTTGCTTTAGTCAGGAAGCATAATTACATTAAGAGCCATTTTAAATATGCATTTCTAGGGGCGCCTGGGTGGCTCAGTCGGTTAAGCCTCCAACTTCGGCTCAGGTCATGATCTCACGGTTCGTGGGTTCAAGCCCCGCGTCGGGCTCTGTGCTGACAGCTCGGAGCCTGGAGCTGCTTTGGATCCTGTGTCTCCCTCTCTCTCTCTCCCTCCCCTGCTCGTGCTGTCTCTCTGTCTCTCCACCTCTCTGTCTCTCTCAGAAACAAACACTAAAAAAGTTTTCAATAAAAAATAATAAAAATCTTTTTTCCAATAAATAATCCTACTATTTCACAGTAACGTGTCTGTATCTGCGTTTCATTGGCCGTTTTTGTCTCTTCCATAACCTGTAGAACACTCTGGAAACACTGTGTTGGTGGATGGATTTAGGCAGTGCCTTCACCAGCCTGACGGCCCCAGCCTGCCCTGGGCCTGTCCAGACAAAATTCCCCACAGAGGCAGAGAAGACAAAATCGCGCACTCTCTGACCCCACTCTCTGTGCTGAGAGCTCACGGCACCAAGTGAACACTACCCCCCCTCCCAGCCCCAGGCCACAGGAGCCACGTGACCTCTTCGTGGGCCACAGTACAAAGAACAGATGCTGTGGGCGACACTTCCAAGATACGGACAGGTCATTTCCTTCCTGTCTCAGGAGCTCCTGGTGTCTGCAAATATTGACTGAACATCTATGACATACAAAGTCAGGGTGGTGGGACACACACACACACTCTCCCCCGTTTAAAATGTGAACTTTTCTGTGGATGCTCCAGAGTGACATGCACACGGGTAAGCATTGCTGGCAAGCGCCACACGTGGCTGGGGTGACGGCTGGTTAACTGGCCCAAAAGAGTTCAATATGTGCACATTCATAAATGTGAGCAAGCACATCAGGCACTCGGCAGGAGGGGCGGGCCCCCCACAGCCCTTGCTTTCAGGTCCACACGCAGCAAAACAGTTACAGCCAACACCCGTGGGGAGCAAGGGCCGCGGGACGTTTCTGCACGAGGAAGGTCGATCCCCTCAGCCAGCAGCCGCGGGGTGCTGGTGGTGGGCGAACGCCCCAGATGCCCCTCCCGCGAGTGCGGGGAGCCGGTGGCGTGCCCTGCGGTCCTCAGGGGTCCCTCCACAGCAGGGAGCGGCCCCAGAGACCGCAGTGGACACCGGCCGGATGGCATGCCGTTCTCTGCCTGGCTTCCCGCCGCCTCCCAAAGTTTCCTGGCATCACTTTGCAAATAAGCCACTTGACTTGAATCCCCGTGTTGGGTCCGCTCTGGGAGGCTCAAGCCAAGACCCTGTGGGGTAGGGATACCACTGGATAACATGTAGAAATGTTTAAAGAACGAGACAGTGTGCTAATACACTCATATGGTAAGAGCTCTGCAAAATATTCCAGAAACAGAAAGATACTAATCTGCAGAAAATTCCATATGGTTTTCTTTAAAGCACATACAAATTATGGTAGACTTTCTGTGGCTACGTGGACACGCGCATGCACATATGTCGACAAGGGTCTAGAAGACCAAACTGTTGGCAGCGGTGGCTCAGGGAAAGGGAGAGAGTCCAAAGACACTTGAGTTTTTGCAGATTGAATGTATCGGTGGACTGAGTGAGTACTGGAAAGTACCAGAAAACGGACTATAGAGGCTGCAGGACAGAGTACGCATTCTCTCGAAACGCATACACACACACCCATGCAGTTCCCGCTCTGGGTGCACACGCGTCCGCTTACTGACACACTGAGTCTGTGTGTGCATCTGTGTGTGCACGGGGGGAGCGTGAAAATTCAGGAAAGAAACACCCCATCATGAGCAGCGCTTGCCAACGGGGTTAGGAATGGGAACGTTACACGTGGGTGTTAGCTGTTTACCTTGCACGTCTTGGTGAGATATGACCCCAAGGAGCATCTACTACCCCTGAAATCTGACAAAGGAACATGACTCACGCCTCTGGGAAAGTGTTATTAGTGACATCACTTCCCCAACTCGGTGTATACATAAACTTTTTAGTGATTTATTTACACAGAGGGGCCCTGACCCTGTTGGAAGGCATGGACCTAGCTGTACTGAGAACAGAGATCATTACGGATTTATATGTAAAACACTGCCCTCAGAGAGTGTACAACCTAGGGATCATTCAGGGGTGTTTAGGGTCGTTTTAATACCCCGTGGACGGAAGGACCTCTCAGCAAGCCTCCTCCTCTGAGTCAAATACCCACCCCCACTGAGGCTCACTGCCTGGACCTCCTGTTTTGAAAAGTCATGAGCATCTATTTTCTAATTGCTCTCCCTTCATGGTGAAATAATTCAAACATTCCATTCCCTTCCAAAGTGAGAACAAGAGCTAAATTTAAATGCAATAACTTAATGATGCATCTGCAATTCCAAGCAGCCAACGATCTATCAAAAAAATTAAAAAAAAGATCAGCCCATTCCAAATATAGGAAAGATTCACACACATGCATATCACTCCTCTCTGTCACTTTCAACCCCAGAACGACCAAAATAAAAAACATCCCAAAAAGTAATAAGTTCTCAAAATAACCTGTCTGTTACCCCTCAGAGAACAGAGTAAGTTCTGAGTCCCACAGAGCGTGTAGAATAAATGAACCTGAAAGAATTACACACCAGTAATAACCCACATCACTCAGTCCAAACGCCTCCTCTGCAAAAGTGTTCTTAATGACATGACTTGTCTGTTCAGGACACGCAGATAAATATCTCTCATTATAAATGATATCGACTGAAGAAACAAGTACTGATGGGGCACCTGCGTGGCTCAGTCGGTTAAGCATCCGGCTTCGGCTCAGGTCATGATCTCACAGTTCGTGGGTTTGAGCCCCGCGTCGGGCTCCATGCTGACAGCTCAGAGCCTGGAGCTGCTTCAGATTCTATGTCTCCTTCTCTATCTGCCCTTCCCCTCCTCACACTGTCTCTCTCTCTCAAAAAATAAATAAATAAAACATTAAAAAAGAAAGAAAGAAAGAAACAGACACTGTTATATTGATAATGATGAAAAAAAAGGGTTGGGAATATTTTCCAGGCAGATTCCCACATCCAAGGGCCCTGCACGCACTAACTGAATGATGAGATGTTTCTGGCTCTGTAGTAACGAGACCAAGTGGTTACCCAGTACATATCCTACATCTGAGACAGCAGAGTTTCACACACAGACTCTTTCTGCCTCCTACCAGGAAAATGAGCACATAAAATAGAAATCAGAGGATTGGTTGTGAACTTAAGCCTACAGAACACATACTGGCTGGGTCCATTCCTACCACCATCATCACCAGCCCCACCATGATTCTGATTTCCACCACCATTGCCATCATCACCACCACCACCATCACCATCATCACCATCATCACCATCACCACCATCACCACCATCACCATCACCACCATCACCACCATCACCACCATCACCATCATCACCATCATCATCATCACCATCATCACCATCATCACCACCATCATCACCACCACCCTCATTACTAACTACCACGTCTGCCATCACCGCCACCCCTACCATCCTGTTTACTGGAATACGGGATTCAGACCCAGTTTTTCATCAGGACCAGCCCCAACACAGAGCCTACGCAGGCTCACTATAGGTTCAGCTGGTCTACCTTCTGCTTCAAGCTCAGAGCGCTTGACTCACAACCATGGCAACCAGCGCCTGGGCAGCCACTTGCCACACGTAAGCCTTTTGCAGAAAGCGGCAGCTATTATTCTTACCCCCTAAAATCGTCTCATGCTGGCCCAATGTGAGTTGCCGCCCTGTGTTTAGATCATGCCTCCACATGGGAGCCCTCAAACCACGTAGTCAATAGAAGAATGAGCAAGCCAGCCCAGACTTCTCTCCTGAACTCTGGACTTGGCCACCTGCTAGTTTTCCTGTGTTTAGGTGTAAGCCAAGCTCAAAACTGAGCTGCACTGCAACACTGAATCCGAATCTTACCCATAAACACGCTGCTTTTTCAATCTTCCTCATCTGAAATGGCACTTTGCCTCCACTGTGTTGTCTCTACCCGAAATGCGAAAGCCATGCTCATGGCCGCTGCTCACGCCCCTTCCCTTCCAGCCCGTCACAACTACTGGCAGACCTGCTGCCCCATCCGGGAGAAGCCCTACAGTGTCATCCCCTCCACCACGAACGCCCTGGTCCGGGCCACCACAGCCACTCATCCCGACCACATGGCAGCCTCCAAATGCTCCTCGCTACCACGCTGCCTCCAGCCTCACCCGCAATCTGGTATGGTCTTTTTACAAGGCAAATTTGAGCGTGTCACTCTCCTCCCTAAAATCTGCCACTGCTATCTGACCGCCGCTCGTGTGACTTGAACTCCGTGTCCATAACCTATAAGGTCATGGGTGAGCTGCGCCTGCCTACCTCTCCCCACCCTGCATCTAGATGACCACAGCTCTTCCTTGCCACAGGGCCTTTGCACTGCTTTTCCCTCATGACACTGCTAATCCCACAAGGGTAGGAGATTAGCTTTGTCCACCATTAGTTTGTCCACCATTCAGCCCTCCCCAACTAACCTTCATAAACACATCTCGAACAGCCCATTAAACAAGGAAGGAATCGACACAGCCCCCAACTGGCATGGAGGGGTAGAGCCTCGGCAGGAAGACAGGACAACTTACCACGAAGTCCCACCACCGGGCTCCTAGTCTCAGGACACAAAGTGGGAAATCCCCAAGTGGATCCTCCAAAGGCTGGATCTGATCAGCTGCGTCTTCCGGNAAAAAAAAAAAAAAAAAAAAAAAAAAAAAAAAAGTCTATGATCTTCTATCACAAAAGAATGGCTTGTAAATTGGCTTTTCTGCCTCGTTCAGCCTCCACTACGCCTAAGGTGCAGGGAAACTCTGGAAACACACTATCACTTTCCGGTCCATGACACTGAGGGCTAAGCGAGACTGAGCACATGGCCTTTCCAGCCTCACACGTTTCTTCCCCTTCAACCAAAGTTCTGGGTGTAGAACAGCACAAAACTATATGCACACCCTGACGCAAAGCTTCCGCGATGCTCTGAGTAAAATTCCAAGCTGCCGAAGGTGCCAAGAGAAATTGTGGCCAGGGCTAGTGACCCCTCCTTGTATTTGTGTAAGTGTGAAATGCCACTGGCTGATGGCAACAAGGGACAGAATGGAGACCACCAGTCACCCAGGCTTGTGCTAGATACATCCTTAATTATATAAACGTGACTCATGCCCCGTGGAATAGAAGTGTTGCCGTAAGTCAAATTAATGAATAAAAATCAATATAAAAACCAACGAGCAGGCTGCCTATAGCAGACTCTAGAAATTCCCATTGTACCACCAAACATTTAAAAATAGAAATTCTCATAGTTCAGTAGACCCTCAATTGACACAATCAAAATATCAGAAGTTCTTTTGCTTCTCTCCTGTTTTGTTAGTAAGATGTTTTTAAACCTCCTAGAATCACAGAATGAAATGAGAGGCTGAATTATCTTAGGTTTTATCCAAAAGTATGTAAGTGTCCAGTGTTCAGAGTAATCACGTAGGTGGAGGGAGAACATTTTGAAGTAATTCGGGATTCAGCATGAAATTTGGAACTGGAGAGCAGAGTGCATGAGCAAAATTCAATTTATTTCAAAGCAGTAAGCCTTTCCTGAGTGCCTATCAAGTTCCTGGCAGTTGTTAGCCCCAGATGTAAATAAGATCGACTCTTTCCAGAACCCACAGTCTGACATGAGAGGCCGGAACATGCATGTATAACCTTATTGAAGCTAGACTTTAATAAGATTTAGAATGATGTGCAGACGAGATACGAGGGGAAGATGTCTAGACAGGAGATTGGAGTCTTATTTCCTGAGGCAGCTAATGAGAGAGTAGGGACACAGAGGCAGCAGGTGGAGCTCAGAGGAGTGAAGCATCATAATGAGCATCTGCCTGTGTAGACCCCCTCCCAGGCCACATGCACGACATCCCCCCCCCACAAGACCCTCAAACTAGGCAGGAGACTGGAAATTTCATTTGGGTAGAAAATAACCACAAGCAAAAACCTTCATACAACGACATTAGGAACACCCACCCCAAAATGTTCTGGTCCATACAATTAGTGGTGAGTGAGCCTACCACCAAGAAGCCCCACTGACATCCACCAAGCCATCTAGACCTTCCTGCAAAACCGAACACCAACCAAAGATTACTCACTACACTAAAAACCCTCCAATATGGAAGATTATAGTCTAAGTTTACAAAAATAAAACCCAGAAGAAGGAAATGGTGCAGGCCAACCAAACAAAGCTTTACAAACAGAAAGAGAACAAGATGCTATGGAAGGAGCAATGAAGGATAAAAAGGGTTCTTGCACATGAAAAAGACAGTCGCTAAGATGGAATTTAACTTGAATGGGAGATGTGGAAGAAGGGTCGCACACCAAAGAGCATCATGAGAATTGAGAAGATAAATGATAGAGAAAAGATCTTAAATACCTCTAGTAAAAGAGAGACAGACAGACAGACAGACACAGACAGAGGTGTAATTTCTAACAGGAACAAAAATAGGTTAGGACATCAAACATCTCAGCAGCAATCTTGGAAGCCAGCAGGATGCCTTTTAAAGTCTGATTGAATATTGTTTTCAATTTACAGTTATTTTTTTACGAGAGAGAGAGCATGAGTAGGGGAAAAGGGCAAAGAGAAAGGGAGAGAGAGAGCATCTTAAACAGGCTCCATGCCTAGCATGGAGCCCAGTGTGGGTCTTGATCTCATGACCGTGAGATCATAACCTAAGCTGAAATCAAGAGTCAGATGCTTAACCAGCTGAGCCACCCAGGTGCCCCTAAGATTCTTTATACCCAAGAATCAATTGATCAAGGGACAGGGGAAAGGAGATATTGCCATATATGTAAAGGATCATAACATTTACTTCCAATGTGTTCTTTCTGAGGAAATTACTAGAGGATATGTTGCAGTAAAATAGGTGGGGGAAACCTAAAAGGAAAAGCCACAGAATCTAAGAAACAGTAGATCCTACCGAACAGTGACAAAGAGAACTCCAGAGTGACAATTGGGCCTCAGAGCTTGAGTAATAGTTTGGAGCAAGAAGACAGAGAGTTTTACAAGTAAAGTATCATGTGAAAAAGGAGACTTGAAAACAGTTTTTTATTTTTTTTAATGTTTTATTTATTTCTGAGAGAGAGAGAGAGAAAGCGTGAGCAGGGGAGGGTCAGAGAGAGAGGGAGATACAGAATCTGAAACAGGCTCCAGACTCTGAGCTAGCTGTCAACACAGAGCCTGACACGGGGCTCGAACCCACAAACCACGAGATCGTGACCTGAGCCGAAGCTGTACGCTTAACCAACTGAGCCACCCAGGTGCCCCAAAAATAGTTTTTGATATGTCAAAGAATTGGGAAAGAATTTTCAGTATGTGGATTGCAAATGGCTCCATTAAAAAGTGAGGCAATTAATAACTCCAGGAAAAGGAAAAAGCTACACAAGGAAAGAAATGTAATCACAGTCACTAATTGGTTCTAGTTAACAATATATATAGGGGAACCTGGGTGGCCCAGTCAGTTAAGCATCCAACTCTTGATTTCAGCTCAGGTCATGATCTCTTAGTTTGTGGGATGGAGCCCTGAGTTGGGCTCTGCACTGAGCACAGAGCCTGCTTGGGATTCTCTCTTTCCCTCCCTCTCTCTCTGCCCCTCCCCTGCTCATGTTCTCTCCCTCTCTCTCTGCCTCCTCACTATCTCAAAATAAATAAACTTAAAAAAATAATAAACTCTCATTAAGAAAAATCAAATAATACATATACATAATAACAATGTAAACACTCATTATTGACTTAACTAAAGTAGCAATTTAACTTCATGTGTAGGTTGGGGGTGGTGTCTAAAAGAACTAAATCTTCATCTACCATAGGGCTTCTGAACCTCAGCACTATAGATATTTGGGGCTAGATAATGCTTTAGAGTGGGGGTGTCCTGTGCACTGTGGGATATTTAGCAGCATCGCTGGCCTCTACCCACCAGATGCCAGTAACATAACCCCTACCTCCAAGTTGTGACAAGTAAAAATATCTCAGATATGAGTCTTGAGGGAAAAATCACCCCAGCTTCAGAACCACTTATTTACCATAACAGAAGGTGCTAGTTTTCACTCATGAAAATTGATAAGTCAACAACAGCAGAGCAGGCATATTCTTTAGGATAACTGAGGCAATTTAAAAAAGAAATTAATGGAAGTATTAAAAGGAGAGTGAAGGGGGGCAGGCCTACGTGGCTCAGTTGGTTGAGTGTCCAACTTCAGCTCAGGTCATAGCCTTGTGGTTTGTGGGTTCAAGCCCTCTGTCAGGGTCTGTGCTGACAGCTCAGAGCCTGGAGCCTGCTGCAGATTCTGTGTCTCCCTCCCTCTCTCTGACCCTCCCCTGCTCATGCTCTGTCTCACTCTCTCTCTCAAAAATAAACAAACATTAAAAAACTTTTAAAGAAGTAAAAGGAAAGTGAAGAAACTGGGCAGTAAAATGTGACAATGTTGGAAATTTAAATTGTGTGTGTACACTTTAAATTTTAACACGCAGTTGAAGCTAAAACAAAATAAAACAAAACAAAAAAACAGGCATGATTATGCCTACTTTGGAAACTCACTGAAGTCTTTGTGTATGAATCTTGTTTCAAAGAAAATCTTATACTATTACATGAACTTACTCGACATGCTTATGTCTTTTCTCTCAATTACATGAAACAAATTCATCAAATAACGTCTTTTCATAAAATATCAATACGCCTCCTAAATTCACCTGATGTAACATTTCTGACCCACCTGCTACATCATGGGAACGATGGCAATAAGCAACGGGAGTGTGGGGAGGGCTCAGCACACAAGCAGGTAGAACAAATGGAAAGTGAGTCAAAGCACAGAGGCCTCCCATGGGAGCCCCTCCCCCAGCGGAAGAACATCACATCCTTACCCTCTCTTTGCACTGAGTGAATTTTGGTGCTCTCGACAGAGACTGAGTAAATCCGTCTCTTTTTCTCCGTTCTTCTTTCAGGGCTCAGGGGCTCCGCCGCTTTAACCACCCCCCACCCATCGCTCCCTGGCCCTCCTCCGCCCCCTCCTCAGAGGCGCCAGGAGGGTGCCCCACCTCTGCATGTGGGCAGACTGACTGGAGAACGTGGGGATGGTCACGGAGCATGAAGAACCCCCCCTCTGCTTACACATGAAGTATGATTATTATTAATTCAAAAGTGGTCCAGCAAGATGATGCCTTTGAGGGATTGTGCGTAACCGACTCTAATGACTGAAGGAAAATTGAACAGAGAACTCAACTATCACTTTATACCAAGTTTTAATTAACAGAGCTGTTTGGGCAGAGAGGGAAAGAAAGGCAATGATTTATTGATGCACATGTGACTGCTGCCTCCTCAAACGCCAGCAGCATAAAACGCTGCCCACCTGCTCGGCCCATGAACATGGCCGTCACGGAGCACAGAACAAGTTCTTGCGTCATGAGGGAAGATCGCAGTTCTCAATATTTAACATTAGGAATAAACTCAGTTCATATCAACCAACTATTTACTACAAGCCTCTCCCTACATGGAAGAGCTGAAAAGGAATTCAGTAAGCATGAGCTTAGTGACACATTCACAATTATTATTTCGGTGAACATTGGACACCTGCACACTGGAAATGCCACAGTTGTGCCCATCATCTAATAGCATTATCTAAAGGCTTCACGATGTAAGCGCGCCTGGTCTCATTAGCTCGGCCTCAGGAACTAGACAACACTGCCCAAGCATCTAATACAAAGCAGGGGTGAAAACCTCCACTGGAAACATCATAACTCTGAAAACGTGCTGTTTCTAATGTCAATGATGGAATGGTTAACTGAGGAAAAAGGGGACTCAGTTTCAAGAGGAACGGGTTTCCGGAGGGAGCGAGGTTGAGTTTGAGGGGGCTCTGGGGCGCCCAAGCCTGCAGCAAGTGAGACTCACTCTGCCCTTCCGCCCCGCTCAGCTCACGCAGGGGACAGACCCCTGGTGCAGAGAATCCTTCCTAACCTGACACCGGGCTGGGACCGGCTCGGAGCCAAACAGCACGGGGGAGCAGCGGTCATCCAAGCCGTGCCTAAGACCCAGCAGCTTTCGGGCCAGGGCTTGTGACAAACTCCGAGGTCTCTCAGTGCATAAGCGTGTTTCATCCTCCACCAGCTGCCTCCGGGAGGCTGGCTTTCCTGCCTCGCTGTCTAGGGCGTAGCTCACGAGCCCGCAGATTCTGCCCCCAGCCCAGCGGCGGTACTTACAAGACACCGCGGATCGTCGCTCCAGCGGCTCGCACGCCGAGGCCGGGGCCACCCACACGGAGACGGCACCCGCTTCGATCTCCCCGGGTCCCAGCCTGCCTGCGCCTCCCAGGCTCGCGCTCGGCATCGGGCTGGAGGACTATTACTTATTCATGGGCCGCCCGAGCCGGCCAGGAACTGCTCTGTGTCAGCTGAACAGGACGGTAATTCAATCTCCAAACGGGAACTGCTCGGCCCAGGGCAGGTCTGTCGTGATGAGTCACGCAGATAAAAAGAGCACGGCTTTCAGAGCCACTGGTAAAAGTTGTGTTGTGACAATAGGTAGTGTTAGGGGACACAGCCTTCTCTGCCTCGGCGTCTCTCCCCGTCTGAGTGTCCCCGCTCCAAGCATTCCCCGTGAGACACAGGACGGAGGGG
>NW_027529584.1:303759-312771 GCF_008692635.1 Crocuta crocuta | reverse complement strand
TGGCGGGGAGGGCCCAGCCCCGCCGAGGGCTCCTCTGGTTCACACGCGGATCGCAGGAACGGGGTGGGGGAGGGGCTCCAGCGCCAGGAAATCATGGCAATAATTAAGAAGTCAGAGACTCCAAAGAAGGGCCTGACACAGTCACAGAAAAACAGTCACCGAAAACCAGGTCGGGAGGGGGCCGGTGGCACTGGCCCCCCAGGCACCCTGCCCTCCCCCACGGAGACAATCTCCCCAGCCGCAAGCACACATGCAAACACGCGCACACGCACACACACACTGGCGGAGACAATCTCTACAGGCATCTGCACAAGCACACATACACACACACACACCGGCGGAGGCGATCTCTCCAGGCATCTGCACATGCACGCGCACACACACACACACACACACACACACACACACACACACCGGCGGAGGCGATCTCGCTGCTGCTACGGCTCCAGCCTCCTGGCAACACTTCCTCAGGATTATAAAACCCGCATTTCATCTGATGTCTTTGTCTCTCTCACCACATGAAGCCTCACTACTAACCATACCCCCTCTTTCCTCTGCTTCAGCCCTGCTACACACCTCTTCCTCTCTTGCTTTCTCACCCCTGCAGCTTGGGCCCTGCCCTGGGAACGACACTCCTGCGAATACAGCCCCTCGTTCCCGCCCAGAGGCTCCCGCACGACTCCACAGGCACCACCACTGAGGGGCCACTGTCCACCAGCTCCCGGGGGCGGGGACCACGCCCTGTATGTTGTGGTCCAAGCACCTGCACGGGGTCCAGGCAAAGTGGCTCCTCGAACTACTATTGCAGAAACACCGAATGAATGAGGCTTCACCGTCATGTGCCTCGGAATCTGCGCCAGTCGAGGTGGGCTGGGTTGTGCTATAGTAACAAAGAGCCCTGAAATTTCCATGGCCTAAAACGAGGGAGTCTACTTCTCACTCGCACTCTGAATCTGTGGGCTCTGCTCACACCACCCTCACTCTGGGCCCCAGGCGACGGAGCCAGAAATAGAAAACAGGACAGTGTTTGTAGTGGGGTCAACACCCAGGACACAGACATTGGGGCTCTGCACCCGGACTGTCTGCTGAAGGAAGCCTCACATTTTGCCGATCCCGCTCTCTTCCCGTCACCAGGTCCTGGTGCGGACAGCACTTCTCCAAGGAGGCTGTGCCTGACCGCCCGGATAAAGCATGCACCGTTCACCCCTACCCTCACCATTTTAAAATGCTTACCGCGAGATGCCCATTAGAAAGTGAGTTATCTGTGAGCAGGGCCCCCATCCATCTCACTGCTGCTGAGGCCCCAGAGACAGAGGAAATACTCCATAAACGTTCGTCCAATAAAAGGGTGAATGATTAAAATAGTGTTTTACAGGGCACTTGGGGGGCTCAGTCAGTTAAGTGTCCAACCTTGACTTCAACTCAGGCCATGATCTCAGGGTTCATGAGTTCGAGCCCCATGTCGGGCTCTGTGCTGACATCTCAGAGCCTGGAGCCTGCTTTGTATTCTCTCTCTCTCTCTCTCTCTCTCTCTGTCCCTTTCCCACTTGCTCTCTCAAAAGAAATAAATAAGCTAAAAAAAAAAAAAGCGTATTACACTGGAGAAACCACAATATTTTGGTGTAATTAATTATAAAATTAGTGAGCTGAAGAATCAGTCCCACTAAATGTGGAATACGATACTATAAACCCTACTCTGAGATCACATAAGAGTAACATAATTATAACAGAAGCTTGGGATCTGATAAGGAATCCTGAAATTAACGACGATGGAAGATTTGTCAGTCTTCTCTGCACTATTTGCTGGGAGAAAATATGTGTTACACTTGATCAGAACCAATCCTAATGAATAACAGAGTGAGCTGGGAGCTCGGTGCAAATACCCTGAAGCGATCGGTGTCTGTTCAGGCTGTGAAAAGACGTGGAAAAACCTGGAATGCACGTTACTAAGTGAAAGAAGCCAGTCTGAAGAGGCTCCGTAGTGAATGCTTCTGACTCCGAGGCTTTCTGGAAACGTCCAACTATGGACACAAAGATCAGTGTTTGCAGGGCGGGGTGAGCAAGGGGCGAGCACAGGGAAGGTTTGGGGCAGGGTAGTTACTTTGTTGATGCTGTGATGGAAGATACATGTCATTATACACTTGTCCAACCCCACTGGGCGGTCCTAGTTAGTAACAACGTGTCACTATTGGCCCCTGAATTGTAGCAAATGCACCAGGGTCACAGCAGCTGCCAGCAGAGAGAGACTGTGCCCCGCAGAGACAGGAAGCACAGGGGAGTCTCACTTCCTGACCAACTTTTCTGTAAATCTACAGCTTGTCTTTTATAAAAAGGAATTTTTTAAAAACAGACCCCCGGGGCCTCTGGGGGGGTTCAGTCAGTTCAGTGTCCCGACTCTTGGTTTGGGTTCAGGTCATGATCTCACGGTTCAGGGGTTCAAGCCCCACGTGAGGCTCTGTGCTGACAGCATGCAGCCTGCTTGGGATTCTCTCCCCCACCCCACCCCCGCCTGTGCTCACTCTCTCAAAAACAAACATTTAAAAAATAAATAAATAAAATTGAAAATTAAAACTGACCCCCAAAATACCCCACCACCGAGCTGCTATCCTTGTATGGACAGCAAGCATCCACACCACCCAGGGGCCATGGTGTCCGTGGATTTCTTCCTCTTTGCCACGTTGAGCTCATTGGGACCAGTTGTCTGTGGGCTGCCCCACGCGCCCCACTGCCCCCCTCGGGTGGGCTTTCTCATGGTCTCTCCCAGATCCTAACCGGCCCAGCCACTGGGAAACCTCACCGTGGCCCAAAGAAAAAGGCTCTGAAGAGCAGAGACAGGGCCCCCACCGGGGACGGCGTGTACTGTGCTCAGGGCCCCGGAGCAGCGACTTGCATCGAATTAAACACGTTTGCCATTCACGAGCGATCATCAGATTAATCACCTTCCGTGAAACTGATTTCCCCGAGACGGACCTAGAAGAGCCACATGCAGGAACCTCGGTCACAGATGCAGCTTTCCTTCAGCCTAACCCCGTCTTTATTTCCAGACTGAACTTCACGGTGTGGAGTTGCTTCCTAAAACAAAATTACTTCAGGAATTTGATTTTGTTTTAATGTTAATTATTAACTACCAGTGCTAACAACAGCAGCTCACATCCGAGCGCCCATTCGATACCCAGCCCTGTTCCAAGCACCTTACACAGAGCATCGGCTGAATCTCCGGGGTCCCTGACACGTGAGAACCGAGGCTCAGAGAAGCTGCTCGCCTGGCACGTCATCGGGCCTGAGAGGCAAGGGGTCTGGGTTTGAGCCTGCGGCCTGGGGCTTCCCCACCGCCCGGGACACCAGACGGTCAGTAGAGATCGGCAGAAAAGGGTGTTGCTCCCACTGCAGGTGTTTTAAAGAAAAATACAATTTCTTGGGGCGCCTGGATGGCTCAGTCGGTTGAGTGTCCGACTTCGGCTCAGGTCATGATCTCACGGTTCGTGGGTTCGAGCCCCGCGTCGGGCTCTGTGCTGACTGCTCGGAGCCTGGAGCTGCTTCAGATTCTGTGTCTCCTTCTCTCTCTGCCCCTCCCCTGCTCACAGTCTGTCTGTCTGTCTCTCTCTCTCAAAAATAAACATTAAAAAATTTTATGAAAAGAAAAATAAAATTTCTTTTCCAATGCACAAGAAACACCTGACATGGGCCTTTAGAACCATTACCTTGAAAACCTTACTAGCAGCANTGGTGACGCCGCAGCCCTTCCGGGCCTCAGAGGCACGCGCTGCAGCACGGCCCTGGCAGTCGGTTCCGAGCCCCTCGCAGAGGCCACGTCATCATTACAAGGTCACAGAACGTGTCCCGCGGTCCCGAGTCCTGCTCTGTGGTTTGCCGTCTCCAAGACAGAAAGCTACGTAACCAGCCCGATGCCGCCGCACCTCGGGCACAGGCCTCCCAGGGGCCGGGGGCGCGTCGTCCCCACACACGACTTCCCGGACACGAAGCCTGACCTCACGCGGCCTCGCGTCTGGACGGGACTCCGGCCGCCCCCCCTTCCTTCCGCATCCTAATCGCGGCACCCGGCTCTCTCCCCACAATAGCCCCCCGGGCTGGGAGGCGCTCGTCAGCGCCTGGGAATTAACTGGAGCATAAAACAGAGAAACAGTCTGGGCTCTGTCGGTCCTGGAGCGCTGGGGACAGAGGTGAGCCTGCAGCGGGAGCACTGGAAGCTGAGTCGCCCGGGAGCCCGGGAGGGGAGCGGTGCACACAGCGAGGGCTGTTCGGAGGGGCCGCACCGGACACAGGCCCCCACCCGCGGCTGACGACTGGGACGTCAGCCAGCGTCCCCCGGGCACTCCCCTCGGGCGCCGTCGCTGCTCTGTGCCTGTCCCCATGGCTGAGGCACCGAGGCATTTGAACCGAGCAGAGCCCGGAGTCAATGCCGCGTCTGACCCCTGCACCCCACGGCCCCGGCCTCGGCGCCCTGACAAGGGCCGACAGTGACACCGCAGAGCCCAGCGTGTGCGGACCGTCAGCCGGCCGTGCATGCGTGGCCTCATTTCTGGACTCTGTCCTGTGTCTGCCACGAAGGCTGAGTGAGTTCGGGAGTCCAGCCCTGGCGTGGACGACTGTGTTGTGCGCTGGAAATTTTGTTCAGACAGATCTCACGTTCGGTGTTCCCACAATGAAAAACGTGTTTTAGATAAATTAAAAAGAAGGTCTGATCGTAAGAGATTCTCTCTTTCCACGCACGCACGGCCAGCTGGTCTTTGAGGAGGGGCCTGGGCTACACGATGGGGGAAGGGCAGCCCTCCCACCACAAATGTTGGGAAAACTGGATCCCACGCTGCGAAGCTCCTGCCTGAGCGCACGACCACGCCAGCTGCAAGGGCTGCTCTGGCCAGGGATTCGTGGCGTCCACGCTCACGCTGGCCACAGCCACGCAGGCCACGGCAGCACCCTCCCAATGTCCATCAGGGCCACACAAGGCAAGGGCCGGGGCGGCCGGCAGACGCTGGAGCCCCGTGGGAATGGTCACAGTACACAACGAGGAAGCTCGGGGACCGTCCGCCAAGCTGAGAGGAAAAAAGTGGGTTTCTACCGAAATCATCTCACAGATGGGAAACCGAACCCCTTAAACAGGGAAGGAAGGCCCCCCCATCCTGGAAGTGGATGCCTGCTGCCCTCCACACTCAGGTGCTCCCCACAAACTGATGGAACACAGCAGGAACACCCCCCCCCCCAAGGAGCCCACATTTGGTGGGGGAGAGGGAGACAACAAACATTTCAACGAACAGGATCATGCCAGCTCACATGTATGCTGAGAAGAAAATAGCATAAGAAGGTATGAGAGGAAGGGGTGGGGTGGGCAAGGCAGGCCTCTCAAAGGAGGTGTCCCATGAGGAAGACTGGAGTGATGAGGAGCAGTTGGCTGAGACACAGAGAGAAAAAGAGAGAGTCCCAAGCAGTAAGCACAGCATGTGCAAAGGCCCTGAGGAAGGATGTCCACTGAAGATTCCACCTCTCACTGCCGGGANGATGAGGAGCAGTTGGCTGAGACACAGAGAGAAAAAGAGAGAGTCCCAAGCAGTAAGCACAGCACGTGCAAAGGCCCTGAGGAAGGATGCCACTGAAGATTCCACCTCTCACTGCCGGGGAAGCTGGACTGTGGGGCTGAGGGGTCTGTTGCCTCCTCCTTTAAGACAAAGGAAAGGAAGTGCAGAGGCAGACCACACTCTGGGGGCCTCTAATTTGCTTAAGCAAGTCCTTGCTCAAGATGGGAAGCCCATGAAGGCGGTGAGGAGATGCCCTTCCCTCCACTGCAGCCCTAGCTAAATCAGCTTTCACCACCGGCGTCTGAGCCATCGGGGCAGACTCGTGTAACCTTGATGAAGAGGACGGTACACCGAGCAGAGAGGCAGGCTGCACATCCATCCGGATCCACCAGAGGCCCTCCTCAGGACCCAGCCCAGGAAGATGAGCCGTCGGAAAGGACTCTGCACATGGGAACAGTATCGTTTTCAAGGGGCCTTAACATTAAGAGCAAATTAATGTGAGCAAAGTGCCTCACCTGCACCCCCCAATGCCTGTGTGTGGGGCCCGGGAGTCATGCAAGGGACTCAAACTAAATAAACTAAAAAAAATTATAAATAAATAAAAGACACCCTGGGGAGCTCCCTGGTCCTTCCACCACGTGAGGAAACAGCGGGAAATCAGGCACCTGCAGCCCAGGACAGTGTCTGCCCAGGACCCGGCCACACGGGCACCTGATCTCAGCGTCCAGACCCCAGGCTGTCTGCTATCCCATAAGTCACCGTCCGGGATTCTGCAGGCCACACGGTGACCAGAGCAGGGACCCAGGGTGAGCCTGACACCTGCCCCAGCCCAGAGCCATCTTTAAGGTGCAGGGAAGGCCTGGTCCTTCCTGCTGGAGTTCAGGGAGCAAGCACGTGGCCTGGTGACGTCAGAAGCCCTGGGTGACGACTTGAGAGAAGCCAGATAAAACCCCAAAGCAGCACAGAAAGGGGTGAAAAGGAACTAAGTCCTGGTTTGTGATATCAAGTCTCTGGGTCAAACCACACCTGATGTCGTCCTGACCTCTGGGCTGTCCAGTAGCCTGGGTCCCGTTTAAACCACCTAGCGATGCTGTTTTCTTTTAAAGGAAAGATTCCCAACCAGTCGAAATCTGGAAACAAACCTTGACATTTCACTCGTCCTCGCCTAACTAAACCCGTTCTAATTACTGGATCGCATAATAGCTATGCATGTTCCCGCACCCCTGCCTCTCCGAGCCCCAGCATCTGTGGGCACGGAGGGCGTCCACACGGCAGAGGTGACTAATTTGTATTCCCACTGCTCTTAATGACCTTCTGGTCCCATCCCGTCCTTGAGGCTTTGTTTCAATAGATGTCCTTCTGGCGCGAGCACAGATGGCAGCTCCCAAGCAGGGTCCACACACAGAGCCTGATGCAGGGCTTGAACTCCCAAACTGTGAGATCGTGACCTGAGCTGAAATCAAGAGTCGGAAGCTTAACCGGCTGAGCCACCCAGGCGCCCCGAGCTTGGAGCTCCAAATGAGAGGAGTGGGCATGAAAGGGGGTGCAGTGTTCAAATCAGAAAATTGCACAAAGCTACAGTTGGAAAGAGCCTTAAAAGCTATCGACTCAAGAACGAGAGGGAAAAAACAAAAACAGGCTCCAGGTTTGAATGAGTCACTGGCCACTCACATGACTCAAACTCACGGAGCCGGGCCATGGGGGCTCCTGATTCCGGGCTCCGCGGGCACCCCAGACAGGTGCTCCAACCCCAGAAGAGTGAAGTCGGGGTTTGCCAACAGCATCCACTGCCGTCTCCGGGTCCAGGGACCAGCCTCAGCTCATGTGACTCTCCCGGGACTCACGCCCACACACACCCACACGTGTGCACACACACACTTAGTGCCGTGCACATGAGGACAGTAGGGCACCGTCCACCTCCCGGGCGAGGTGATCACGGAGTGGACACATCACTAAGTATTATGTCCTTGATTTGGACACATGTTTAACCATCTAACTTTTCTATAGTAAGTAATAACAGGGAACACACTTTATTTGGGTCTTCAAGGGTCCTCAAAGGTCTCAAGAGAAAAGGAGAGAAAACACGTTTCGTGCCCTCTAACAGGAGAGAGAATGGCTCTGTGCGAGGCACCGCCCCGTTTATCACCAACGCCTCAACAATGGGGTTTTTTTCCCACAAGCTTATCCAGAAGGATAATAATGGATGTGACGGCCAGGATGCCTGGGCACTCAGTCGGTTTAGCAACTGACTTCGGCTCAGGTCATGATCTCACAGCTAGTGGGTTTGAGCCCCACGTCGGGCTCTGCGCTGACAGCTCAGAGCCTGCAGCTGCTTCACATTCTGTGTCTCCTCTCTCTCTCTCTCTGCCCCTCCCCCACTTGCACCCTATCTCTCTCAAGTGAAGAAACATTAAAAATAATTAATTAATTAAAAAGTAATAATAACGGATGTGACAGAATCCACACCTCTTGTAGAATGGCGTCCATCATGCGTGCATCGTTTACAAAAAGAAAACAGGTACCCGTAAACAAAGAAAACAGAAACGACCTAATATCCCCTCAAAACACATTCAACCTTTTAAACATTTCCCAGCTATCTCAACAAAATGAGATTCAAGCTTATAAGCACTGAACGTTGCCTGTGACAACTTGGATGGGTCGTCTCCGCAGGTGATTTAAAAGTCTTCTGAATTACTTTCTACGCTTTAAAATAATTTCTACGATGGCTAAATGCTACTCTACTGGTCAAGTAAAAACAACCTAGAATTGCTCTAATTGGGAAGAGAAACAGAACATGCACAATTTTTGCTGCGTAAAGAGTGAAACGGTGAGGACCCCGCACCCACTCTTTTTTTTTTTATTTTTTCATGNGCCGCAGCAGGGACCCCGTGGGTCTCTGTGGACGTGTGGCTCGGAGCCCCCACTCCTGAGTCTCCTGGTTTCTGCCTGCACAGCAGCTGAGCTGCCGGCTGACGGCCAGGACAGAGACAGAAGGGCCAAGTGAGCATCACGCCGGCTCCCGTGCCCCATGGGCACCGAGTGTGGGCTGCGCTGCGCTGCACGTTTACTTCTCACAATCGATCATGCAGGTGGTCCCACTGGGGACAGGTCTCCCCCACCCCAAGGCTGCAGCTCAGGGGCCAGGCCCCCACCATCCGCGGCTCCCGGTGCCCCAGGACCCCGCAGGCCTCAGCATCTGCATGTCCCCAACTGGCAGGTACAGCCATCACGTCCGGGCTCTCGGCCCCCCAGGATCTCAGACCCCCAGCCGTGGACCCCTCGTGGCCACCAGCTCCTCCTGGCGTGTCCTGGGCTCTCGGGGGTCAGCACCCGGAGTCCCTTCCACCCGGGGGACATCAGGACAGTGAGCGGTGCTCCCGTCCTGAGCGGCACGAACGAGACAACGGCCTTGACAGGGAGGGTCTGACGCCCAGCTGCCCCCCAGACGAGGAACAGGGGTCGTGGGCACATTCCACGA
>NW_027529584.1:299713-303596 GCF_008692635.1 Crocuta crocuta | reverse complement strand
GGGGGCACAGAGGGTGTGACAGGAGCCGAAGGGGCCAAGCGTGAAGACACACCGGGAAGTGTGTGCGCTCGCCCGCCCCTCCCTCCCCTGCAGCATGCCCTCAGGGCCCTTCTCTCGCCTGCCGCCCCCCAAGGCTGCGTCCCTGCCCGCCCCGGGCACCCGGGAGCACCCTCTGGGCTCCACCAAGAACTGCCGCTGATGCCACGTCTGTGCTCCATCTACTGGACACGGCCCTCTGTTAAGTGTGAGCCTTCAAGCGCCTCGTTTCCCTTGTCTGTGGGCTCGGCAGGAAAGGCCTCCCACGGAGAATGACCCAGACGGGGACCCGCCACCAGCACACACGGGCCAGGCACCCAAGGGTCCCCCGTCTTGTCACCTAAAACCCAAAGGGAAGCATTGCTCTCTGAAGCGTCGGCGCTGGCGGCAGCCCTTTGCCCAGTAGGGCCCAGAGCTGCCGGCCGTCTGAAGACCCCCTCTCCCCAGCCCACGAGCTGAAGAGGGCTTTTCAGGGAGGGGAGGGAGGGGACGGGGAGCAGAGGGGTGACAGGGAGGGAGATGTCCCCTCCAAACAAGCAGCCGCTCCTATGATCTGTAATTCAGGCCTGTGCCCTAGGAGGAAATTGCCCTGAATCGAACGAGCCTCCTGACCCTGCAAGGAAAATATCAAAGAGATTTCGAGCAGTGTTTTCTTGAACAAAAATTGACACAGGCTTGTTAAAAACACCCCACCTGCTCTGTAAATGTCACAGGGCGGACACGGGGCGCAGGCTGGGGAGGCAGGGGTGAGCCCGGCTGCTTCCGAGNGGGGGGTGTCATTGCCATGATGCATCCCTCAAAGACCAGCGCTTTCCCACATCCCTCACGTGGAGTGCCGCTGGGCAGGGCAGAGAGGGGGCGCGGCACCCCGGCTGCCCCAGGGGACCCCAGGTGCCCAGAAAGTGGCCTCAATGNNNCGCAGGCGACACTGGATTCTCTGGGAACAGCCCAGGGCTCCAGGGCTGAGTCTTCTGTGTGACACGCTACAGGCACCCCCCAAGCCAGGCCCTGCGGGGAGACAGGACAGGCTGCCGGCTTACGTGAGGCTGGACAGGGGCCACCTTGGGGGTTCCGCCCACAGGTCCACCGACCCGGGAGAAAGACCCAGAGGGGAGGGTGTGGCCGCCTTCATCGTACTTGTGGGCGCCTCTCTCCTTGTCTAACCCAAGTCTGTGACTTCCAATCTCTCATGTTCCTTTGAAGGAGCTACCGATGTGCTTGTGTTTAAATCTCCCTTTCGGGATCTATTTTATCTTGCTTTAAATACAACCATGCTGAGAATATTCAAAATCAGAGAATGAATAGCTGCTCGTAAGCCAGACCAACTTCCAAACGTGCATATACTTGGGAGCAGAGAGCGGGGCCGCGTGACGCCCGGCCTGCGGCGCTGGATTTATTTCCCGTCCTGTCTCCACCGGACGCCCCAGCGCCCAGAAAGACCACGCTAGCGGCCGCTCCGGGGACGGGTCTGCGACAGGAAGGGGCCACAGCCCCCAGGACGCGGGGCGGCTGGGTGAGCCCAGCCTGGGCGTGGGGAGGGTGGGGACGGAGCGGGCTGGTGTTGTGACTTCAGCCGCCCCCCATCCCACTTCAACAAATTCTACAACCTTCTGCCGGCTGCACCAGCTGCCTGCCAGATGCCTCCGCCACGCAGTCCCTGAGGCGTGACAAGCGCTGCGCCCGCGGGCAGGCACGGGAATCTTCTCGTTTCATTTATACGTTTCTGAGAGACACAAAAACACTGTGTCTTCTCTGCTCTGCCCCTTTCAACTGTGAAGAAAGGAGCCAACAGCATTTTGGGAAAAAAAAGATGGGGACGATCACATTTCACTGAGTAAATTGACGAAAGGTCAAAAAGCTTGATCTTTACCACTGACGCGCTGTCTGAAAGCTGAACCACCATTTAAATATTTATGGACAAGAGCTGGGAGGGCTCTGAGGGCCGCCTCCTCCAGCAGGGGCCAGGCTGCCTCCGCTGCGCAGGAAATAACCCAGTTCACCTCGGGCAGGCTCCGCGCAGGGGGGGCCGCCGTCCTCCGTGGGAGGGGCCCTCGCGGGTACCCTGAGCTCGATGCAGGGAAGAGCATCGAGGACAGAAGGGAACGTCACGGCCACAGATGCACGCTCACCACTGTCTGCCGGGACACCAGGAGCTGTGACGCCCCGGCCGCTATGCTCACGCCCAGCACCCAGATCTTGGCGGCTAAAAACCGCTCCCCACCAGAGGAGACTGGGGGCCCTCAGGAAGCAGCTAATTCTGGGACCAGGGCAGGGAAAGTGCCAGATGAGCCTGGAGCGTCACAGTGTCATGTTACCCCAGAACTCTGAGCCACACGGGGTGCCCAGACCTGGAGGGAGCGCCCCTAGACCTCTACACTGATCGTTAAAATACGCGATGGTAATACGTCTAACCGCTGCACAAAGCTATAATCTATTAACCGATACTGACAAAAACACATGTGTACATGGAGAGAAAGAGGAAAGCTCTTCCTTACAGAGGAAAACCAACAAATAAGGATCGAAGGGCTCACACAAAAATCACCACGTTGTAACTGTTGCGAGTAACGGTAACTGATATGAGGATATGAAAACGGGGGTGTGCTTGGTGCTGCAGGGTCTCCATGGAGGTCCCCACATACTACCCGTCAGTCACAAAGGGGCCGTGCAGTCTGACCGCAACGGAGCTCGGTGGTGGCCCCTCAGCCAAGTGCCCCGAGTGCGCGTGCTCCGTGATGGGACAAACCCACCGCAGGATTCGCACAGACCGAGGCCCAAGAAGGAGGCAAGGTCGTCTCAATGTCATTCCTGCTAAGATGGAAAACTTGAACGCGATCGCAGGGACCGCAGACCAACCCGGCGCGGGGGAGTCTGTGACATCGGTGGCCTGCGTTCTTCAAAGATGGGCCAGCAGGCAAACAGCGAGGAAGGCTGAGCACCTGCTCCCGGGAGATTCAGGGAGACGTGGGAGCGTCCCACATAAGTGCCACTCGTGACCCAGGCGGGGGCAGGGGGGCAGCTATAAAGGATCTGGAGGGACAAGGGGGAAGGTGGGCGCACAGACGGGTCAGGGCACTGCGTCGGTGCTAATGCACTGGTGCTGCCTTCTTCCTGGTCTTCAAAGAAGCTGCTGTGCTCCGGGAGCCAGTAAGGGGAGTGCGCTGTCCAGCATCCTCCCTGTGGCTCAGAGAGGGACGCGGACCCGGCCTCGGATGACACACAGCAGCCGCCGTCCTCACCAGGGCTGAGGAACCTACTCGTGCAGCTTTTCCACAAGTTTCCCCCCAAATACCCCTTCCTTCTCAAGTCCACACTAGAGGCTTTAAAACAACCACAGAAGGGGGCGTCTGGGGGGCTCAGTCGGTTAAGCATCTGACTTTAGCTCAGGTCATGACCTCACGGTTCGTGGGTTCGAGCCCCACGTCGGGCTCTGTGCGGACAGCTCAGAGCCTGGAGCTGGTTCAGATTGTGTCTCCGTCTCTCTCTGCCCCTCCCCTCCTCGTGCTCTCTCTCTCCCAAAAATAAATAAACATTAAATTTTTTTTTAAATAAATATAGAACAAACACAGAAGCGAGGGCTCAGGGGAAGGTGAGGGCAGGGCACCTTCCTGCACCACCGCAGGGGACTGCTGGCCGCAGCACTGCCCTCTCTCTTCGTCCTCACCTTCCAAAGGTGACTCTCAGAGGCAGGACGACCTTTGTAAGAAGACGTTTGGTCTGAGATCTGGTCTGAGATCCCAGAATGTGGATCACACCCCATCAGCCTGTCTGCTTCCTGCTTGCGTTCAGCCCGAGCCCTGCAGGGAAGAGGCAACGAGGTGTCCCTGCACCGGGTTCAGACCTGGCACAC
>NW_027529584.1:297815-299385 GCF_008692635.1 Crocuta crocuta | reverse complement strand
GGAGAACAGCCCAGAGCCGCGCCCGGAGCTGAGAAGCTGCAGGTCAGGAGCCAGACAGACTGGGCCGAGCCCGGGAATCTGGGCCACGGGCATGTCCGCCACACACCCCGCACACGGCGAGTGTGTCCCACACACCCCGCACGCGGCCAGCGTGTCCCACAGACCCCGCACGCAGTGAGTGCCGGTCCGCGGGTGCCTGGTCGGGGCTCCATCTAGGACACGCGGCTGGACGTCGGAAGATGAGATCCGAAGGCAGGCGTGGCAGGAACGCCAGCAGTCTCCCCGGGACTGTGTGGCCGAGTAACCTCCCAACGGTTAACGGGGTCCCAGCAGCCGGTCCCGGGAGGAGCAAGTGTGTCTTCAAACACCTCCTCCCGGGACCTGCCCGGGTGAAACCAGCCCTCAGGACGGTATCCGCGCCCTAATCCGCGGAAGAACCGCACGTGTCACGCTGGGTGGGGACCGGGTCTCGGCAGGTCCTGGAGGGGAGAGCGGTCGAATCAGCCAGCGATCCCGACACCCAGTGACCGCGTCCCCGAGACGGACACTCAGAGGAGGGACAGACACACAGAGCAGGGGGGGCTGCGGTTGAAGGGAAGCCACCACGAGCCGGAAGCCGGGGGCAGCCGGGGTCCCAAGAGCCTCCAGGGAGGAGGCCTGTCCCAGCGGGACCCTGATCGAAGGCCGCAGACGCCTGGCCCCCCGGCGTGGGAAGCACGGTCCCCTCCCCGGGTACGCCCTCACCAGGTTTTCAGATGGCCGGCTCCCCGTCAGTACCGGCTCAGCTTAGTGTCACCGGCAGCCTGACGCCCCGGGGCCTTCCTCCCACACCGGCCTCCACTGCAGAGGCTAGAAGGGATCAGTCCCGGCCTCTCCAGCCTCCCTTGTCAGGTGATGTGGACCGGCCCACCAGCACACAAGAAGTCTGTGAGGGAGGTTTTATGATCACTTCTACCTTCCTGTCAGGAAAGCTACAAGCGGCATGAGCACATGCATGAGCACAGATGTGGTGGCTGGAGCCACAACAGCCATTCTGTGACCTCTAGGAAAACACCCAAGAGAACGACGGAGACCCCGGCCCTGAATCACTGTCAGTGGCTCCCTATTTTCAGGCGTCCACCACAGTACCTGGACTCATCCCGCTCGGTGCTAACGTCACACTGCTCTAGCTAAACCGTGTAACTGCAGTTACACTGTTAACCCAGCGCCTGCCCCCCTCTCCCCACTGGGACAGACCAGGACTTCATCCTATTCACCACCTTGTCCCGATGCCTAGGCCACTGTCCGTGGAGAACATGCTCAGTGAGGGTCTGTTTCATATTCAGCCTCAGCACTGAAATTCGAGGCTGGGTAATTACTGTTGCTCGGGGCTGCCCTGTGCATTGTGGGAGGCTCGTCAGCATCGCCGGCCTCTACCTGCTGGATGCCAGTAGCTGCCTCCCCAGTGACAGCCAGGGTCCCCGTGGCAAAGCAGCTGGCTGAGAACCGCAGGCTTTCCAAATACTCGGAGGGAGGGAGGGAGGGAGGGAGGGAGGAGGAGGGATGGGGGAGGAGGGACAGAAGATGGAGG
>NW_027529584.1:280491-297651 GCF_008692635.1 Crocuta crocuta | reverse complement strand
GGGAGGGAGGAGAGGGGAGGGAGGAGGGGGAGGGAGGGCCCTCCCTAAGTGCACACAGTGACCACACCACCCGAGAGATGCCGGCAGAGAATCTCAAGAGAAAATGCCGTGAGGAGACAGCCATTTATTGTCAGGCGCACCATGGGACGCGCACACGGGGCCAGCACGCGTGTCCGCTTGCCCCTGGACGTAACTTGGGATGTGACATGCTGTGACCTCAGGACGGGAAAGGGTCGAGTTTCCAGATCCCGCACCTCCCAAGGGACCGCCACAGCGGCGCTCAGACCCGGTGTCCACCTCCCAGGGTCCCAGACGGCTTCAGTCAACGCCCCAACTCCCGCACCAACGCGGCGACGCTCCAGTCCCGAGGAAATTTCCACAGACGGAGCCGGGAACAGACGCGCGCCCGGGCCAGGCCTGACTCCCGCAGCACGACTCATTAAGTCAATTACATCACTCGCCTGGCAGGGTTATTTATGGAAACAGGAAATCGTGTCCTATCAGCTAAACACCGACTCGGAGCCCGGGGGTGAGCAGAGCTCAGAGGCACACGGTTTGGGGGGACCAGAGACGGATGCACGAAGCACCTCTCAGTCTGTCCGGCACGTCACGCGCCCCCTCACGGCCCTGCCGTGTCCCCTTTCCCAGGCCGGAAGGGGCTTCCACGGCGTGGCTGAGTCACCAGCCGAGTGATGTAACAAAAGCGTGAGAGTTTAACAGCAAATCCTATGCCGGGTCAGGAACACAGGGGCCAGCGCGGCAGGCCGGGGACGAGGACGGACAAAGCAGGCAGGGGAGGCTGTGGAGAGCTAAAGAGAGAACGGCCGGCCATCAGTGCAAGCCGTGGCCACACAGGACCAGAGATGGTGCCAGGGCCTCTCACTTCTTACAAGAAGACCGCCAGAAACCTGCAATTTGACGGAAAATCTGTGCACTTTTGCTTTTAAACATTGGCAACGAACTCAGCACTGAAAACACATGTTTGCAGACCTTATCAGGGCATTTAGACCAACACGTTGCGCCCTTCACCCTGTTTCTCCCCGCACTCCTTCATTCCTCAAGAGCATCTTCGAGGGACTGTCTGCTTCTCACTTAGGGATTTGCTCTGCCCTCAGGGAAATAGGGAGGTCCCCAAGGAAAGGACAGCCCGTATCAGAAAAGGAACATGAGACTCCCGGACTCTGAGAACCGGGGTCTGTCCTGATCTTCACGGGGGAACACAGTTCGGGCCAAATTGTTAGCACACCCACAAAACGACTCCGTTTGGGTTGCCAGCAAACACGGGTCTGTTCTCGGCGGAGGAGCCAGGACCAACCTGGTGGCCTGTCTGCGTGCCGTCTGCCGTGCTGTGCCCGGGGCCGCCCGGCCAGTTCTCCGGAAAGTGCCACCCCATCGACCCGGAGCAGGCGCCCCTCCTCTGTCTCAGGCACAAACGGGCCAAAAGCCCACTCGGGGAAGCCCTCAACGTGTGATCAGAGCCCCAAAACCCAAGGCTGAGCTGCAAGTGAGGGGCCGAGGCTGTGGGGACGCGAGCTGTCGCTCCCGCTGAGCTCCACTCCCGCCCTCTGACCTTCAGGGGCAAAGCATGGGGGCCACAGGGTGCGGGGAGGGCAGGCCGGGGCACCTCGCTCTAAGCTGCAAGCCCAGGCTAGCGAAATGGGGGGCGGTGTGTTCCCCGAGACACCACACCCGCCCCTTACACGTATTTGGTGCCATTACTCCAGGGGCCATTTTTTAACTAGGATAAAAAACACGCACAATGTGGAAGTGACCGCCTGAACCATTTCCACGTGTGTGATGCAGTGGTACCTAGCGCCCTCACCCCCGCTGTCCAGTTCCGTGTGCGTCAGCCCGACAGACCCCAGGCGCCACTCTCCCCCCAGCCACCTGCTCAGCCCCCACACCCCACCCACCAACCCGCTTCCTGCCTCTAAGGATGCGCCTCTCTGGACATTCCACATACGTGGAACCACCCACCACGTGGCCGCTGGTGTCTGGCGTCTCTCACTGGGCATCGTGTTTTTGAGGCTCATCCTCATCCATGGGCACCTAGGGGGCTTTGCACGCACGCCCCACCCGGTCTCCCAGCAGCCTCAGACTTACACCCATTTTACAGGTGCTGCAGACAGGGAGCAAAGGGACTGTGAGGGTGCTCTGAAGTCACAAGCCACGTGGGGCAGAGCCGGGTGGACACGTGCCTCCCTGAAACCCCACCCAGTCGGCCCCCAAACAGTGGCGGGAAGGAGAGAGCAGGTCCCGCACTGTGCCCAGCTCCGTGGCTGCCTGCAAACTCGTGAGACTGGGGGTCAGGTCGTTAGGCGACGCCTCTGCCTCCCTTCGTCCCCATCTGCCAAGCGGACGGCTCACGCCCCACCCCTCCCGCCGTTACGTGGAGCCCACGGAACCCGAGAGGCCACCATCACCTTCGGGCCACACGAGAAGGAAACACAAACAAGGAAGGGGCGTCGGGGCCACACGGCTCTGCTGGGCCTGACGGTGGCCGTCGGGGCCGCTGGCGATCACACGCTCAAGTCACTGCTGAGATGAGATGAGATGGCGGTGCCAGGAGAGGGGCTCCGTCTGCCAAGACAGGGATTTGAGGGGGAAGCAAATCGCTGTCACAGCCGCGCCGGGNCAGAGGGCAGCACCAGCCCCGGGAGCAGAAATGGGGGAGGGGAGGGGCACCCAGAGGGACCGCGGGGCCCTGGCGGGCGGAGGGGCAGAGGGGCCAGCGCCAGCCACCCCCCCACACCCCTCCCCGGCAGCACAGAACGCACGCACGCCCGCTACCAAGTGTTTGCGGCCTGGACGTTGTCACGACTGGAAAGCAGCTTCCTGACAAATCCTTGTGCAGAGAGAGAGAGGACACAGCTTCCTCTCGGTGAATCTTCTAACTTTCTGAAAGTGAAAACACCATCGCAGTCTTTTTCAGGTTATGGAATAACACACGCGTCGGCTCCGCACAGTTCAGTTTGCAGTGTTTTCCGTAAACTACCAGAAAGTTAAGGGGACAGAATTCCATGTGGTTCTCTGGGGCTCGTTTTACTCGATGCTTCTTTCTCGGAAGGTCTCAGGTGGCCTGGGCAAACGGGTCAGACATCTCGAGGTCTGTGCCCACATCCACGGAGCACGCCGTGTGGACCTTCACTAACGGGGCGTGCACACTGCCTGGTGTGAGTAGCCGAGGCTCCTCGAACACCCAGTTAACCGTCGGGTCTGTGGGGCTCAGGGTTGAGCACTCCAGCAATTGGGCCCAAATGCGAATCCAGGGATGGATGAAAAGAGCCCTCAAAGTAAAGTGCGATGCTAGAACGTCGCTGCCATGAGAGCCGGTGACATGAGTCCAAAGACCCAAATGACCCCCCACAGCCGACGGCTCAGATCAGCTGCCGGACGTGACCCAAGCTGGGGGAGGAGGGACGCCCTGCGGAATGAGGCTTCGGAAGAAACCAGACTTGTCTCCATCAGGTTTTGCTGCTGTTCCAGACACTGTTCCCAGCTCCCAACTTGGACAGGCTCCTCCCCAATCCCGCCCCTGCGCCCAGCAGGTCCTCCCGGCAACAGGCTCACGGTCCTTCCAGATCACACCAGGGGTCCCCCCAAGCCCCCCTCCCCGCACCAGCCTCCCCCTGCCTCCACCTGCCTCCTCCCACCCACGTCAGTCCACCGCACTTCCTGGCCTCCCTTCCAACAAACACACTGCTTACTTCAGATAGCAGGGGACAGACAGAACATTCCAGAACACTTGGGAGCTCCCACAGTGCTCCCTCCCACTGCCCACTGTCCAGATGCTATTCCCCAGACCCAAGAGGCCTCGCCAAGCCCCCTGGGTCGCCCCCAGACACCCCTGTGCTCACAGCACCTGTCACCTTCTGAGATGATCGTGCTGCTCACAATGGAAGCTCATCGTCTCGCTCACCGTGGCCCCACGGGGCCTGGGGGCGGGGGCTCAGGACGGACCCAGGGAAGGCAGAAGCTCACGTTTCCCCGACAGCTGCCACGTGACTCAGGGAACTTGCGGCCCCCGAGAGAGACAAGCAGCTCGGCAAGCCCACGGCGAGCCCGCACGCCCAGCTCAAATGTCGTAGAGATTATCTGTACGTACACACTGGCTGGAAAGCAAAGGCTCCCCGATGGCGCAAAGGGGGCTCATGCTCTGTGCCCCCCGCCCCCCGCAGGTGGCTGCCACTGAGTCCGGAGCATTGCAGGGAGTCCAGAAAGGTCTCCTGCAGACGTGGAAGTTCGCAGCTACCTGGGAGAGGCGGTCAGTGGGGGCCTGGACGGGGAGTGTGCTGTCGGTCGTCGTGCAGAATGGACAGAGCCCGCCACGCCTCCACCGAGAGGCCCACCGTGATCCCGCAGGCCAGAGGCAGCGACGCTGGGCTCCTTCCTGCCCCCGGGGTGGCGCCCTGTGGGTAGAGGAGAATAGCACTGGAAGCCTTAGATCAATGGCCTCGAGGGGCAGGTGGCAGGTGTACCGAGCTGGCCAGCTCCCAGGGCCCCCCAGGCCCAGTGCCCCGTCTCTGGCCCCCTCCCGCCGCTTCCCTCCCCTCCAGCAGCCTGTTTGTAAGCAAGACCTCTCAACTTTAAGAAACAGGAAGAAGGATTCCCTGAGTCCTTTGTTCTCCTTCTTATGTGTGAAACTGTCATTAAAAACTGTTTTAAAGGCACCTGCCCTGATGCCCAAGACCCTGGCGGTCTCCCTCCAGCTGCGGGAGATGCCTGGCACCCGGCCCGGCCACCATCCCTGTCGCCCCCGTGCTGCCAGCCTGGCATTCCGGAAAAGAGTCGACCAAACTTCAGAGCCTGGTGCCTGGGATTAGTCCAGGTCTGTACACCAGTTTGCAAATAAAACAGAACCGGAGGGAACAGACTGGAACAGCCCGGTACAGGGAAGACCACGCAACTGTACGTGAGGAGCTACCCTGCGTTTCACACACAAGGACCCTGAGAGTGACGGTCACTCCGGGGACAGGCTCCTGGGACCCGATCTGCCACGGAGCCGCGCCCCGGGCCCTCAGGCTCACCCCAGCGCACCCCCAGCGCTTCCCGGAACAGGGCCCCGCCCCGCTTCCTGCCCGTGGGCTCCCTGCGGCGGGACACGTGCTGTGCCAGGCAGAGCCCCACCGCGATTTGATTAAAGAACTGATCGAATGAATGAGGAAAATGTGAAGAAAAGTGCAAGTTATCTCAGTTCAATTTCCGCTTTCTTCCTGCAGCTTCAATCCTGCAACAATGAGCCACCGCGGGAGCTGGGGTGCGGCGGGGACGCACATGACAGTGCCTCTCCACCCCCAAGAGGGCGGCCTGCGGAAGTCACAGGAGAATCACAGTGGTTGTGTGTTATTTATTTTAATGCTTATTTATTTTTGAGAGAGAGAAAGTGGGAGGGGGAGGGGAGAGGCAGAGAAAGAGAGAAAATCCCAAGCCAAGACCACACCGTCAGCACAGAGCCCGACGCGGGCCTCAAACTCATGAGGTGTGAGATCATGACCTGAGCCAAAGCTGGACGCTTAGCTGACAGCCACTCAGGTGACCCCCAATCACATATTTTCTTAATGCAGATCCTGGAACTTTCTTTTTAAAGATAGACAATTGAGGAACACCTGGGTGGCTCAGTCGGTTAAGTGTCCGACTTTGGCTCAAGTCATGATCTCAATGTCATGAGTTCGAGCCCCACATCGGTGCTGCTTCAGATTCTGTGTCTCCCTCTCTCTCTGCCCCTCCCCTGCTTGTGCTCTGTGTCTCTTTCAAAAATAAAATAAAACATTTAAAAAAATTTAAAATCGGACAATAGGGAAAAGTCTGAATGTGCACACACATGTGTGTATGTACATGGCCATGTGTACACGCAGATGCCCATGCACACGCATATGTGCGTGTGCAGACACACCCACATATGTGTGTGTTGCACATGCACGTGCATGTACATATGTGCACGGACACACGTACATATGTGCACACAAGTGTCCATATCCACGTGGATGCACACGCGTGCACACTCACACACGTGCACACTTACACACTAATTCCGGAAGAATGACGAGCTGTGAAAGGGTGGGTCGCCCCAGGGGAAGCAGGTGACCAGAGAGCCTACTTCTCACAGGTGCCTCCCTTTTCACACAGGGGCCCTCAGGGCCATAAAAGGCAAGAGAGGACAGGTGTGAGGCTCTGCCTCTGTCACATCGTTAGGCGGCCAAGTCCAGCCCCTTAAAGCAACAGGACCCAAGTCAGTACTACTTGGGCAGCCGCAGAATTCATTTGTTTTCTCAAGGTCCTTGGGCCAAGTAACAGCACATCTTTCAGTAACGGATCTTTGAGCTCAGTGGGCAAGACAGGTTGTAGCCGACTGTGTGACCTTAAAACAGAAGGGGGACAGAGCTGTCACCACATGCGCCCTACTCGCCCGGTCATCTCTCCTTTCCCAGCCAGGGGCGTTTTCTGCCAGGCGCGTCCCTCGGCCCCTCGAGGTGCACATTTGACCTTCACACACGAACTCGAAGGGGGTCAGACGCTCTAGGATACAGCGCTGCAGGCGCAGGGTCCCCACAAACCTCACAGGCTCCCCGCTGCTCTGCTGGGGCTCCGGCTGATATCGCCGGTGACCCGGGACAAGGAAGGTCTCTGGTCCCAGTGCCCAAAACGACTGCTCTTCCCGACACGGGACGGAGCCGGCTGGCGGTGTGCAGCGACCAGCTGGCAGCACCCAACCCACAGAGGCGCTCCCTGCCACGCGCTTCGGGGCAGCTTCCGAACTCGTCCCCAGCGCAACCGGTAACGAAATAAGCACGTACAGGGTGAAGGAGCTGGAGCAGAGAACGGTAGGAATGGGGTGTGAGAGAGACACAGACGCGAGCACCCCCTTCTTTCTGCCGGGATGCACAGAGTCTGCCTGCGACTATTCGCCTCCTGCGGCAAGAGCCACGCCGTGCTCGGGGAAGCCTACAATCAGACGGTCCAGAGTGGAACTCGGACCCCCGGTTACGAACTGGGCGACTTGGGACAGGTTACACAGATTCTTGGCGCCTTGATTTCCTTCACACATTCCATCCGTACGATCAGAATTAATAATAGTTCACTAAAATAAAGAATTCAAGGAGCTGAGGACGACCAGGCTCTTTCTGGTTCCAGAGCCTCACGTCCACCTGCTTCCTCTTTTCCTGGGGCCGGAACGCTGGGATGGGGTTTCCCACAATGCATTCCTGCCGGTAAAAAGCTGCTGGTGCTTCTGGAATCCACTCTAATAGGATCTTCCATAATGCTTGCGGGTCACTGGGTCACCGCAGTGGGTCCCGGCTGCCCCATGTGCGCAAGCCTAAAAACGCTGCTGCGGGTGCCAGGGCGTGGGACTCGGTGCCACCCACCGGAATACAGCACTCACTGCTGCACCGCTTCGTCTGCCTTCTGCAACGACCGTTTCCACCCACGGGTGCCCCTCGCTGCCCGGTATGTGCCCAGGTCACCCTTCACTTATAATACAGGCCACTGGGGAATCCTTAACTCACTAATGAGAAAAATCACACTTCGCATCAGGGCCTGAAAAGTACCTTAAGGATCAAGGCAGGAAAGGCCTTTCTAAGTGATCAGGGGTTTTAAACACAGAGTGGACATTCCCTGTGTCATGTGGCACCCTCTCCTCTGCCCCTCCCCCGGCCCTGTGACACCCTCTCCTCCAGCCCCTCCCCCTGTCCCTGTGACACCCTCTCCTCCAGCGCCCTCACCCCCTCGTCCCTGCAGCCTGGGGAGGGTGGACCCCTACCCCCTGAGCCGGCCTGGGGTCTGCAGCCAGGCTCTGTGCAGGACTGGCTCAGATCCCCATGTAATCGGGGGATTAGCCCCCACGTGACCTGCTCCCCTCCCGCTGGGTCCCCAAGCTGCTGCCTGCTTGGGGCTCATGGTGTTTGCCTGCATCCTGATGAAGGCTCAGCTACTTCAGCGGGTGTTTGAAGTGCAGCCCCAGGGGAAGAGAAGGAACGAGAACGGCACCCAGGCCCAGCAGCCCAGGACGTGCAGAGTGCGGACTGGGGGGAAGGAGATCTGGATGGGAGTACCGACCCAATTCCTCCACGTGGTACAGAGGCCTGCGCCCCTCTCAACCTCCCACCCCCAGATGGGGGAGGAGGGGGTCCATCTGCTACACACTAGGGAAGTCCCCACCTCCAAGCCCCCTGCAACATCTCCCCCCATGCCCAAAATGCCCCTGCCCTACGCACTGGCTTCAGGTGCTCCCTACACCAGGGCCACCAGAGGGGACCGCAGAGGCCGGGAGGCAGAGGTGAGGGGGAAGGGCCCCTCCAGGCTCCTGATCATGCCAGCTCCCCCACCCTGCGCCCAGGCTTTCAGAAAGGCTGAACCCCAGCCTCCTGCTTGAAAATATAAACAAATGTGCCCACAAATAGCAGTTTTAAATCCAGAAGAAATCTGCCACGTGGCGCTTCCCATTTTCTGAAGTGCTTTCTGAAAGGATTCTGGGGTAAGTCTCAGGGTCCGCCCACCTGCCTGGGCCCTCAGCCCCCGGGTGCGGGTGCTGAACAGACGGGCCTCGGGGTGCGGCCCAGGGGGCTGGGTTCCCAAAGCGCGGCCAACCCCCTGGTTCCAATCCCACCTTGGACACCGTCTGGCTGTGTGACCCCAGGGTAGTCACTTGGCCTCTCTGTGCCCCAGCCCTTCGTCTATGTGGTAGAAATAACAGAAAAGCCTACTGTGCGAGTTGGTGGGGCTGCGGCCACAGACTACAGCCGACTCTGTGGCTCAACACCACAGAAATTCATTCTCGCAGAGATCTGGAGGCCTGAGGGCCGAAATCAAGGTCACGTAGCCTCTTCCCCAGGGCGTCTATGTATCTCAAAGCTCGGTCTGCCCCTCTCTTACAAACATGAGGCAGCAGTTAGGGGTCCCCCCCAGACGATCCAGTGTAATAACCTCTCCTCAGAGATATCTGACTTGACCACATCCACTGCTACCCAGGCGATACCCACTCGTTCCGCGTAGGAGGGAACAGTCCCAGGGCCAGGGGTCAGGACGTGGACGTGCCCCGGGGCCTCAGCCCGCCGCCCCGGCTGCTCTGCGGGGCGGCCAGGAAGGCACAGCGAGGAGCCGGGAGCCCCGAGCCTGCAGGGTGCTCTGGGCGCAGGGGAGAGCTGCGGGCCCCTGGCGGCCGGCAGAGCGTGGGCTGCGTCGGCCGCTGTGATACCGTCTATTAATATTCAGGGTGAATTAAAGAGCGTTAACTCAGACGGTGAGAAAATGACTGTCATCTCCACTGTCCTCCGAGAGGAAGCTCGGGCGGCCACCAGGGCGTCCCCACACCTCCTGAGCACTCGCTCCCCACCTCCGCCCCCCACCCCGTTATGAGAAGAGGCCGGGCCGGGCCAGGCCAGCAGGTGTGAGCAGGAGGGGCTACACGCGGTGAGTGAGGCTCACTGTGTCCCTCATCAGGCTCACACCACCCAAGACGACAAAGAGATTTCGTTTATGGTCATTTCATAAGCTTTTATTTCCTTTTAGCTTTAATTTTAAACTTTTATTTTCTTTTTAGACATCGTCTAAATGTCTTTAAAGGAAAATGAGCCCACTGAGAAAAGATATTAAGTCAGCAATCACCTCGGCCCGACAGCGGGGTCAGAGAGGCCCCCCCTAAGCTGCCGGGTACCAAGGAAAAGGAGCAGTGTGGGTGCAGCGGGCCCCACAAACCGCCAGGGCCCTTCCGCTCAGCGCTCAAGGGGGGCAGGGTGCTGCCTGCATGGGGCCCGGAAACGCTGATGTGACAGGGAGTGACTGCCAGAGCCCCCCACCGTTAATCCCAAATGAAGAAGGGAACCTGGGCGTCTGGGGCGGCTGAGCGGCAGTCTCCGGGGTGCCCGCACTTCTGGGGAGAAAGGGGTTACGGTCTCCCATTGGCGTTTCCACGACTGGGAGCCACGGAGCCATCCTGGGGGCGGGGGCGGCCGGGCGGGGACACTGCTAGCCCTGCGCAGCGCCCCCCGGGCCAGCGGTCAGCACCCTGTAAATCACCGTTCTGGCCGCTCCCCACTGACGGAAACCAACGCAGGCGTCTGCTGCCCGCTCCGCCGTGCTGCGGCCCCGCGCCCGCCTGCTGCCTGTCCCCTCCTGTCCCTCCGGAACGCCACGGGCTCTGAGCGGGCTGCGGAGGGAGGGCCAAGGGCTGCAGACACGTCCATCGTCCCCGTGGCGTGTGGCCTGAGCCCGCATCCCCGGGGCTGCTCGGCCAGCACGAGGTCATTGCCGCCAAGGTCTCCTCACCGCGGCCACCTCTCTCCCTACACACTGCAGGCAGCCCTGCTGCTGAGACCGGAAAAGTAACTAGACTGCAGAAGCTTCTACAAAATACCTGGGCTGCCCTGTCCGGGAGAGGACGGGGAAGCGAACTTCAAAGGGCTCGGGGCGGTGGGGACACTGAGATGGCTGCGTCCGCGGTAGGAGGCCTGGCGCTGACCCGAGCTGAGCCTCGGAGTCGGGCCTTTACAGGAGCCGCTGCTCGGGCAGAGGCAACGGCAGGCGTTCAGTAAAGAAGCCACGCATGAGGCAGCCACGGCGCCCCCAGGCTCCCTCTGCAGTTGGCCCGTCACAAGGACACGGCGTGGCTGCTTGGATGCACAGATCGTGCCACACACATCGGGGGCAGTGAGGCGTTTTCACGTGGTCTAGATTCGGGCCCTGGTAACGGGCTGGGGAGCGTGCGGCGGGGCCGGCCGGGCCGNCAGAGGACACAGAGAAGCCCCCCCCCGGGTGCCGGGCGAACAGAGACGAGACCCCCCCCCAGGTGCCGGGCGAACTGAGACAAGGTCTCTGCCAAGGCGTCCGAGAACGGGCCCTGTCATACCGGGACTTTCGCTCTTACCGTCCGAACTCCATGATCACTCCGATGGCTCGTCTGTTTGGAGTCCAATAATAACAGCATTTATTGAACACTCACTATGCGCCAGGCCCCTTCTAAGTGGTTCATATCATTTCATTCCTTTAACCATCAAGACGCCCATCCGCAGCCCCCTGCCTGGCGGAGAAGAGCGTCAGAGCTACCGCGTGCGAGCCGAGCCCTTGTCCCGGAGCAGCTCAGTGGTAACAGCGGTACTTGGAGGAGGAGACAGATACCACTGTTCTCCCGATTTGTTTTGTTTTTGAATTTTTATTTTTTGAGAGAGAGAGACAGCGTGCGCAGGGGAGGGACAGAGAGAGGGGGAGACGATCTGGAGGAGGCTCCAGGCTCTGAGCTGTCAGCACAGAGGGGCTCAAACCCATGAACCATGAGATCATGACCTGAGCCAAAGTTGGACACTTAACTGACTGAGCCACCCAGGCGCCCCTGTTTTCCCATTTAATAGGTAAGAACATGGAGGCACAGAGAGGTTAAGAAACACATCCATGGTCACACAGACAGGAAATCCCAAGCCAAGATCAGAACAGCCAGCGTGGCTCTCAACACTGCCCTTCGACCTGGCCAAGGCTGCCTCTGGAAGGCCGTTTAGAGAGACCTCCTCACAGATCTGACTCCCGCAGGTGCTGCGGGGGGAGAAGTGGGCGCGTGCACCTCCCCCACTGTCCGGGCGGCCCCGTGGTTCCGGGTGTGTGTGGGGCTCTGCCCAAAGCCCCACAGTGACCTCGGGCGCGACGCTCCCCAGCTGTGTGGGTCGGGCCCTGGCCTCCCCTCTCCCCACCCCCCTCAGTCCGCCATGCCCAGACGCGGACAGCGCCTGCCCTGTGGGGCCATTCTGGCCACTAAATGCTCTGGCGGCCATGACGCATTTAGGACAGGGCCTGGCCTACAGCGATGGGCCTCCACAGACTTCAGCTACTGTTAGTGCTGCACCCTCGCCGGGCTCCACGCAGACTGACCAAGCGGAACGACTAACCAGCAGTGGATTATCACCGACCCACAAGCAATGGTTCAGAACACACCAGAACTCCAGGGCAGGACCGCATTCTGACTTGTTACCAGAGCCTTCTCCCCTGCGCCCTGGTCCCTGGGAGGCGGAGGCAATGTTCGGAATCAGCTTCTTACGCCCGACTTCACCCCTGCCGGCAGAGCCGACCCCGGCCACGGGTGCCCTGCCGAACACACCCCACCCCCCCCCCCCCACGGAACAGAAATTAACTGTGAAATCGCAAAATGACCAAGAAAACACCAAGTAACTGAATTTGTCCCCAAGTGACCAGATTAACTGTTCTGCTCTTCAGAGCAAGCGGGCGCAGGACCCGCGGAGCCGTGGACAGTAAAGCCGCGGGGATCACACACCACCCGCATCAGCGCACTGGCCCCGCTCACTTCCCCCGACCCTGCGCCCGCCATCCACACACCTGTCAGGGACTCGCCCTCGGGGGGATGCCAGCCTGGGCAGAAGGCGTCCACGCCTGAGGATTCCCACACCCCCACTAGGGGCGCCCTTGAGGAAGCCACGGAGAACATGGGGGCCCACCCCTGCCCCCCGGGACAGAGGAAGAGGCAGCCTCCTGTGGGTGCGGACAGCAGGCCACCGTCCCTGGGGACTTGGAAAGTCCCTGAGTTCAGGGCTCACTCGAGCCTCTTAGAGCAGGTGCTCTGGGATGGGGCGTGGGTATCCGTATTTTTAAAATGAATTTATTGAGATAGAATTCACATATCGGTGAGTTCACACATCAGCAAATTCACCCATTTGAAGTATATGATTCAGGGGCACCTGGGGGGCTCAGTTGGTGAAGTGTGTGACTCTTGATCTCAGCCCAGGTGATGACCTCCTGGTTCATGAGTTCCAGCCCCAAGTCGGGCTTTGTGCTGACAGTGCAGAGCCTGCTTGGAAGTCTCTCTTCCCCTCTCCCCTCCCCACCTCTCTCAATTCCATGGTTTTGTGCACATGCCCAGGTACACACCAGTATCACCACGGCCAACGTTAGAACATTTTCATTGCCTCAGAAAGAAACTGGCACCATGGGGTGCCTGGCTGCCTCAGTCAGTTAAGTGTCCAACTTCGGCTCAGGTCATGTGGGTTCGAGCCCCGCGTCGGGCTCTGTGCTGACAGCTCAGAGCCTGGAGCCTGCTTTGGATTCTGTGTCTCCCTCTCTCTCTGCCCCTCCCCTGCTTGCTCTCTGACTCTGTCTCTCAAAATAAAATAAAGACATAAAAAATTTAAAAAAAAAAAGGAAAGAAAGAAACCTGCACTGCACGCCCGTGCCCCCCAACTCCCCCCCAGCCCTGGACGGCAATGAATCCACTTTCTATCGCTGGACATTCTACATAAACGTAATCGTGCGGTACGTGGCCTTTCGTGTCTGGCGCCCTTCACCACACCCCGTGTTTGCCCACATTGCAGCATGATAGCACTTCCCCCGTGCACAGCGGAACAGTATCCCACACGTGGACAGACCACAGTTTGTCCATCTGCAGGCATCAGCGTTTTTGCAAAAGCCCCAAGAAACACTGCGGCAAATAGAGACATTTGTAAGTGCCTGTGCCTCTCCGCCCCTCCCTGTCCGCTGAACACCCCTTCCCGCTGCACCCCTGCCTCGTGCCCACCAACCTGTGCCCCCTCCTTCTCGCCACATCCCGAAGCTGACCTCTCCTCACAGCGGCCACTGCTGCCCCCACAGCCTGAGCTGAGATCCTTCCGTCTCAGCTCCTCCTGGCCCCCCCGGGCTCCACCCCTTCTCCACAGCCCAGCCCCCACCCAGCAGCCAGAGGGACCCTGCTGAGCCCAGGCAGGCTACACTGCTCCCCAGGAGAGGGCCTCCTCATCGCCNGGGGGGGGGGGGGGGTGCTGCTCTCTCTTTATCCCAGGGGGGCGGGGTTGCACGCAGTTGGAAACCCGGCCCATCTCCCCCCAGCTGCGTGACCTGGGAGGGGCTCCATTATCTCTCACACGATTGTCTTATCTGAAAAATGGGTCTGAGCCAGCAACAATGCCCATGTCTCAAAGCCTCGGTGTTGTATGTGTGAAGAGCGAGGGCAGCCAGACGGTACCGCTGCATCTGTGGCTGGACGACCTGTTCACAAAATTCTCTTGTTTAGTTCTTGCCTGAGAAGCGGTCCAGAACGGGAGAGGAGGGACCACAGGCATGGCCGGGGGGCTTGGGGACTGTCCCGAGTCAGAGGGTGCCCTCGGCTGACCCTGGAGTGCGCTGGCTGTGCCTGCCCTGCCGTTCATCACTGTTCCGCACCCACTCAGCACCAGCCACTCTCCAGCCACCGAGCAAATCCACGCAGGTGCCACGGCTCATGCGCATGGGGCTGACCCCCAATTCTCCAGCTGGGGTGTCTGAGGGGAGGGTGGCCCCACGCACTCGGTGCCCAGAGAATCCAGGAGGAAGGGGGGTGTCAGAGGGGAGATGGGGCCGGCTGTGACCATCATGATCTCCGCCTGCTGCCGGCCCAGCCTCTCCCCTGTGGCCGCTCTGTGCCCGGGAGACCCTCCCCCGGGCCCAGCCCCGTGTTTCACCCAGAAAAACAGCCGACTGAAACGGTAGCCGGGCGTTGCTTGTAACCACGGGGCATAAGGAGAAGCGTCAACCGGCTGTGGGACGGCCTCGGCCGGGGCGACCGCTGCTGCGTCACCGAGTCGATGCAGAGGTTTCCACACCGTTCGGATCCTAGCAGAGAAGACTCTGGAATAAAACGCCAGCGCCCACAGTGGGGTCTCTGGGTGGCGGGAGTTCACGTACTGTGCTGTTGCTCGTGCTTCTCTTGTCCTTCCTGGCCTCACGGCGCAGAGGCAAGGCTGACGTCCGGGAGCGGGACACGCAACGACGGGAGCCCGGGCGGGGGGCGCGGTGGGGGGACCGAACCCGCTCGCCCGGGCAGGCGTCCGGAGCAGACCCCGGGCCCCAGAGCACAGCCTTCCTGGGGGAGACGTGGGAAACCAGCAAACACACCTGTTGCCGCACCTGCACGTGTGCTCTCTGCACCCCCACCGGGGCGGGGAGTCAGCAGAAACCACGAATGACAGCGCCACACACGCCCGCGCTGCTGAACCGACCGCAGCCGCCAACTCTAAACATTGTCATCACACAGGACGTGCTGGGTTCTGGCACCGGGAGCAGCTAATCGGAGGCGATCTCACCGAAGCCCCACCGCCAGATCCGCGAGATTAGCCAACACTTACAAGATCCACNATCAACAAAGGGACGCCCACGGCCAGCTCCCTGAAGAGAGAGCTGACAAAGGGCACCCGCTGGCTGGTCGGCAGACGCTGACACGGAGGGTCCACGGGTGAAGGTTGGGCACCAGTCCCCTGCCGGCCCACCTGCCGGGGTAGCATCCCGTGAGCGCCCCCAGCACCGCAGTCTACGGGACCCAAAACGTGGGGGGGATGTGGGGGGGGGACTCCTTCCTTCCTTCGCATGTTCAGGACTTTTGCACTGGTGTCTGCACAGCGGGAAGCTTGTCATTCACTGCTCAGCCTAAACACCACCTCCTCCGTGAGGGCTTCCAGGATCATCATGAGACTCTCACAGGCTGCTGCAATCCTCTGCCTGGCTCTTCTGCTTCAGTCTGGCCACCTCTTCATCGTGTTGTTTATTCACTACTTGTGGCCGCACACACACACTAGCACGCAAATGTCATCTCCATGACAGCAAGGGCCTCATCCACCTTGTTCCCTGCTCCACGCTGAAGCACCTAAAAGGCTACTTAGTATTTAATAGCTACTCAAATGTTTGTTGAATGAGTAAACGAATGCACCGCCTCAGTCACTGTGCACACAGAGATAAAGAAGTAACAACCAGTGCCTTCCGGAAGCTCCATTCTAACAGAAGGGCTGTCATAGGAACGGATGTGTGCACGTGTTTGCTTCCCGAAGGGGTCGAGGAGACAAGGCTCAGGCTAGTGGCCAGGACTCATGGTGGGGGGGACGACCCAGCCCAGCCCAGACAGTGCGCGAGCCATCACCTTTCCTGCACTTGACCTTTCAAAAAAATCTCTATTGACCACCTACTATGTGCAAAGTGTCTGTGTGGAAAGACAGACAACAGGTCAGCAAAGAAAAGTTCAGATGAACGTCCGCACCTCCCTGATCTCTCCGTTTCTGCTGAGGCCACACGGCTCCCAACCGCCCAGACCCCGCAGAGGCCCTGGGGGTCACGACGCACCCCGTGCCCGTGCAGGGGGAGCGAGAAGGGATGGTGCGGCCCCTCACGAGTCTGGGGGGGGCCTGGCTTCTTCCATTTTACGAGGCTCCTGGCCAGCGAGAAACGAAGAGACGTGGAAACGCGGTATTGAGGTGAAGCGCTACTTTTCAGGTGTCGCTTCTCACAGTGCCACTCGCGCCCAGCAAGCCGGCTACGGGGCGGCTGGTCTCTTCAGAGATAAACACGGCTTGTTTTAAAGGAAAGACGGCTCCGCGCAGGCAGAGTGTGTTACGGCGCACAGGTCCGTGTGAGTGTTTGTCACCGTGAGGATGGCCAGACAGACCCCAGACCGTGAGGGGGCCCAGACCGTGTGGGGGCCCCCCAGACTGTGAGGGGGCCCCCAGACCGCGATGGGGGCCCCAGACCGTGAGGGGGATCCCCAGACCATGAGGGCCCCCCGATCGTGAGGGGCCCCCCAGACTGTGAGGAAAGCCCCCAGACTGTGTGAGGGGGGCCCCACAGTACCTGAGAAGTACGTCTGAAGAGCCACCCGCCCTTCACCTGGAGGCCCCCCATCCCCACGCTGCCTCCCACACGGCCGGGCACTCGGAGTGGCCACGTCTCCTAAACCCTGGGGACAGAGGAGGAGGGTGGGTCTCGGGGGCTGGAGAACATGGCCGCCGCCGGCAGAGCGCCGATGATGCTGAGCCTCGGCGGGAACGCGGGGAAGAGGCCGGCGCGGCGGGAAGAACGCGCTCGAATGGAGCAGACACGTCCCCTCACCGCCCGTCCACATCTAAGACGCACCCGGGACGATTCTCACCCAGGACCGCGGGGACACACGCACCAGGGCTTCGGCCGCAGCCTCGACCGTGGAGCACGGCTCTGCGGCCACCCCGGGCGCCCTCACGGGGACTTGGCGGGCACCCCGTGGCCGTGAGCACGACGGGGCACGCACGGCACCCGGACGTCACTGACCGGAATACAGCAACGCGGACGGAGAAAAATAGGACTCGGGTCAAGGTCTAGGGCGCCGGGGCCCTGAGCTCCTCACAGCACCTCCAGGCACAACAGTGCTGAGCAGCCCACGTAAACGCAAGCCCGCAG
>NW_027529584.1:278813-280351 GCF_008692635.1 Crocuta crocuta | reverse complement strand
AGGAAGGGAAAAGTGAGGGACCCCCACGACCGCATGAGGAGGGGGTCTCTGCACCCCCGGCGGCAGCAACACCCAGCGCCAAGAGCAGCTGCCCCTCGACGCGGCCCCAGCGGGCTCCGGGCGGCACCAGAGCAGGGACGACGGCGGCCCAAACGGGTGGAGGCACACCCACCGAGTTCGAAAGAAAGCAGAGAAACAAGGAACAGAACTTTCTAGAAGCTGGTGTGAGCTGCCGACTTCAGCCAAGACAGACCAGCACAGGCGGCGCGGCCAGCCCTGCCCGGGGTGCCCAGAGCCGCCCGGTTTCCGCCTTCCGGCAGACGACGCAGCAAAGGGCCGAGGAAGCGGGCGGTCAGAGCCTCCGGGGGCCACGGGAAGCCTGACCACTGACGAGTGTGGACCCACGTGGGAGGGGGCTCTGTGACGGTCACGCCTCACTCCTAACCCTCAAGCCAAGCCTCAGAGGGCAGAGGGCGCCTCCAGAACAGGTGGGGGCCGGTGGCCTCCCGCAAGCCCCCCGCTTCTCCAGGCGGGTCCCTGACCACAGCCCCGGCTGGCGCCCTGTGAGACCCGCTCGTGTCCCCACCCCCGACCCCGGCCGGGCTCTGACCGCTCACCCGGGGACTCGGACGCTCGTGACGCCAGAGAACCACGGCTCTCATGACATCTCAGCCCTCATCCCACGCTCCCGGAGGGAAGGGCGGCCCTGGGAAGGGTCCCCTTGCTTGTCCCCTCCCCACAGCTCACCCCTCCCGTGGACCACACGCCGTCTCTCCCGCACTCCAGCCACGCTCGGAGCAGAAGGAAGGAAACGGGAAGTCCCCGTGTAGACGGCGCGGACCGGCCTCCTCCCCGTGTCCCCCACGGCTGGGACCTCACGGCCCGGCCTGCGCTCGGCCCCACGCAGGGAGGCGTGTGGACTGTCCACGCGCACACGCGTCATTCAGAAGCAGGGCTGCTCCCTGGTCTCGGCAGACGTGCCCTGGGGGACCAGACNCCGCCCCCCCCCCCTCCCGCTCTGTTACCTTCTCAGAAGGGAGGGTGGTAAACAGCAGCTGCCGGCCACTTCCCTGAAGTCACCCGGAGCTCCGCTGCGTGGCCGGGGTACGGAGGACACAGCCCTGTCACCGCACCCTGCGGGGGGGGCCGGCTGCCTGCCTGCCCCCCACACCACCCCCCANCAGGTGGGGGGGGGGGGGGGGTGGGGGCTCTCGCTTGGCCCCTCCCACCTGCGCCTCCCTTCCTGAGGCCGGTCTCCCGGTGAAAGGGCAGATGCTGGAAAACGGGCGGTCCCACCCTGCAGCCCTCTCCTCACTCACCCCTAACAGCCTGCACGGATAAGACCCGNTGCGGGCAGCTGGCCGGACAGAAGCCACGTCCAGGGAGCCCAGCAGGGCGGAGAGAAAGAGGGGCCGGGCGTGGGGGGGCTGTTCCCCAGACTGCTCACCTTGCCTGGGGGGGGTGAGTTTGACGTGTGTCCATCCCCTGGGCGCCTGGCCTGCTCTGTGGCAGACACTGGATGGGGGGGGGGGGGGGGG
>NW_027529584.1:278433-278741 GCF_008692635.1 Crocuta crocuta | reverse complement strand
CTCCAGCCCCAGTGGGGACCCCCCCCGCCCCAGCCACTGGCCTGCTGCGTGCACACAGGCACACACTCACGCACACGCGCACACGCACATCCCGCCAGGAACATCTGTTTTGACACACAAATTATTCAAGTCAGTCCACGGGACACGAGTGGGCAATTCCTGCACATGCGGCTCGGCTCAGCTGCGGAGGACACAATGCTTCATCTTCTGGGTACAACCCTCCCCGCTACACCCCTGCCCTCCACAGCCCCTGCCCTCCACAGCCCCTTCCCTCCACACCCCTTCCCTCCACAGCTGCTGCCCCTCCC
>NW_027529584.1:267046-278419 GCF_008692635.1 Crocuta crocuta | reverse complement strand
GGATGGGTTTAAAGAAGTAGCTGAAGCCCCTCTGAGCCTCCCTCTTCCCTCCCAGGGCACACCCCCTCCCCTCACACCCCCTCCCCTCTACAGCCCCTCCCCTCACAGCCCCTTCCCTCCACAGCGAGGCCCCCACCCAGCACGGCCACCCCCAGAGCCAGGAGGCTGAATCTGCGTGGACCCCGCATCGCACCCCCTCCGCCCGGCGTGATGTGGAACTTCGCCCGGAGGGGCTTTTCGGAAGCGCTGGGCTGGGAGGGCTGGGTGGCCGCGCCGGGGGAGGAAGCGGCCGCTCCGGCCCTTCGGAAACAGATCCGCGGGGACCCAGCGGCGACCTCCACCACGGGCGGCGGAACGGTCTGGAAACGTCTGTCCTCGCCCCGCGGCGCCCCGGCCCCCACCCCGAGGGCCTCCTCNGTCCGCCATGCAGCCCGTGCCCGGAGCCTCTGGGACGTCCGTGGCCCGGCGCGCACACCCGCGCGCACACGCATGCACACGCACACACACCCCCAAGATGGCTCTCCCTCCCCGTCTTCACAGAGCTGCGGTCAGGAGCCGGGCCGGGAGAGCCGCGCAGGGCCGGGGCCGGTGGTGTTCCGCGGATGCGGCCACATCTCCCCCGCTGGCGACCCGGGGGCTCGGCGCAAGGCCCGGGGCGGGCCGCCCTCTGCTCGCCCCCCAGAGCCGAGACCCAGATGCCGCCGGGAATTAAGCGATTATGAGGAACCACCGAGCCGCCTGTCGGGTGTTTACCCTCCGGTCCGGCTCCCCCCCCCCCAGCCTCCAGGTCAAAAGAGAATAAACTGCTGTGTCCCCTCCTCCCCCCAGAACTTGGGGCTGCGGCGCCGATGGGCCAGCTCCCTGGCAACGCGGGCGTGCAAGACCGTAAAAGGCGAGGTGCGTGCCGGACTTACACGCGTGTGCGCGCGCACACACACACTCCCTCCCAGGATAGAAGGTCCACCAGGTGTTACTCAGAGGTGCTAAGGAATTTGCCCCAGCAACAGGAAAGCCCCGGGTCCGCCCCGAACCCCGACTCCTGCGTGTTGGGGACCCGCAGGGCAGGGACGGCCCCAGAGGACCCCCTGTGGCTTCTCCAATGATTAACACACTCACCTGACGGATTTCACAAAAACAAAATGGGCTTTAAAGGGGCCACAGCGCCCCAAAAGCTCAAAGGCCACAGGAAGGCTCCTTCGGGCCGGCGGCCGCGGTTGACCAGGAGTTTCCCCCGCGGGACTCAGGGCCGCGACCCGAGCCCGGCCTCCCCCGCCGAGCAGGGGCTCTGCTCGGGTAGGGCCCGGAGGCTGCAGACCGCCGCACACGTGCCCACAGCACTCGTCCTGACGGACAGAAAGTGGGCACAGCCCGACGGCCGCTGACGGCCACACGGATCAACAAAATGTGGGCCGGGCCGTGGACTCCTATTCAGCCGTCAAAAGGAATGCAGCCCTAACCCCTGCTCCCGCACGGACGACGTTGCAAACATCGTGCACCCGGCTCTGGGTGCAGGAGCCGCAGACCTGCAGCGACAGAGGGCAGATGGGTGCTGTGGCCGCAGGGTGGGGGAGAGGAGGGAGGACAGCTCACCGGGACGCGGTTTCCTTTGGGGACGACATCGTGCAGGAGTAGACAGAGGTGGTGTCCACACAACCCTATACATGTACCAAATGCCACGGAATTATTGACTTCACAATGGTTAATTTGGGGCGTCTGGGTGGCTCAGTAGGTTAAGCGTCCGACTTCGGCTCAGGTCATGATCTCCCCATTGGTGGGTTCGAGCCCCACGTCGGGCTCTGTGCTGACCGCTCAGAGCCCGGAACCTGCTTCGGATTCTGTGTCTCCCTCTCTCCCTGCCCCCTCTCCCACTCATATTCTGTCTCTCTCTCTCAAAAATAAACATTTAAAAAAAAGAGCGATGAAGGAGTACCAGCCTTTCCAGACATTAAAATATATCATCAGTATAGAAATAATGTGTTCGGTCCGGCTGCGTGAACAAATAAATCAATAGGACAGACGGGGATACACAGATCCAGTTACCGATGAGAATTTAATATGTAATAAAGTGGCACTTCTTTTTAAGTTCATTTATTTTTGAGAGAGAGAGAGCATGCGTGCTTGCAAGCAGGGGAGGGGCAGAGAGAGAGGGAGAGAGAGTCCCAAGCAGGGTTTCCGTGTGGAATCGGGGTCCACAAACTGCAAGATCGTGACCTGAACTGAAATCAAGAATCGGACCCCCAACCAACCGAGCCCCTCACATGCTATACGGTGCTTGTAATCAATAAGAAAATGCTGGTTTGTAAATAAGCAATATTTAGAGAACTGAATAATTTTAAAAAATATTCTTATACAAAAATCAATTTCAGATGAATCAAGTATATAAACATAAAAAGGGAAAAAACGAGACATTCCAGGAGAAATCATGAAAAGGGCCTCTTCAGCAAAGCAGAAACACCAGAGATGAAGGACATTACATCTGACTACGCAGAAATGTAAAACTTCCCCAAGGTGAAAAATGCCATGAACAAAATCAAAAGACAACTTATAAACCAAGATAAAATACTTGTGACACAAATTTCAGACTCAGGTGTGGGTCCAGGTTTCATGGGGCCCAGAGTTCACTCCGCGTGGGGAGCCCTGTTTAAGAAGAATAAAAACAGGGGCTCCTGAGTGGCTCAGTCAGTTGAGCATCGACTTCGGCTCAGGTCATGATCTCATGGTTCATGGGTTCAAACTCCATGTCGGGCTCTGTGGTGACAGCTCGGAGCCTGGAGCCTGTTTCAGATTCTGTGTCTCCCTCTCTCTCTGACCCTCCCCCACTCACACTCTATTTCTCTCTCTCAAAAATCAATAAACGTTAAAATTTTTTTACAAAGAAAAACAAAAAGAAATTCCAATGCAAAACAGTACAAATATGATTACTTATAAAGAATGAGGAAAATGAATTACAACAAATTCTATACTTTAAAAAGCTAACAAATCCTGCAAATATCACAAGATCCACAAAAATGGCACTGTGGGCTTTTAAAATTTTTTTAACCTTTATTCATTTTTGAGAGTTGGAGACAGAGCATGAGGAGGGGCAGAGAGAGAGAGGAAGACACAGAATCCAAAGCAGGTTCCAGGCTCCAAACTGTCAGCACAGAGCCCGGTGTGGGGCTCGAACCCACCAATCNTAAAAAAAATTTTAAAAAAAAAAACCACCAATCGCAAGATCATGACCTGAGCTGAAGTCGGACACTTAACTGACTGAGCCCCCCAGGCATCCCTGGTATTGTGTTTTATTAATTAACTGTGTAACACACCTCCATTAACACTTCTTAAAATTTTTTTAGCTGCAGGGCACCTGGATGGCGCAGTTGGTTAAGCATCCAACTCTTAATGTTGGCTCAGGTCATGATCTCACAGTTCGTGAGTTCGAGCCCCATGTAGGGCTCTACGCTGATGTTGCAGAACCTGCTTGGGATTCTCTCTCTCCTTCTCTCTCTTCCCTTCCCCCATTTGGTGTGCACTCCTTCTCGCTCTCTCTCGCTCTCAAAATAAATAAACTTTAAAAAAATTGTTTTTCTGTTTAGCTGCATAATCTTTGATGACCTCTGCACAATGACCTTGTAACATTTTGCCTCTTTTGAGAGAATAGACAGAAAACTTCTCTCTCTTAGAATAACTGATAAAATTTTGTTCTTTTAAAGTGCTATTGGTAGTTTAAAAATATTCTTTAACAAATTTCTTTCACATAAAATTATAACAAATGTACTTGGGTGTTTGAACACGAGTTCCAGGGAGTACATCTGAATTCTGAGAACTTCTATGCGATTTGATTACCACCAAAAAAGTCCATTAGATTTCTGACGGATTATGTCTGTTTGCAGGATTATCGGGGATAATGTTCCCACAGGAGCACTTCGTGGCCGGCCACAAGTGGACAAAAACCGCATCATGCAGAAGTTTTACTCTGCAGGGCTGGATGGGCTATTTGTGGACTGGCTTTCATCCACTTCAGACCTCTTTCCGCACACACTTCCACATGCTTCCAGTGCCAAATTCCGTGAGATGTGTGGATACGTGTCCATATAATGGTAAAGCCTTTGGCCACATAGGACCGAGGGGGATAATTCAGCACAGAGAAGACTGAAGTCTTACAGGAAGCCGTCCCTCTCTATAATGGCTGGTGCTGATCTTTATACCCACAAGTGACAGAAAGGCCCCTAAACATAGCCCGCTTCATCCGAATTAAACATAACCCGAGTGGAACTGCCTCCTGGCCAGATCTCAAAAATGCCACTGCCTATCCAAACACAAGCATGAGGGAAAGTCCCCGCTGGAAGGGACAATCCTCTTGAAAGACTGCAGTGACAATCAGTGACAATAACTTACTCGGGTGAATCCTTCCCAGGGTTTATACAAGTGAGGGTCTCTGAAAATTGAACGTCACTGACTTCATGATACATCTGCCTCATGACAAGCTGAAGACTGAATCGCTTAATATATAAAGAGCTCTTTCAAATCAACAAGACCAACAACGTAGGGGCACAGTTCAGCAACCCTAGGAAAACATGAGGTGCTGCTGCAACACAACTTCCACTACATAGTAAGTGAAAAAAAGAAAAAAACAAATACTGTCAGGGGTGCCTGGGCAGTTCAGTCGGTTAAGCGTCCAACTTTGGCTCAGGTCATGATCTCACAGTCCATGGGTTCAAACCCTGTGTTGGGCTCTGTGCTGACAGCTCGGAGCCTGGAGTCTGATTCCGATTGTGACTCCCCCTCTCTCTGCCCCTCCCCTCTCATGCTCTGTGTCTGTCTCTCTCAAAAATAAATAAATAAGTAAATATTAAAAAACTTAAAAACAACAGCAAATGCTGTGTGTATGTATTCCCTTGTTTGCATATAAAACAGGAATGTTTCACATCTCAGGAAGCTTACACACAGGCTAACCGTGGTCGCCTCTTGGGAGAGGAGGGAAGGACTGAGTTTGGTTGTTCAAGATCCCACTTCCTTTCGCACAGTGTGAATTTTTTACACGAGGAGGTATTACTTTTTTTTACTCAAAGAGCCATTATTTACTAGAACCCAATGACCCGTAAACCTAAAAAGGGTACGTTTTACTGTCATTAAAATAAACAATCATAGGGGGCGCCTGGGTGGCTCAGTCGGTTAAGTGTCCCACCTCGGCTCAGGTCATGATCTCACGGTTCATGGGTTCGAGCCCCGCGTCAGGCTCTGTGCTGACTGCCAGCTCAGAGCCTGGACCCTGCTTTCAGATTCTGTACCCCCCTCTCTCTGATCCTCCCCTGCTCATGCTGCCTCCCTCTCGGTCTCAGAAATAAATTATTTTTTAAAAATTTAAAACTAAATAAATAAGCAAACATAGATATTTTAAGCAATTATTAAATATATAATATAGATTATATACATATATTAAATACATACTATACAAAATATTAACCTGGTGTGTGTGCATGCANAATATATAATATAGATTATATACATTTATTGAGTACATACTATACGTAATATTAACCTGGTGTGTGTGCATGCACATCCCCATTACTTAAAGTTTGTTTTCCTTTGCCTTCTGGACTGAGTGGGGACAGAGGCGACACAGAGTAGTAGAAAACTCTGAACCATTTAGGCTAGATTCGATGTGTGTCACTGTTACTATTTGCATCGGGTTTGCCCCGTAATCCTGTATAAACTTCCTTTGAACACATGCAACTATATGCAATAGAAAAACACACAGAAAAGCAGCCTAAGACAAACCGACCCTTGAAAATCCACCAAGGTAATACTTCACANCCCCAAAGCCCCTCCGCCTGGCGCCTCCCCAGCAGCAGCGCCCGGTCCCCCCGCCGCCGGGGTGACCCCCACGGGCCGGGCCACGCAGCCCCCCCTTGTTTGCTCCCGCGGGAAAGGAAACAGCCGGCACCAGGGCCACGTCACCCAGCGTCCGTGGGCTGCAGCCCCCCCTGCAGGGCCTGGCCNCCGCCGTAGCAAACGAGGGCAGCGGCCTCGGGGGGAGCCCCGGGTCCCTCCAGGGAGGGACCCCACGACTTTTAACAGGGACGTGGGTGCCAAAGCCGCATCACTTACCACGTAATACAAACGGGGAGAGGCGGCTGGTCGGGTGTGGATAGCGGGGCCCCAGGCAGGGGTGCGTGCGGGGTGCTGGGGGACTGAGTGCCCCGGGCTGAGGGCTCGTCACCACAGCCCTGTGTGCTCGGGGTTCTGGAGNGTGGGGGAGGGGCAGCCACAGGGGGGCGTGGGGGAGGGGCGGAGGGGCTCACCAGGTTCCGGTGGAGACGGGTCTCCACTTTCTGGACGCCCCCGGCTCTCTCGAGAAAGCGCCTTCCCTTGCGAGGAGAGCCCGTGGGTGGGTTTTTAATGGAATCAACTCAACCTTTTCTGGATTATTCCAATAACTCGAAAATCAAAGCCACACCATGTGAAGATGAAGCAATGTTTAAAAATGAGTTTCAGAGAGGCTCCAGCAGTTTGCATTCCGGACAACAAAAAATTAAACCTAGAGCTACCCTACGAGCCAGCAATTGCACTACTAGGTATTTATCCAAAGGATACAAAAATGCTGACTCGAAGGGGCACACGCACCCCAATGTTTACAGCAGCGCTATCCACAACAGCCGAAGTGTGGAAGGAGCCCAAATGTCCATCAACTGATGAACGGATAAAGATGTCGTGTACGTGTCCAATGGAGTACTACTCGGTGATCAAAAAGAACGAAAGCTTGCCATTTGCAGCTACGTGGATGGAACTAGAGGGTATTATGCTGAGCGACCTTAGTCAGAGAGAGACACATGATTTCACGCATATGTGGAATTTAAGAAACACAACAGATGAACGCAGGGGGAAGGAAGGAAACAAGATAAAAACAGAGAGGGCGACAAACCTTAAGAGACTCTTAAATACAGAGAGTTAAATACAGGGTTGTCGGGGGTGGGGGGGACGGGCTAGATGGGGACGGCCACTGAGGAGGCACTTGCTGGGATGAGCACTGGGTGTCGTACGTAAGTGATGAGTCACTGAGTTCTACTCCTGAAGCCAAGACTACACTGTGTGTTAACTAAGCAGAATTGAAATTAAAAAAACAGTTCCAGATGTGGGTCTCCACTCTCCCTCCCCGTAAGCCCGCGAGGCGGATCCAAGGGGGTCCTGGCGCATCTTCCAGGACGCGGTCACCTAATCCCTTCGCGGACCGTGCCTGCCCCGGGTGGCGCCCTGACCCCCCTGGGGACCCTCGAGAACACCACACGTCTGACGGATGAACCGCCGGTGGATGGTGACCTCACACCCATCCCATGATGCAAATGTTCCCCAAACCTCCCTCCCCGAGAAATAAACCAACGACCGTCCCCAGCCGGCACTCGGGCTCCGGGGCACAGCTCGCGCGCCTTCCCCTCCTTCCTGCTGCCCATCCCCAAACAGCTTGCGATTAGCAGCCGGGGCTCGTGGACGACCCAGAAGCGGCTACCAGCACAGCGCCGGGTCCAGAGCTGGCCTGCGCCGCAGAACCAAACACTAAACAAATTAAGTTCATAACTACATCCTTCCGAGGCCAGCAGGCCCCCCAGGGTGAGACAAAGCTTCCGTTCCTGGAACGTGGCTAATTGGAGCACCAAATATAAACATCCTGGTGTGGTTAATTTTCCGTCTGGGATTTAGCATTCTGGGGCTACAACAGATAGGAGGAATTCTAGAAAGAGGTCCTTTAACTGTCAAGATTCCACAAAAGGGTAGAAAATAAACGGTTCTCAGGGTCACGCAGGACCCATCAATGTGGGAAGGAGAGTTCCAGCCACACCAAGAATAATCCAGATTAATTTCAAACTGTGCAACCCAGGGGCGCCTGGGTGGCTCAGTCGGTTAAGCGTCCGACTTTCGTTCAGGTCACGATCTCGTGGTTCGTGGGTTGGAGCCCCGCGTCGGGCTCTGTGCTGACTGCCAGCTCAGAGCCTGGAGCCTGTTTCAGAGTCTGTGACTCCCTCTCTCTCTGACCCTCCCCTGCTCACGCTGTCTCTCTCTCTCTATCTCTCTCTCTCCTAGAAATAAATAAAACATTAAAAAAAAAAACTGTGCAAACCAAATGAAACCCATGTTTGATCTCTTTTGGGGTCCTTCTTCCTGACAGTCTCAAGGAGAAAACCTCTTCACAGATCCGAAGGGGACTGGGCCATTCTGACCTCACTACCTTCGAAATTATACATCAGCCGGCTACATTATCCGATCTGCCCTTCCAAAAATCTGTGCACAGAGAATTAAGACCTTAAAGCTTCTAGGTCAGACCCTCTAAGAGTAGACAAACCACCCACAAGAGAGAGCTCCTGGCTTTCCGGGGTAGACCAGCTGACGGTAGTATACGGGGCAGGTCAACAAGCCATGCCCCCTGCGCTAAAGCCGGCCCACCACTTGTTTCGTAAATAAAGTTTTATTGGAACATTACCACAACCCCTTGTTTGCATATGTCACGCTGTAACGGCAAAGCTGAAGACTTGTGGCAGAGACCGCGAGGCCAACACAGCCTCAAATATTTACCATTTGACCTTTTACAGAAAAAGTTCAGGGGCAGCTGGCTGGCTCACTAGGTTAATCTTAGGGTCGTGAGTTCAAGCCCCACTTGGGCACAGAGGCTACTTAAAAAAAAGAAAAAGTTTGCTATTCCTTGGCCAAAGGTTTCTAAATGTCTTGACAGGCTGTCCCTATGCACAAAAGAAATTACGAGTGAGTGTCACCCTAACATATGGATGAGACACAAATTACTCCCTACTTACAAAGGGTAGAATAGTAACCTCAGAGTGGAAAATGTCCGGCAGACACTACCTTACCCAGGCCGCCAAAGTAACAACCCCAGAAGCAGGACGGACCGAAAACGCGTGCCTCCTGGTGATGCTGCAGTAACCACACCAAGAAGGCGTCACCAAATCCACTCTGAGGAGACATCAGGCAAAACCCCAGCCAAGGGACGGTCTACGAGATGACTGACCCGTAGTCCTCACAAATGTCAAGGTCACAGGGGACAAGGAAGGGCCAGGGTCCCTTCCGGATTGAAGGAGACTGAAGAGACAGGAGAGCCTGAAGCGTGGGTCCTGGACCAGGAACACAGGAGCCGTGCAGGACATTCTCGGGCAATCGACGAAACTAGAATAGGGATCGCAGAGCAGATAACATTTTCACCCGTGTTACGTTGTCAGATTTCGATCGGTGTACTGTGGTTGTGTAAGAAAACGTCCTTGCCCTTAGAAAAATAAATGTTTAGGAAGAAAGGGGCAGACTAGCAGCAGTTTACTTTCAAATAGGTGTTTCTGGGGGCAAACGTGTCCCTCCCCGTCTCTCCCTGTGCCCGGATAGACAGACAACAGTCCAAGTGGGTACGTTAAATGATAAAGAAATGGGGGCAAATTATAAACAACTGATGAAACAGGGTCAAGACCATAAAGGAGTTCTTGCTGTGCACGTTGCATTATGTCACAATAAAAGGTTTTTAAATGCTAAAATAGAATAGTAGAAAATTTAGGGGAAAAAAACAAAAATCCCCAAATCACCCTCAAGGACAGAGCTCTCATTTTGGAATCACTGCTGGTGGCTCAAGTTGTCGGGTGCCTTCAACCCCAGGCCGATAACGCAGAGAGGCTCAGCCCGGAGGCTCCCGCTCCCCACGCCGAGTGCGGGTTCCTGGGCGGCCATCCGGCCTGGCATCCCTGCACACCTGCTGCACAGCTGGGCTTCTCCACAGGACTCAGGACCTTGGGTCTGGTGGGAAGTAGGCTGAGGAGTGCACTCTTCCTCCTCCAGGCAGCCTTCCCAAAAGGAGCAAGGGGAGATGCTGAGTGGTGTGCAAAATCAGCTCGTGTGGCCCATGCTGCGAATCCTTTCTGATACCATCCATCTCTTGTTCTGCATAAATAGAATATTAACTTAGGGTGGTGATATCCCCACACTCCACTGGAGCTTCCGGCCAATGAGCTGTAAGCAAGAGTCAGACAGGCATCAAGAAGGAGGTGTTCTGGAAAGTTCTTTGCTTTCCTGATGAGGGGCGACGGATGAAGCTAGTGTTATCCCTCATTCTCCTATTTCCTGTCCTGAATACAGATGCAATGGCTGGCGCTATGGCAGCCATGTTGACATTATGACAGAAAGGCCAAGAGAACCACAATGATAGCCCCGATATCCTTGACCCATTAAGTCATGGCCAGCAGCTGCTACATTCAAACTTCTCCTCACGTGAGAAAAATAAGCCCGGTCTGTTTAAGAGACTGTCAGCAGAGTGCTGTTGTCTAAACCCATTTTTAATTTATATAACAGTATTCTTTCTCTTTTTTTATTCTGTGATCACATACACTGCATCATATTCTCCCAGGTTCCTTCCTGCTCCCCCTCCTGCAAGAAGATAATTTTCAGTTAAACTGTGGACTAATTCTCAAGTCTTTATTCAGACAGAACTCCCACGGGGTGGGCTCATCTGCATAAAGCTGATGATTCCTACTTTCCTTCCCCAAACTGCACATTTCCCACTTCTGCTTAATTATTGATATGCTCCAGATATATTTAAGATGTGACCCTGGCATAAAGTATACTTCAAACCCCAGCAAGGATTTCCATTACACGGATAAATAAAGAACGAGCGGCCGCAGCTGCCTCCCCTTGACGCCCGGCTGCCCTCCCACGCGCCTCACTGTGCCGGCGGCTCTTCCGCCCCGTCTGTCTGTCTGTCCGGCCGGCTGACAGGATTGGAAGACGGATCACACGCAGGAAGGAGCCCAGGGCTCTGTGGGGAATAGAGTTAATGTCAACCAGGAAGCTGTCCACACAGACGCAGAAAAGGAAGACCACTGTTTCCAGAAGCAGATTCTCCATGGCCTCGCCCAGCACGGGCCAGACAAGACTCAGCCTCCAGCCAGCTGTGTGACCCAGAAACAAGAGGAACTGAATCACACCAGGCCGGAACGGGAGTCCGTGGGCTCCTCGGGGCAGAAACCGTGAGGTGCAGCGGGGCAAGAGAGAGACAGAGACAGAGAGACAGACAGAGAGACAGAGAGCCCCACGGTGAAATGCCGGCACAAACGTGTCTCCTTCAACAACTGGTTTCTCGTAGGTCAAAAATTCTACCACCACTGGGTGTTCATCTGGGTTATGACCTTATGATCCCCAAAAGCCCAAATAATTGGAAATTTCTCTAGATAGGTTACAGGAGAGGGATCTCAGAACCTTCTAGTGCTTTTATCATTGAAGGCACAGAGCCGACCCTGGAGGGAGGGAGCACGGACGGTAAATCCTGCGGATCGTAGGGGCAGGCGTCACTGGCGGGGCTCTGGGGCCTGGGTGGGTTACGGGAACAGACCGCACCTGAGAGGTCCTGGGGAC
>NW_027529584.1:258339-266800 GCF_008692635.1 Crocuta crocuta | reverse complement strand
GCTGTATAAATGCCTTTTACCTAATGTCTCAACAATCCCTTCCCGGAAGTCAGAAACGCACAAAATTGCCCCCCAAGACCTACTTCTTCTTATTTCACATGAGAAAAGTTAGTATGCGCTACACGCCAACCCAGACGCCCACCCGAGCTCCTACAACGTCGCTTGGGGACGACAGAAATCCTAGCTACACGGACCGAATGACTGTGTTAGTAAAAAGTCATAGAGCATCGCTCCCGTCAGGCGGCTCTTGTAATTGTTGTCACGGTTGGTTTGGAGGAGGTGCTTCCGCAGAATCAGAGACGCTCGGCCCTTCTGCGGACACGAGACAGCCTTTCCAAAGTGCCCACATTTTGGGGTTCCGTCAACTGAACTGTGTCATTTGGGACTGTGTCCACTTATTTTGCTTCTATGTTGTCTTGAATTTGGGGGATCCAAAATTTACATTTTATTGTTAAATGCGTATCTAAAAAATAATATTTATGTCATATACATAGACAGAAAATAAAGTTTACCAGGGTAACTGGGGGACTCAGTCAGTTGAGCATCTGACTTCGGCTCAGGTCATGATCTCACAGTTTGTGGGTTCAAGCCCCGCGTCGGGCTCTGTGCTGACAGCTCAGAGCCTGGAGCTGCTTCAGATTCTCTGTCTCCCTCTCTCCCTGCCCCTCCCCTGCTCACACTCTCTCTCTCAAAACAAAGAAATGTTTTAAAAGGGGGGACATCTTGTTGCATAAAGCTGAAATAATCACAGCATGTAACACACACATTGTTATGCACGCTTCGCACAGTAAATGCTTGCCTTTCTCTCCAGAGAAGCACGTGTTCAACACCCTCTACCGACTCCGCAGACCACGGGCCTTGCTTGGGCCAGCGCTCGGTGCAGCTCCGGGCCACGCGTGGCTTCCCACGCTCGCCTTCCCTCGTCTCTGCCATCGCAGGAACAGGACTGAGACGGGGCTCCTCCAGCCGGGCCCCTGGGAACGACAGGGGGCGGAGGCCTGGCGCTGGGGACAGGCACACAGCAGGAGGGGGGAACAGCCACGTAGCTACCGCGCCCATCCCCGCGGCAAGAGCTGGCCCCTCCCCTGAGCCCACGTGCCTCACGTCAACCGGGCAGCAAGTTCTAGCTTTGGGGAACGCCCTTCCGCCTCGACAGGCTCCGTTCCCCGTCGTGGGCAGGGGTGAGACATCGTACCTGCCTGCCGGGAACGGGAGGCACCAGCGTGGGGAGCTCGCGGCTCGGCCGGCCTGCCGTGAGTGATGGCGGTAATTAGAACTGCTATTATCATCAGCACCTCATTTCAAAGGTATTGGGCGGACACGGCTAGGATTTAGCTGAACTAGATTTATCTATTCTCACTACTGGAGGAGAAATCCGTCCCGTTTCCTCCGAGGCCCCACACGTACGTCTCAGGGTCCTGCCCTGACCACACCCCCCGACCGCACCCGCTAACCCCTATCCGTTACTACTGACTGCTCCTCGGGGCTCCTGGGGACCGGCAAGGTCCACTCGAGGTTCCCCGGGTCACTCTCCCTTCCCCTTGGACGATGAAGCCGCACAAAAAATCCTCAGCAACACGTACCACTTCTCTACCCGACCCTGAGTTCCCTTCTCCACTGTTTCACACCTGCATGAGCTCTGATTTCTTTAGGCTTATGTATTTACTCGGCTGAGGGAGAGGCAGAGAGAGAGAGCGAGCGAGCGACAGGGAGGGAGAGAGAAAATCCCAAGCAGGCTCCTCATTGTCAGCACAGAGCCTGACGCAGGGCTCGAACTCTTCATATGAACCATCAGATCATGACCTGAGCTGAAATCAAGAGTCAGACGCTTAACCGACTGAGCCACCCAGGCGCCCCAAGATTATCTGATTTTTAAGGGCAAGGGTTTAAAAGCCTTAGGTGCACCCAGGTGCACTTGATGGTAGGAATTTGTCCTTGTCCAGCCGGCATTTCCCCGTGTCAGCCCTACGCCGGCTCTGCCCGCATCGCCAGGACCCGGGACTGCGCCTCACCACGGGGGGGCTCTGCACACCCGCCCACTAGCCACGGTCACAGCTGGAGACCCTCACGACCCTCTGGCGCCACCTGCTGATTCCCCTCCCCCCTCTTCCCAAAGCCTCCTTACTCTCAAAAATGAGAGGAAAAAACAAAAACTGAAGCCTGGGTCGCTTGCCTTCCCGTCCCTTTTACCTCTTTTGGGAGCGTAAGGAGGGCATCAGTAGCGCGAGAATGTGCACGTGCCATGGAAACACGAAGAAGCCCAAAGACAACCAGCCTGTGACCTCCTCCCCCCCGGACAGCCCCATTTTGAAATAATTACTGTTCTTGTTTTTGATACCTACCTTTCCAGTTTGTTATGGGTATTATTCTTTTATTATGTGTACTATATGCATATTAAATGTATTCCATTATTTTCTATAACCTATGACATTAGAGGAAGATTCTTGTTACTTTGTTTCTCCTGGATTCTGTTCTGTAACGAGACTTTTCTACTTAACACTCACTCGGTATACAAGCTTTTCTTTTCAGTCCTGGCCTTCTGGAACATCCCTGAGCCTGCGGTGGACGTTCTTGGACGTGAACTTGGCTGTATATCCTCCCTGATTTCACCGCGGCGGATCCCTAGGAACAAACATCTGGTCAACGGACACAGGCATTTCTACGGCTCAGGACTCGCTTCGCCAAACTCTTTCTAAGGCACATCTGTTTGCATCCTATGAGCGAAGCCTCTTTTCCAACATCCTTGCCAACATTTGGCACCATCGGTTTTCAAAAACTGCATCCAGTGTGGTCAGAAATGGTACTCCTTTGCGTTCATCTATTGGGTGCCTCGTACAAACCAGCTGCGGGCCAGGCGTGCAGCCCTGGGCAAGCCGCCGGAACGGCCTGGAACTCAGTCTCCTCATCTGAAAAAAGGGGGGTGGGCAGCCTCACAGGTTTGCATGAGCCTGAGGTGGGTGCATGCGTGGGAAATCCCGGCCTCGTACGTGGCACTAGTGAATGTTCCCCGGCCCACAGTAGCGATCCTGAAACAAGGTCATGTATTTACGAGCGACACTGGGTCCTAGGACGTTTCCCGTTAGGGACACTGGATCTAAACTAGACCCGGTGGACTGGTAAAGATTTTAGGGTGCTGACATGAGCCGGTAACTTTCAATTGTGCAGCATTTTAGAATCTGAAAAGCTATTTTTATTTAAAATAATAACAGGGGATGGGGCGCCTGGGTGGCTTAGTCGGTTAAGCGTCCGACTTTTCGCTTAGGTCATGATCTCGCGGTTCGTGGGTTCGAGCCCCGCGTCGGGCTCTGTGCTGACTGCCAGCTCAGAGCCTGGAGCCTGTTTCCGTCTGTGACTCCCTCTCTCTCTGACCCTCCCCTGCTCACGCTGTCTCTCTCTCTCTCTCTCCTAGAAATAAATTTTAAAAAATTTAAAAATGTTAAAAAAATAAAATAAAAAATAACAGGGGCGCCTGAATGGTTCAGTTGGTTGAGCATCTGATGCTGAGTTTTGGCTCAGGTCATGACCTCGCAGTTCATGAGTTCAAGCCCCACATCGGGCTCTGTGCTGACAACATGGCGTCTGCTTGGGATTTTCTCCTTCTCTCTCTTTGTCCCTCCTCTGCTCACTCTCTCTCTCTCAAAATACATAAATACGCTTTTTAAAAAATAATAATAAGATGAATTTACAGATGGACAGTGGGATGGCCAGGTGGGTAAATTTACGCCAAAGCAAATATAGCCACGTGCCCACTGCAGAATCTGGATGGCGGTGCATCTCTGTTCGTGTACAATTCTTCCCCGCATTTTATGTATTTGAAAGTTGCCATGAAGACGGTTGACGGCTTGATACACTGTGGTTTGATACACTGTTTCACTTCCTCGCTCTCGGATTCCGATGGTATCAGGCCACCTTGCCCTCAGCTCTTGCCTTCAGGAATCCGCTTCCTCCGGCAAAATGACCCCTGCGGGGGTCGGGGGAGGGCTCCAGCCACACTCCTCCCCGGACATCCGCGCCCTGTCTCCTTGGCAAGGGCTACCTTGAATTGACCGCCAGCCACCGTCTTCAGTTCAACTGGACCACGGCCAGCGGCACGTGGTCTTCTAGAAGCCGGTGCCCCCTCCGTCCAGGCTCATCTGACCCTCCCCGCCAGCTCAGAACTCACGCTGTGCCGTCTGTGCCGCAGCGGCCCTGGACGGGCTTCTCCTCGGTGCCCATGGGGAGACGACCACAGGCACCCACCCCTCCCACCGATGCCGCCAAAGCAGCAAGCTCACGGTCTCTGCCAGCCAGTGGCCCTGGGCTTACGGAGGGAGGATCTTTATCAAGACGGCCGTGGGGGCGATGAGTGAATTGACGTGGCTCAGGTGGTGTCTGTATTTCTCGTCTCGGGAGCTCCAGAGTGGCTCAGACTCCCCGCCCGCTCCTCTCCCCATCCCCGGCGGGATCACTGGACGCCACTAAGCATTGTGGGAAACTCCCCAACGCCACCTTCCCAGGCTTTCATTCCACCTATTGACCAGAGTCCCTGCTGGCTGGGGACCCCTCGCGGGGCCTGAATGGCCTCGGTTCACAAAAGCAGGGATGCTGTCCACAGGGCCCTCCTCCAGGGAACCATCGTTCGGGAATTATTCATGTGCTGCTGGCTCAGCCGCCTTCAGAAGCGGTGACAAACAGCTCTTAAAGGGTCGCACAGGTCAGCGACAAAACGGGATTTGATTGACACAGATTCTATTAACCCGAGGTTTTTAAGAAAACAGTTGCCAAGGACCAAAAGAAGCCACATTCCACAGCTTGGGAGGAAAGCCTGGGCCCAGCGGCTGTGGCGGAGCGCCCTCTGCTGCCCATCCGGTGCTCTGCAGGCCGCGAGCAAACGCAGAGAGCACTCCAGAAGGTGTCACCAGGACGACGCACACTCCCAGGTCCCGCGCGGAGGGGCGACGCGGCTTCCTGAACACACGTCTGTCGAGGTGTAATCTACACACCATACCGTGCACCTGCTGTAAGGCCCCATCCCGCCCCAGCCAGTCCCCAGCCCCAGCCTCAGGCAAACACTGCGTGGTTTAGGGTATTTGGGCTCCTTCCATACTTTATACTTTGGCCGTTGTCGATCAGCGCTGCTATATACATCAGGGCGCATGAGCCCCTTCGAATCAGCAGTTTTGTATCCTTTGGATAAATTCCTAGCAGCGCAGCTGCCGGATTGTGGGGTAGCTCCATGTAACTTTTGGAGGAAGCCCCACACCGCTCTCCAGAGCAGCCGCGCCAGTCTGCATCCCCACCAGCCGTGCCCGGGTGCCCTTCTCCGCATCCTCGCCAGCACCTCGTTCCTGTGTTGCTGATGTTGGCCGTTCTGCCGGTGTGAGGTGGTGTGTCATCGTGGTTTTGATCCATATTTCCCTGACAATGAGTCAGCCCGTTCGTAAGTGAGGAATCGCTGAGTCCTACTCCCGAAGCCAATATTGCGCTGTACGTGTATTAACTAGCATTGAAATTAAATAAATATGGAGAAACTTTTACAAAAACCTCAGGTGCCGGAAATCGGTGACAAGTAGCCTCCGTGCTCCCGCGCTGCTCAGGGCCCGGCGCTCCGCCCCCCGCGCTGCTGGCCGGAGGCACGCGGTGCGGGACCCCCGCTGTCAGTGGACTTTTGGGTTGTTCCCAGTCTGGGGCTCTGACCAAGGCTACTGCTACGAAGGTCTGTATACAAGTGCGTGCACGGATGCACATTGTCACTTCCCTTGGGTAAATATCTAGGAGCAAATTCTTGGTCAGATAAGACCACGTTTACCCTTTTAAGAAACAGCAAAAGTGTTCTCCCAAGTGGCCCCTGCATTTCACGTTCCCACGTGCAGTGTCCCCACCAACACGGCCCACACGCCCGCCTGCCACTGACGGATCCCTTTGTCTGGATTCTCCCCACCCTGGGGGCAAAGGGCGCCATTTAAGAGGTTACCCCTAGTGGGGGTTCCTGGGGGGCTCAGTCGCCAAAGCGTCTGACTTCGGCTCAGGTCATGATCTCATGGTTGGTGAGTTTGGAACCTGCTTCGGATTCTGTGTCTCCTTCTCTCTCTGCCCCTCCCCACCTTATGTTCTGTCTCTCTCAAAAATAAACATTAAAAAAAATTTTAAAGGAGTTGCCCCCAGCCTGCCCCACATTTGATCCACATAAGGCAGTTCTTCTTAAAAAGTTAACTCAGTTGCAACATTTACACACAAGGAAGGCTCACATTAAGATCCCGATGTCTGGCTTCTGGAAACTCAGGTCTGGGACCTGATCCCACGTCGCTAGTTGGCAGACGGAGCTGGGGCTTCGGAGGGGCTTGCATCCCCCCCCATCCACACCATCCCCTGCTGCCTCCCCGTCACTGAGGCACGAACCACCTGCCCAGCTGTTTTATTTATCATCAGGTTAGAATGAGATAAAACGTTCCCACACTCACACATCTATCAAAAGTGGGAGACAAACAGCCCTGGAGGGAGGGCCGTGAATCTGAAGGAAACACGGGAGGAAACACAATTGCTCTGTGGAAGTCAAGGCCGAGGCTGTTGGGCGCACCTGTTCCCGAGCGCTTATTTAAGGTTCCCTGTGACGCCAGCTGCTTTGGAGTCGGTGACTCTTGGCTCTGAGCCTTATATTGTTCTTCTAGCAAATACGTACTGAGTCAAAGAAAGTCCAACAGATGACACAAGAAATACACAAACAAGGGCTCGCTAGATGCAGGCAGGTCTCTGTACCTGAATGTCAGTATCCGCTTGCACACGAGCCCCGCCCGGCTCCCTTCCAGCACCTGCTCTGGGGTGTATCACCCCCCACCGTGATCGTCCACCCCGTTTTTCAAGGAGACTGGGTTTTTTTTTAATTTTTTAATGTTTATTTATTTGTTTTTGAGAGAGAGAGTGTGAGCAGGGGAGGCACAGAGAGAGGGAGACACAGAATCCAAAACAGGCTCCAGGCTCTGCGCTGTCAGCACAGAGCCCGACGCGGGGCCCGAACTCACAAACTGAACCCTGAGACTGTGACCTGAGCCGAAGTCGGACGCCTATGACTGAGCCCTCCAGACGCCCCCATGGAGACTGGTTGTTAAGTTTGCTTCAGCCGAAGGTAATTTAAATATCGTGCAGTAACTTCAAGAGTTTTGTTTTAATTTTTTCCTGCTTGAATCCCCAGGGACAACAGCAGGTGCCAGCCCTCCAGGCTGTCCCGCGGCCCGAGAGGGGGGCTCTGGCGTGGTGTCCAGGCCACCCGGGGACACACGAACAAACACACGCGTTCACGTGCGTGCGCGGGCCGCCCGGNGGCGAGGCGCTGGCCCCGCCGCTCCCAAGCCTGCCGCCTCCGCGACGGGCCGTGACAGCAGCGCGTCTCTCGCGGGCGTGAGGACAGAGCAAGCGGGAAGGTGGCCGGCCCGCAGAGTCCCCAGCAGCTCGCAGGAGGTGCTGCCGGAGCGCTGTCGCAGCCGCTGGGCGCCAAAGACAACAGCATCGCACGGTGGAATCGACGAGAGAGCTGCCTCCGTACGAGGAGCGGCAACGACGACAAAAATCCCCGGTAACAACAAGGGCGAAGGACACGAATAGACAATTAAGAAAGAAGAAGAACGAAAGAAATACAAACAGGCGTTGAAAGGGGCCAGGGCTGCTCAGGAGAGAACAGGTGACTTTAGAACTTTCTCAGCAGCATTTTGACAGCACGACACACGTCTTCATGATGTCTGGAAGGAAAGAGGAGGGAAAGAAAGCCCAGGAAGACACATGGGAAGATGTTTTTTGCCGTAGTATTTACAGGAAGGGGGGGAGGAGGGGAGGAGGGAAGAGGGGAGGAAGGAAGAGCCCAGAGACACACAGAGAATCTGTAAACTCCTAACGCTGATTGGTCTGTGTATTGTCTGAACGCAGGCGCTCTCGATACATCTGAAGTCACACGCAGCACACACAGCGCGATCCAATTACTTTTCTGGAAGGTCCGCAAAGATGGTCCACAACCCTTAACCGAGGGTGGAGGGATTTGAGACCTTGCCGCTGTTCCTTTACACGGATTCTCCACAAGTGATGCGTATTCATTACTCTTCCGACTGCTGGAAAATAACCACTGGTTTTCAGGGAGACAGAAGTAGAGAAATCGCGACAAGACCTGGTGAGGAAGGGGCGCCGGTGACGGGAGGCTGAGTCAGGAGGGGGTCTGACCTGGTCTAGCGCGTGGAGGCGGCTGGAAGGGCCCTCGAGGTCACGAAGGTTCTCCAGCGGATTCAGGTTTTAGGAGAATCCCAGGTGCTGTGTTTGTTTGCTGGGCCAGTGACAAAGGACCAGAAACCGGGGCAGAAGAGAACGTGGAGGGGCGCCTGGGGGGCTGAGATCGAGCCCCGCGGTGGGCTCTGTCCTGACCCACAGAGCCGGCTCGGGGTTCTCCCTCTGTGCCCCTCCCCTGACTCAGGCACGCGTGTGCTCTCTCACGATAAATAAA
>NW_027529584.1:257292-257667 GCF_008692635.1 Crocuta crocuta | reverse complement strand
GGCCTCCTCCCATCTGTGACTTCCTCTGCAAACCCCTCTTCCTAGGAGGCCTCCAGCTCTGGGTCGGGACCTCACCGTGACGTGGTCACATGTGCAAAGACCCTATTCCCAAATGAGGTCACACTCACAGGTCCCGTAGCTTAGTACTTGGACACATGTTTTCACAGGTGGGGGGGCACCCTCTGCCCCCCACGGGTGTCCCCCAACATGGCCGTGAAGACACTGGAGAAAGCAGGCAGCTGTGTGGGGCTCCGGACACCAGGCCGCCAGGGAGCCCAGCAGACTCACCCTGTTTCCCAGGAGGTCCAGCCTCCTGACAGGACATCACCACTGCTCCCGTCCCGGGGGGGGGGGGGGGGGGCGGCGCCCGGGCCG
>NW_027529584.1:255589-257243 GCF_008692635.1 Crocuta crocuta | reverse complement strand
CTCCAGACGCTCACTCTGGGACCCACAGCCACGCTCTGCAGAAGCCCCGGCCACACAGAGAGGCCACGCACAGCTGTCCCAGCCGGGCCCCTGCACCGGCCACCAGGAAGGGCTGGACAGCAGGGACAAGGCCTCCTCGCGGAGCCGCTGCAGCCGTTCCTGAGTGAGCGCGGTGGGAACCCGTCAGCCCCTGGACAGAGGGTCACTTGTCACACAGCCCTTCGCGGCGGGGACGCCAGGACAGCCACATGGACGCGCGGGGTGTGTATTTTTTCTAATCCACTCGGGCTGCTGGGACGGCGTCCCACAGACCGCGCGGCTCGTGGACAGCGGACAGTCATCTCTCCGGGCTTCGGGGGCTGCGGGGACCAGACGGGGTCCCGCCTGGCTCCCGGGCATCGGCCCACTCGCTGCCCCGGCAGGCATGGCGCTGGCGCAGGGAGCCCAGGGGTCTCTCTGACACGGGCGCTGATCCCCACCTGGCGTCCCCCCTCAGGACCCCATCCCCTCCCCAGGTACCATCGCACTTGGGGTTGGGTCTCAACACATGAATTTGGGGTGAACAAACTTGCACCCAGTATCCATTCCACTTTCTTCTCTCTCCTTTGAGAGCCAGCGTTGGCTCCATGAACCCCCATCTGTGAAGGCAGGGGGTGCTGACCCCGCTCCCCGGCTCCAGGCTGCACCCACCACCCAGGCTGGCTGACCAGGCCCCACCTCCCCATCACTGTCTTCCCGAGTCACCCCACAATTTGCTGGTGCCGTCGGGAAAGGAGTGCTCGCTGCTGTCTGCGCGGATGGGGGCGCCAGCCCAGAGTGGCCGGTGCCCCAGAGAGGCTGCTGAGCCTGAGGAGACCCCGGGGACACAGGGGGGTCAGGGTGGACACCGGACGTCCGAACGCTGCAACGGAGCCGGGCTCAGGGAGGAGGGCTCAGTGTAGGCTGTGCCTGCTTGCAGGGACTGGAATTGGGGCCAGCGATCTCTCCCTTATGACGTGGGGACTCACGGAGGCCCCGACATCCCTGGCACGTGGCCCCATGTCCAGGGCTCCTGGCTTCCAGCAGGACAGACACCGGGAGCCGAGCCCACCCGGCCCCTCGCCGGCTGGGTGCGTCACGTGCCCGACCCCCCAGCAACGCTGGGCAAGACTGCGTGAGGGGCTCCCCTGGGCTCACTGCCCTCCCTGCTCGCGCCGCCTGCACAGGGCGCCACCTTGCCGTCAACGGCTGGACCCACCAGGGAGGCGGACCCAGCAGAGGGCTCCCTCCTGCCTCCTGCTGGTCATGCAGCCTGCGCACCCCCACACCTGCCGGCCCAGAAAGCCCCAGGCCCCTGCGCAGAGAGCCGCCCGTCAGGGGGCAGTGGGGCCACGGGGACACCTCCACCTGGGCCACCCGTTTGCTTTCTGTGAGATGCCTTCACTGTGGTGGTCAGTCACCCAGGATACAGTCTCCCTTCTGCAATTCGCCCCCAAAGTTTCCCGGCCGCCACCCCAGTCCCTGTCTCACCCACGCGATCACTCATCACCCGTCACGCCAATTCCAGTGGCGCTGACACCAACCTCACCCCCAGGAATCAGGAGTGAGCCACGGTCCGGCCGGCTGAGAGGTCGGCGCCCCTCCCTGCCCACCCCCCAACCCCCACTCTGCACAA
>NW_027529584.1:254098-255436 GCF_008692635.1 Crocuta crocuta | reverse complement strand
TGCTCTGTGCCCTAAAAACTAATCCCAACAGGAAGTGTTCTGTGTGTTTTACGCACATGATTTTAAGAAAATGTTTTGCTGCCAAACCCTCTTCCCGCCGGGGGGAGGCCCCTTCCCTTCTCTGCTTTTCAGGAGGTGAAAGTGGGCTCTGGCCCTCCCGCTCCCGAATTCCCAGCCCACGCCGCGTCCTTCTCAGCCCTTCCTGCCTCCCCGGTCAAGGCCGCCTTCCCCGGAGCCAACCAGGGCCCCTCAGGCCCCCCCAGTGCCCTCCACCAGGCCCCACCTGTGCCTCTGGCCACTCACTGCCGCCCCTGCCCTCCCCGGCGCGGCCACCCCGACCCCTTGAGCCCATCCATCCTCATGTCCCTGGAAGGCAACGGGAAAAAGACATGACTCTGCCGAGAGATTCAGACTGCTTCTCGGGCCTCCCGGGCATCCCAAGAGGTGAAGACATGAACACATGTCCCCAGAAAGGTGACCGACGCCGGTGACCCTGGCTGTGTCACAGGTGGTTTGGTCCTAACGCAGTAGGAGCTGCTCAAACTTTCCTCCGAAGGCAAACACAGGGTAGAATGTGGGAAGTCGGAGAAGGAAGAAACTCATTAACTGGCCCCTCCGGGACACGCTTTGTCACCACCTCCGGGCTGCCTCCTAGAACACACCTTTGGCGTATCTGACTCAGCCCGTGGCAATGCTTTCAGCCTACTTTTTAAAAAAAACTTTTCTAATGTTTATTTATTTTTGAGAAAGAGAGACAGAGAGAGAAAGGAAGAGAGAGAATCCGAATCAGGCTCCAGGCTCCGAGCTGTCAGCACAGAGCCCAATGTGGGGCTTGAACCCACAAACGGCAAGATCATGACCTGAGCCGAAGTCAGACGCTTAACTGACTGAGCGGCCCAGGCGCCCCTCTTTTAGTTTACTTCTTACTTGGGAGTAACTAGATTTGCAGGGAAGTGGTGGCCGTGGCTCTGCAGGCCCTTCCTAACATCCGGATCCCGGGCCTGCAAACCTTGCTCTCGCTGAGGCCCCCACAGCGCCGCCCCAACAAGGCCCCTCCTGTCCCTTCCCTGCGCCTCACCTACCTGTTTCCTCGGCGGGCAGGGCCTCGCAGCCTCGTTTCTCTGTCCACCTCCCCCCGGACCGCGCAGGTGCAGCGTGGGAGGCAGGCTCTCGCTCACCCGTGCGTGGGGGGGGCACAGGCGAGAGCGGGTGTGTTCACGGAGCGGGCACCCGGGACCGTCCCGTTCTGCGCCGCCGCGTCCATCCCGGGGCCAGACAGCGGGCGTCCAGGGCGCAGTCGGGTCCCCCTGGCCCGTGAGACGGCGGCAGGTGGCAGGG
>NW_027529584.1:240664-254008 GCF_008692635.1 Crocuta crocuta | reverse complement strand
GCAGGGGCCTGAGCCTGGGACGCCCCCGGGCCGTGGCCAGCACGTGCCCGCGTCTGAGGATCACCCCACAGGGCACACGGATCCAGGGGACCTTCTGCTAGAGTCTGTAGAGGGCGCTGGCGCCCCCCATCCGGCCCCAGGAGGGCGGGACCAACCGGCCGCGCACACGACCTTCAAGGCCGTTTTCGTCTCCTGCGCAGGCCCCGGGGCCCTGAGTGACGGGCGCCCCGCTCACCCTCCCCCAGCGCACGCACACACGCGCACACGCACACACGCGCGCACACACACACACACCCGGTGTCTCTGGGTCACCTCCTGCCAGCCCGTCGCATGTGCTGCTCGCTCAGCCGGTAAACCCTCCCCCAGGATCCAAATGGATCACACGCTTCCGTTTCACGCCGTCACCTGGGGAAGCACCTTTCAGCCCGACCTTCCAGACCTACGTTCAGGTGCAGGGGCGCCCACCCAGCCCTCCTCACCCCCCTTCCGCGACCTCCGTCACGCCCGGCGCACTGCATTTTCCACCCCATCACTCTGCTTACCGTCCGTCTGACCCTGCAGACGACAGGCGCTGGGGCGCGGGGACCCTAAGGGACGGCTCAGCGCCCCGCCCGCATCACAGCGACACCGCCCCGGGACGCCGTCCTGGACGCACTCGTCGGCCGCTCGGTTCACCGAGACGAGGAGCGGGGAGGGAATGTCCGTTTCTCCGCGGGGGGAACAGCGTCCCTGCCCGCTTCCCACGTGGGGAGAACGCCAGCTCGGAAGCGCGGAGGCCAACCCCAGGCTCCCGGATGGAGGATCTGCGTCTAGAGTTCCCGCGCGAAGCTCAGACGGAGCGACAGACGTCTCCGCAGGGAGCAGGCGTGCGCTGGGGGCACAGGGGCTGGCACCTCCCTTGTCTGCCCANTGGCAGGCTTTCCAAATTTTCTCTCTGGGAAAGCGACTCCTAAGAAGCCAGGGCAGGGGCAGAAGGGCGCCCACCCTGTCCGTCTGGGTCCTGCGGCCTCACTGTGAGCCCCCAGCCCCAGTCCCCGGGACATCTCGGCAATCAGATACCAGGCCCCGGGGGCCCCAGGACTGTGACGACTCCTCCCGGTGGGGACACAGGAAGATCGGTGGCCATAGCCTCCCACTGAAAGGCCAGGACGCCACAGACCACGAAATCGAGCAAGACCTCGCTCTCATCTACAGGTGGAAACAAACCACAAAAATCTCCTCCAGCAGAGAGGCCACCGGAAGTGGCCGCAGTGTCCCCCAACCCACGGGGACAGGGTGCAGCCAGGAGCCCGCACACAGGCGGCATGTGCCGGGACCTTCCTCTGCCTTCAGGACGTCCCCCGGGTCCCGGGACAGCCAAGGGCTCACCCGTGAGGGCGGGACAGTCCCCTGCAGACAGAGGGATGGAGGGTCCCCCCGCCCGGGAAGGCAGAGCCTCCACCGCGGTCCCGGCCCCCCAGCTCTGGCCGCTGCGGCGGGGCCGCGTCCCAGTGCTGCTGCGGTGACAAGACGCTCGCCCCCTGGCCACAGGGTCCCCAGAACCACGGGTCACCTCTTACGTTTACACACTCGGCAGTCTTTTCCAGCTACGGAGAAAGCCTTGTGGGAATTCATCATATCACGGGAGGGAATATTTTTTTATAGTCTGGGGCAAATGACTTTCATAAGCCTTTTGTTTAAATACAAAGGTAGGGGCGCCTGGGTGGCTTAGTCGGTTAAGCGTCCGACTTTCGCTTAGGTCATGATCTCGCGGTTCATGGGTTCGGGCCCCGCGTCGGGCTCTGTGCTGACTGCCAGCTCAGAGCCTGGAGCCTGTTTCAGTCTGTGACTCCCTCTCTCTCTGACCCTCCCCTGCTCACGCTGTCTCTCTCTCTCTCCTGGAAATAAATAAAACATTTAAAAAAAATAAAAAATAAAATAAATAAATAAATACAAAGGTAGAACCAAAACCCTATTCCACAAGGAGAAAGTTCAAAAACCCAGAGTAAAGGCGCATAATAATAAAAGCACATGCACTCGTGACGTGTCAGGTGCAGATCTAAGCACCGCACCCTTAGGACTCAGCTCATCCTCCTACTGATGCCATTTAAGAGAGAAGAAAGCTGAGGCACAGAGCAGTAACTACCCCAGGCGGACGGAGGGACCGCCCTCCGGAAGGCAGGCGCAACGTGGGAACAAGAAGTAAAGGAACAGAAGCACCAGGGGCGCCTGGGGGCTCAGTCGGGTAAGCGTCCGACTTCAGCTCAGGGCACGATCTCACAGTTCGAGGGTTCTATACCCGCATCGGGCTCTGTGTTGGCAGCTCGGAGCCTGGAGCCTGTTTCGGATTCTGTGTCTCCCTCTCTCCCTCTCCCCTGCTCACGCTCTGTCTCTGTCTCAAAAATAAACATTTAAATATATATATAAATATATATATAGGGAGAGAGAGAAAAAAACTTTAAAAAATAAATTAATAAAAAAGGAAAGCGAACCCCGCACGGATATCAGCAGCACACACTGGGGGCAGATTTCACAGATTTGATGGACACGAGTCAGCGGCAAAGAGGCTGAGGCAGCACAGACCTCAGGTGGGGTCAGAGCACAGATACAGGGCGCGGCTGGAAGTGATGCAGAGAGAACACATTACCTAACGTGCCTGGGCTTTTTTTTTTTTTTTATATTTTTATTTATTTCTAGGAGAGAGAGAGAGAGAGACAGCGTGAGCAGGGGAGGGTCAGAGAGAGAGGGAGACACAGACTCTGAAACAGGCTCCAGGCTCTGAGCTGGCAGTCAGAATAGAGCCCGACGCGGGGCTCGAACCCACGAACCGCGAGATCATGACCTAAGCGAAAGTCGGACGCTTAGCCAACTAAGCCACCCAGGCACCCCTGGGCTTTTTTTTTTTAAGTTTACTTATTTATTTTGAAAGAGAGAGGCAGCATGAGGGTGGGGACGGGGAGGAGAGTGGAGAGAGAGAGAGAGAAAGAGAGAGAGCGAGAGAGAGCGAGAGAGAGAGAGAGAGAGAGAGAGAATCCCAAGCAGGCTCTGCGCTCNTTTAAACAACACCCGGTAAGACATCTGAAGCAACATTTAAGGTGGGTTCTGATAAAATTTTTAAAAACTTTCTTTTCTTCTTAGAGATTTTATTTTTAAGTAATCTCTGAGCTCATCGTGGGGCTTGAACTCACAACCCTGAGATCAAGACTTGCACGCCCCAACGACTGAGCTGACCAGATGGCCCCAGAGGAAATTTTCAAGAAAACTTTCAACTTTATGTTTGTGGGCCCAGCCCCTGGGCTCCCCAGCGGAGCTACTCTTAACATCTGCCAAGGTCAGACTGACTCATTTAACTTCAAAGCAGGGACCCTGTTTCTGCCGCAAGCACACACTGAACATCTGCTTCATGAGCAAATAACCTTAAAAAAAAAAAAAAGCTCAAAGATAAGAGTAAAAGCTCGGCAAGTTCCCATAAGATGCAGCCGTGCACATTCTAAACATGGAAGACCGTCTGCAGCTCTCCGGGATGCCTTTCATCGGGGTGATTTATAACTTTATGGTTTTTAAAAAAAAAAAAAAATTATGTCTTTATTTTTTTTNACCCACGAACCGCGAGATCATGACCCAAGCGAAAGTCGGACGCTTAACCGACTGAGCCTCCCAGGCGCGCCCACCTTATGTTATATATCTATATACATAACCCGGACCAAGTGCTCCCCAGAGCACTCACTCCCTTCTCTATGAAGACTGTGTGTCCTGCGCAGCTGTCCTAACTGGAGCTTGAATAAAACTCTTCCTTTTTCTTTAAATGTTTTGTAAAGGTTTATTCATTTTATGTCGACAGGTCCTTCCTCAGGGAGAAAAAGCAGGGGATGGAAGAAATTCCGTGTCCTGAGGCACCTGCGGGGCTCAGTCTGTCTTCGGCTCAGGTCAGGATCTCAGAGTTCATGAGTTCAAACTGCACATCGGGCTCTGTGCTGACAGCTCAGAGCCTGGAGCCTTTTTCAGATTCTGTGTCTCCCTCTCTCTCTCTGCCCCTCTGCCACTCACACGTTCTCTCTCAAAAAATAAACATAAAAAAAAATTAAAGGGGCATCTGGGGGGCTCAGTCAGTTAAGTGTCCAACTGCGGTTCAGGTCATGAGCTCACGACTCATGGGTTCGAGCCCCGCGTCAGGCTCTGTGCTGACAGCTCGGAGCCTGACTCTGCTTCAGATTCTGTATCTCCCTCTCTCTCTGACCCTCCCCTGCTCATGCTGTCTCTCTCTCTGTCTCTCAGAAATAAATAAAACAAAAATTTTTTTTAAAATAGTTTAAACAGAATAAAAGGAAACTCTGTCCCGAGATGGTCAATGTGCAGACAAGGCAGCTGTGGTGTGTGTGACCAGAGAACTGACGGAAACCACACTTAGGAAGTTACAAGTGTTCCAGTGATGACTCAAGAGGGAGTCTCAAGTACACGGAAATTATATTTAAAAAAAAAAGATCCCAATGAAAATTCCGGGGTTGAAGAGCACAGCAACGGGGATGAACGTGTTTGCTCCGTGGCGGATTCCAGACTGCGGGGCAAAGAGTGGAATCAGAGCACCTGAAGTCAGGTCAGGAGCAACTGTCCAACAGGAAGAACAGAAAGGAAAACGCACGGAAGAAAATGAAGAGAACGGGGAGACAGAGCGGACAGCACCACAACTACCAAGACGCATATGCGGGGGGTCCCAGAAGGAGAGAAGGGGGGGCTCAGAAAAATATTTGAAGAAATAATGCCCCAAATTTTCCCAAATTTGATGAAAACCAAAATATACAGAGATCCATATGGACACATCATGGTCAAACCCTTAAAAGACAAGGAGAAAATCTTGACAGCAGGAGAGAAGGGACTCACTGTATTCAGAGGAGCTTTAGGGCCACGCGTGACACTGCATGAAGCAGGGGGAGGAGGAGGCCGTGCAGTGACATCCTCAGAGAGCTGCAAGAGAGCATATAAGCCAGGAGCTCGAGGTCCACAAACTATCCTTCAAAACTGAGGATGAGGGGCGCCTGGGCGGCTCAGGAGGTTAAACGTCCCACCTCGGCTCAGGTCATGATCTCAGTTTGCAGGTTCCAGCCCCACGTCGGGCTCTGTGCTGACAGCTCAGAGCCTGGAGCTGCTTTGGATTCTGTGTCTCCCTCTCTCTCTGCCCCTCCCCTGCTCACGCTCTGTCTCTCTCTCAAAAAGAAATAAAACGTTTAAAAAAAATACTAAAGGAAGTCCTTTGAGCTGAAAAAGAGTGACTTGGTATTGACTATCAGCTGTAAGAAGATACACAGAACCAGAAACGGTAAATACAAGCGCTACTATCAAAGGTGCTATAAACACATTTTTCTCTTTTCTTCTCTTAATGCCTTTTAAAAACACAAGTTGTGTTAAAAAAAAAAAATTCACCAGATTATACAAAGAACTCTTACAATTCAAAAATATGACAGCACAATTTTAAAAGTGTGCAAAAGGTCTGAATGGATATTTCACCCAAAGAGATCTAGGAACGACGTCGTAAGCGCGCGGGAAGGTGCCTNCAGCGCGCGCGCCCTCCGCGGACCCGGCGCCGAGCGGGGGGGACGCGGAGGCTGGACGCCCGCAGGCTCGGGAGAGGGTGCTGGGGTCGGGTCCCTCCCCAAGGAAAGAAAACCCAGCCCAAGGCAACCTGGCTATAGGCACGCGTGACCACGGCCCTCAGGACCTCGCACCACGAGACCACGTAATCGGACTGCGTGTGTGTGTGTTACCCCGTGTGGGGGACAAAGGAGGAGAAAGTACGTTAAAAACCACGCCCCGTGGCGTTCAGGGCTCAGTTCTCTGGGTACGAACCCCTCGGACGGCGCCGGCAGCCGTAAAGCTGCTTCCCGGAGAGAAGCCTCAGCGTCCCGTCTCCCCTGCGAGGACCCTGCTGCACGACTCGGGGGCTCTGGTCTGGGACTCGAGGGGTGCGTCTCCCCCTCCGTCTGCGGCCGGGACGCGAACTCAGGGCGCCAGGAGAGGCGGGGCTTCCGGCCCCAGGACCGCCGGATCCGGGAGACGAGCCCCCGGCCCCCGACCCCCGGGCGCTGAGGGACCCGGGAGGCCCTGCAACCGGCTCCGGGAGCGCCCGTCAGACCAGTGAGAACCGGGGTGCGCCCTGGCAGACCCCCCCCAGGTGCACCAGTAAGTCCACGGGGAAGGGGATCGAAGCTGCAAGTCCAGGGCGCCGGGCGCAGGCCGGGGCCGCCGTGTGACTGTGTGCGGACAGGTCTCGCCTTCATTTCCTGGGTCAGTGACTGATAAATGGAGCCAACTGTCCCTGGTTATTCTGCCTCAGAACGGGGACCTGAAGGAATGTTCCCACGCAGCTGCCGAAACGCCTTTGCGTCGGGGAAACTCCCGGTCTTCTCCGGACGGTCGTGCGCCGCCCGATTCCACGGGGGGAGAACGAGACTGAACAAAGCCCTGGAGTCGCCTCCTCTGAGCTGACCGGATTTAAAGCTGGGAATTCTCTCTGCCTCTACTTCCCGTCTGCCCTCCCGTCCCCCTCCTCCCTTTCTGCCCCACCTGAGGGGGGACACTGCCCCTCCCCCCCATGACTGGCTCCTCGGCGCCTCGGGCACCATCCGCTCCTGCTCCTCCGGCCCTAGATGTCCCGAGCGAAGGCCACAGATGTCAGATGTCCCCACCTACGTTCCAGGTCCAGATTAACCACGGGGAACAAATGGCCGTCCGTGGACTCAAGGAAAACATACTCAGTGTTTAAGCGGACTTAAGTTTGTTGGTTTGAGATACAGTTTATCAACATTTTAAAAAAATGAACTTTTATTCTACCTACATTTGCTGAAGGTCAAATAGGCTCATGTGTTTTGTTTAGTTTTAATTTCTTTTTTCCACTTATTTTTTTGAGAGACAGAGAGTGAGCAGAAGAAGGGCAGAGAGAGAGGGAGACACGGAATCTGAAGCAGGATCCAGGCTCTGAGCTGTCAGCACAGAGCCCGACGCGGGGCTCGAACCCACGAGCTGTGAGATCAGGACCTGAGCCGAAGTCAGACACTTAACCAGCTGAGGCCCCCCAGGCGCCTCTAGGCTCCTGTGATCTCTGTTCCAATCTGTTAATAAAAGGATGACTTAAAGTGATGGTTAACTTTGTCTCAACGTTTTCACGGATAATGGTTAAAATAGCTTTCAAAGCCCTTGGTAACCTAAACGTTAAAGTTCTGCTTGCATGAGAAATTGAGATTGAATTCATTGGCGATCTAACGAGATAAGAGGCCAAAGCACTCATTACTAGATGTAGGTTTGTGCCTCTGACTTGTTGCAAAAAACTAAGAATACAGGGAACCGTTGGAAACCATGCTGTGTGCCTCATGGATTCATAGGTTTGCCATCTAAAAAAAAAAATTCTAATATAACATAGAGTTCACAACTGGTTACTACTTAGTCTTCACTGCAGACTAAGGTTTCTACGAGTTAAAGTTCTGCTAAATGTAATTAAAACTGATAAAAACAAGAAAAGCAACTCTGTGTGCAGAAAAGTAAGAGATATGAAGGAAAAACATAAGAAAAACAAAAAAAATGGAAATCTATTTTTGTTGAAGCTAAAAGAAAGTAATTTGGTCCTCAATGAGACCCGGTCATTTGGAGAGAAATGGTTTGGGACAAAATCTACGTGCAAAGAAAAGTCGTACAAGATTCGTGAAGGAAAACCTTTAAAAAGAAATTTTATGTGTGGTCAGGACAGACTAAGGTTAAGATAAATGTATTTTAAAAGGACAGGGATGGGGCGCCTGGGTGGCTCAGTCGGTTGAGTGTCCGATTTTAGCTCAGATCATGATCTCACAGTATGTGGGTTCGAGCCCCGCATCGGGCTCTGTGCTGACAGCTCAGAGCCTGGAGCCTGTTTCAGATTCTGTGTCTCCCTCTCTCTGACCCTCCCCTGCTCACGCGGTGTCTCTCTCTCTCTCTCTCTCTCTCAGAAACAAATAAAACATTAAAAAAAATTTTTTTAAGTGCACAGGGTTAAGATGAAGATTCCTCCTCCTTTGATCCAAAGGCTGGGAAATGATGGCAATACCCTTGCTGCCGGCCTCCGAATCTTCCACATTTGTGCTCTTCCTGTTTGAGCAGAAGAATGGATGCCTCTGCCAGATGACGGATGGGCGATACATGAAGGGCTTTTCCTAAGGTACATGGGAGCCATTTCAGTAGACGCAGCCCACTGTCTGCCACACGTGGATACCCACGTGGCTGAAGCAGGTTGATGTGGGCACTGTTGAAAAGGCAGGGGAATCGACCTTGACTCTGGCTCTTTAACCCCCTCCCTCAGCAGCCAGTGATCAATATGTAAGTGACTGCTGGGCCGGAATAAAATCAGTGCATCCCAGACAACCAGGGAAGTCTTGCTTGCTCACAGTCCTACCCCTCAAGGCCCTGCTGGGGGTAAAAAAGGAAACGGGAAAGACCAGGCGGCTCTCGGAGGCAGAGTCAAGCCTGGGTCAGAGGGACGACTCCCTGCACCTCACCAGGCTGACAGGGCTTTTCCTGTCGCACAGCCAGCCCAAGGCAGGGCCCGGAGAGGAGGTTTCGGGGGCGGCTACGGGGAACTGAGATGAGGGACAACTTTCTTCCTTTGCCCTAGAGACGGGCGATTCCCCACCCGAGGCCATTGCTGTTGGGAAAGCAGTACGATTCATTTCTTCTACACAAAGGCTTGGCCCCGTACGAACTGGGAGAGGGAACTTGGCTGCCAGCGGAAATATCAACGACCACACTATCCTACAAGTGGACGTGTTTTGCAAATGTGAAGGAAAACAGGGAGAATTTCCCTATTTTCATTGTTTTTGGGCCTTAAGAATAACTCAAGATACAGGTTACCAACATAAGGTGGACCCTAATTTAATGGCAACCCTTTCTCAAGTCCAGCAGTCAGGAGGGGAAACAGTTAAGGGCCCCTTACCTGGGTCCAAAACAGACCTGGCGGAGGGGGCAGGGAAGGCCTCCATCTNCCCCCCACCCCTGGTCCTCAATATATATGTAAAAATAATACCAATCTGCTCCCTGCACCCACCTTCTCCTGGCCTCCCGTAATGTAATGGGCATGTTTCCTTACAGGAAGCTAGAATGACGGGAAGGAAACAACATCAACCAAAAAACCCTTTATAAGATTGAAGACCGATAAAAGGAGATCTAGGTAAATCTTCTGACTGGATAAGTATATAAAGGCTTTTCAGAATACTACTAGGTTTTTGAGTTGACTTGGAAAGATATAACGCTTTTGTTAAATCAGACTCTTCATGAGACAGATGTTTTGGGGGAAAAATTAAGAAAAGCTAAGATTTAGCCCTTAAATTATGCTACATTAGCCACTGTTTTACAAACACAAAATGGGAGCCTGATGGCCTTCCTGGAGAGGTTGAGGGAGGCTCTCACTAAGTATACGGCTGACACCCCGGAGGCGGAGATGATTATTTAAAGGACAAATCTGTCACTCAGTCAGCCCTAGATATTCAGGGAAAATGCACACATTGGCTGTTGGCCTTGAAGGGACCCTGGAGCAGCTCTTACGGGCTGCCAATTGGGTGTGTTACAACCAAAAACAGAAAAATAAGAAAGAAAAAAAAAAAAAGAAAAGGAGGTTTAAAAACAAAAACAACCCGAGGCCTTGGTCGTGACCCCACGTACTACGTCAGACTGGACTCCCCGAGGTCCTGGCACCAAGTGCCATTTCTATGTCCGTTCAGAGCCCGAAGGTGAAAACGTCCTCAGAGGCGACAACCACAGTGAAACCCCGCAAGCCAGGCCCCTTGTGCAGAGACCGTCACTGGATCTGAGTGCCCGCGGGGACCTCTCTGAGGCTCAGGTAACCAGGGTCCCTGGAAGGGGCTGGCCGGGGCCTGGGCTCTGCGCGGTGGCTCCCCTGAGCCACTGCCCGTCAGAACCCCGGAACCTCGGGTAACCCCAAACGTGGAAGGAGAACTGGCCGATTCCCTCCTCAAGCCCAGAGCTTCCTTCTCTGACCTCCCTCCACCCCAGGCCAACCAGCCAAACGCGGCCTGGCCGTCAGAGGCGCCTCCGGAAACTTCTACCTAAACTATTCTCCCAGCCCCTGGGGCGTGTGTGGGGAAACCTCATTTTTCCTCCTTTCCGGACACGGCCGGAGCCTCACCCCCCTGCTGGGAGGCGGCTACTCACTCCAGGGCCGATAAACGGTGGTGAGACTTCAGAGATCACTGGGTACTGCAGGCGGCAGACACCAGGGCTCAGGAGAATAGCGCGCTGCTGTATCGATTATTAAAGGAGACTCCATCCCACCTACGCTCCCCCAAAAATAAACTGGGGCCTGACTCCTGGACACGGTCCCCAGCCCTTGGAAAGGTCACAAACCGAGTAGGGCAAGGACGATGACCGAGCTCACAGGGTTGAAAGACCATGAAAACACCGCATCGCGCCTTCCATTTAGGGAGGGACAAAACTCATCAAATGGCCCAAAGGATGTTTAGTGGACATTTGTCAAGGGCAGTTCTGCAAGTGGCATCAGGCCGTGAAGTGGGTCTTAGATCCAATCCTCTCAGCCACACACTTGCCCTCCCAGAGGATCGAGCTGGAGACCCTCCAGGAGAGACTAACCGTCAGGTCTCCCTCAGATGCCAAGGTCAAAAGAAAAAAGTTCCAACATCTGTTGATATGGGTTAGTACCGATACTGATCAGGTAGAGGCCCTCCCCTGCAAGACAGAAAAGGCTCAAAAATAAGAATTCTGCTTTAGAAGACAACGCCCGTTTTGACCGACCTAAAAATTTACAAGTTAATGGTAAATGTCTGCCTTGACTCTTTCTCTAGAATCCCTCTCTTGAAAAGGTCTTCCATCTGGAAATAAAGCAGACTGTCTGCCTATACGCAGTAAAACTATAACATTTCACAAGCTTAAGATGCTTAAAAAAATTGTTTTAATTAAGTTAGGGCCAAACTCTTGGAAAGAGAGCCACTGTTGATTACTTCTGCTTCTCCGTCACCTGGGCTGTGAGAGATTCCCTGACAGGTTTACAAAGTCAAGGTCTCTCCGAGATTATTTGACAGGTCTGAAACTACAGACATGATCTTAAGATGCCACCGTGTTGGTCAGGATCATCTTTACTTGGTGCTGTTCCGTGTCTGCTCCTGTCGATGCCGCCCCACGCCGCCGCCTCCCTGGAAAACCACTCCGGAGCCACGCGACTAGCCCTGGGGGAGACTCTGCCGGCTGTGCCCCCACACGTCCCGTATCCGCCTGAGGCAGCCAGGACGGTCATCGTCCCTGCTCCCCAACAGCAGTCACTGGCCCTGCTCCAGGGGAGGGATAAGGGGGGACGGGGTGACATTACGCAGGAAGGTGAGGGGCCCTGAGGGAGGCGGATGGAGCTGCGAGTGGGAGGCTGAACAAGCAGATGAGGTTGTCCCCTTATCAAATCCTTTATGGGCGCCCTCCCCCCATTATCAAGGGCATGGGGGGGGGTCTAAGTGAGAGACAACCTAACCCTAAGACAACAGATGGGGGCCCTAGGCTCTACCCTGACCACCTTTCCCCACCGGGTCAGGGGGCGATTACCTGTGACCCTGACCACCGACGCTCAGCCCTTTATGGCAGGAGATGCTGTGTGGATAAAGGAGGGACATGTCCAACCCCCAAGCCCCTCAGGAGGGGCCCGATCCCGGTCATTCTGTCCACCCTCCTGCAGTCAGGGTAACTGAAGCAGGTCCCCGGGTTCCCTACGGCCGAGCGAGGCCGGCACCCCGAAGCCGGGGGCGCTGCCTGGTCCGTCCCCGCCCCGCGAGCCGCCCACACAGAAGGGGCGCCCTGCAGCCCCAGAGGCCCCGGGGGGTTGGGGGGGGCAGCCCCGCTGGAGTGGCTCCGGAAGCTAGAAGCCGACCCATCTACACTCGAGGAATCGACGGTCCGGGGAAACAGAAGACTGTCCTCATTTCTGTGTGTCCCTACAGCGACACGCTGTCCGGCCTGGGTTCGCACGATTTCTGGGATCCTCGCTCTACTCTTTGCCAGAGGATTGGCCGGGACGCCCCCACCGGTGGGAAATGTGGGGAGAGGCTTCTGTGGACACTCCCCCTCCCCTTGCGGATAGGACCCTCCGCTGGCCCCAACGTGGGGAAGCAATGGCCATAGGAGACTAGGAAACTAGATCCCAGGAACCTTACAGTAAAATAAAATACCCCAGTCCTACTACCGGGGTTTGGCTTCTCAAAAGGTCAGTTATTGGGAAAAACCGTCTTGCCTAGTGGGGAAAATTTCACCGCCGTCTGTTAAAAACTCACCACGCCTGGGGGCGCCTGGGTGGCTTAGTCGGTTGAGCGTCCGACTTTCGCTTGGGTCATGATCTCACGGTTCGTGGGTTCGAGCCCCGCGTCGGGCTCTGTGCTGACTGCCAGCTCGGAGCCTGGAGCCTGTTTCAGAGTCTGTGACTCCCTCTCTCTCTGACCCTCCCCTGCTTGCGCTGTCTCTCTCTCTCTCTCTCCTAGAAATAAATAAAAACACTAAAAAAAATTTAAAAAAAAAAAAAACTCACCATGCCTGGGCCAAAGATTTTATAACTCAACCGCCCTGAAAACCCCAATGGAGGGGCGCATGGGGGGGCAGATCACCCTGAGCCGGGTCCCCACCCCCTTCTCTCATCTCCAGGAGGCCTGAGACCGTGTCCGGCAGCCATCAGACGGCAGGTCCCGGGCGGACTGAACTCGAGATGGGGAAGGGCAGCCTCTATTAACCTCTAAACCAAGACGATGCTCCTTGGGGTCTGAGCATCAAAGGGGCGAAGGTGAATGCGGCAGGGACCTCTCCCTAAGAAACGAAAAAACCCCAAAGGCGCATGTGACGGCATCCCTCGCGGCCTTGTGCCCGGAGACCACTAATCAGGCTGCATGTGTGTGTGTCACCCTATGCGGGAGACAAAGAAGGAAAAACTATATGAAAAACCACGCCACGTGGTGTTCGGGGCTCAGTTCCCTGGGTAGAAACCCAACTAGGCCGGCGGGGGGAGTAAATTCGCTTCCTGGAAAGGAAAGCCTCGGTGTCACCCCTCCCTGCGAGACTCCGGTGCAGGACCGCGTGGACACGTGCCGCGCCGGAGCGTCCCGAGGAAGGCTGCCGCGTGTCCGCAGTCGGTAGCGGCGACGCCGCGGCTGCACCGCCCCTCCTGGCCTGGCCCTGGGACCGGCTCCAGCGTCCACGCGGGCGAGTGCACGCACGCAGGGCCGTCTACACTCCAAGTCAGTAGAAAGGGACACACTAGGGACTGGTGGTCCAGACGGAGGGGCCTGGCGAGCAGGACGCGCACGAAACGTCCGCGAAGGGCAGCCGCGTGCGTGTGAGCCGCCCCGGCGC
>NW_027529584.1:240366-240612 GCF_008692635.1 Crocuta crocuta | reverse complement strand
CCGGGGCCCGAGGTCACGCCCAGGTCAGGCCTCTCGAGCGCCCCAGGCGGCCTTTGCTGGAACTTACCCGGTGACGGAGTCCAGGCCTGAGCCTGCGCGGGGAGGCGTCCGAGGGCGGAGACGGAGGCCGCGGGGCGTCCCTCGTCCCGAGGTCAACGTGCAGCGGCGGCACCGCGCTGGCACCACCGGCGTCCTCTCCCGGTTCAGCCCTGAGCCCGTAGTGTCCTCTGCGCCCCGTGCCCAGAG
>NW_027529584.1:236065-240221 GCF_008692635.1 Crocuta crocuta | reverse complement strand
AATATGTGGGGAGAGGTCCCCCCCGCTGACCCGAAGCTGGCCCGGGGCTGTGGGAGGCCCCTCAGGCCTCAGGCTCCGCCCTCCGTTCTCATGGTGGGAGCTGGATCCCAGGCCAGGCCTTGAGAGGGGCATGTGGCGCCAGACAGCGTGGACACTGCAGCGACCCCCCCTTCGCTGAGGCGCTGCCTGAACCCCAGGATGCCGGTGGGCGGGGCCCAAACCTGCTCGTCTGTCCCGCAAGACAAGGGGGCTGCGAGTGCGGTGCCCCCGCTGCCCGCCCGGCTGCGGCTGCGGTGCTCTGCCTGCCTCTGGCCCCCCCTGCTCCCCCCGCCTGCCTGGGGGCTCCCGAGGGTTCAAACTAACACAATTCATTCGCTTTGTCACCTAAACCATATGTAAAAAGCATGAACGAAGGAGCGACGTTACTGAATGTGTATTTGGAGATTGCAGTTTGGAAGGACACCCGTTGCGGAAGGGGCTCCGAACAGGCAGCGCGGGGCCAGTTCCCCCACCGGCTCTCTCGCCAGCGCTTTCTTCTCTTTTTTGGAACTGTGGTTTTGGACATCACTTTCCAACCTGGTTAGGATTTAAGGGTTATGGGTTAAGGAACTCCCACTGAAGAAAAATTCTGAAAGGGGAAAAAGAAATCTAAAGGATAAATAGCTCAGAGCAAGGGGCAGGAGGACCTCCCCTCACCCCCCATTAACAAAGGAGAATCTGTCCGGTGCACATAACCATTCAAAGCCAGTGACTCTGAAATGTAACCCAAATTCCCTGAATTAGCACTTGCGTAACCAGCAAGAACCCAGATGGGCTCCTGTGTAAGACACCAGCCGCAGACTCCGAATCGCAACAAAGACGATAAAATAATCAAAAACTCAAAACCCCCAACATCAGGGGCACCTGGGTGGCTCAGTCAGTTAAGCATCCGACTTCGGCTCAGGTCATGATCTCACAGTCTGTGGGTTCGAGCCCCGCGTCAGGCTCTGTGCTGACAGCTCAGAGCCTGCAGCCGGCTTCAGATTCAGTCTCTCCCTCTCTCTGCCCCTCCCCTGCTCACCCTCTCTCTCTTTCTCAAAAATAAACATTTAAAAATTTTTTAAAAAACCAACATCATTAAGTCACATCACACTATTATACATAATAAGGGCCACAGGTAAGAGTGATTTTCTTAGTAGAACAATTTATTGATAGATATGCAATAAAATACCCCCCCAAAATCTTTCCAGAAATGACAAGACAAAAAGTAAATTTGTTTTTGGTTCTCTGGCAGTTTTTTTCTTTATGTAAACAAAATATTTGAAGAAATGATAAAAAGTAACAAGTGAACCTGTAAATGCATTCTTTTTTAAATCTGACCTCAGGCAGGTGCTTGAGGTTTACACGCACAGCAGGTCTACCCGATGACTGACTTAAATGTTCACCTAAACAGAAATCAAAAGGCTTTTCCATAACTCCAATGACAAAAGCACAAAATCAGGGAATCTCAGAAGACTGTGGCCGGAGGGGAGGCTAAGGAGCCTGAGCTGCAGCCCGCGCCTGGCCGCACGCAGGCCGCCACCAGCACACGGCGCTGCTCTCCACGCGGACACAATGACACAGACGAACAGGCGCATGGAAGTTGTACTAATACAGGCACGATCGCTAAATGTTTACATATCCTTCAAGGCACGTCTCCGACTTGTGCACACGTAGCGAGCGTACCCCGCTGACCGGCCACTTGAAGACTTTTCAAAAACACACGTTACAGCCAGAGTGCTCCCCTCGTAATTCCGAGCACTGGGCGACGATGAGCACACAAAGGGAGCACATCCGTTCACAGCGGAGTGTGAGCAGAGCCGTTGCGTGCATAAAGTAGGGACGAGTGGGATTCATAATCGTATTACATCAAGAACACAGTTTCTAGGCTGTTCAACATCGTTCACACTTACTGTGTGGAATCAAGCGTGTCTCTATCAAGTCTTCAAAAGAGTGACAGAACACAGGCACGCGCTTACGCGACCGATCGCATAAACAAATGATGAGAGCTGGGTCCGCTGGCTAGTAGGAGCCCAGCCATCACACAAGTCAAAAAATAAAGCGTATTCTACTAAAAACATTACTGAGTAATACAAATGTTTAATGATCGTGGATTCCTATCTATGCACCTCGGGAATTCACTTTTGCAGTTCAGCAGGATAGGAAGTACTTAATGAGATCATGCGTAAGTATCTGTACAACAGTTTGCAGTTAGAAGAATTAATGTCTGGGAATAACTTCCTTGACTTTAGAAAGTACTTAATCTTGGTCTTCTCACCATCTTAAGTTCAGACCTTACTAATGTAAACAAGGACACACAAACCTTATTTCTAACAAACAAAGAAGAGGCGGTGGCCTTTCACATGCAGTAACTAATTTATTATCTCGGGCAAGGGGATACTCGGAGCCGAGTACAACAGTGGAGACGTCCCGGAGGCTGTCAGGTGCATTTTAACCTTATAAATCAGTATGAATAGAAGGCACTGGAAAGGCTTTCCAGGGGCTCTGCGCCGTTGTGCGCTGTGCTAACGGCAAACTTTGTAAACGACTGTGCAAAGATGGCTCTAATAATATCATGACGCTTCCTGTTTACTTCACAAGGCAATGTTCCATATATAAAAATGGAGTAAATTAAGGTGTTAATATATTAAACAATTTATAAACATTTAAAATTATAGGTATCTTACAAAACAGCTCTGTGACGATAAATTTTTGTTACAAACAAAACACAAACATAGTACAAAAAATGACTCTTCATTAGCGTGTTAGCTGGGGGGCGGGGAGGGAGGAAGGCTCAGACCTGAAATCTTACAGCTCCATAACATCAAAGATCCCTAATTAAACTTCACATGTATTTTTAACACTGAAATACAAAAAAAAAAAAAAAAATTGAAAATTTCAATAATTCCCTATTTTAAGGCCACTGCAACAAGTTTCACATTGTTCATTTTTGGTGCTGTGCCCTTCAGAGTCCAAGGACGTCTGGGTTAGCTCTTCGCCCATCCCGCGCTCGAGGAGGTTCCCTGAAGGATGTGTCCCGCGGCGCCACCCCCCCCCCCCCCGCCGTCACTGACGGGAGAGGGGCGCCCAGCCCCGCACGGCGGCAGGGGCTCGGTCACGGCTGCGGCGCGTGGTCTGACTCCAAGGACGCTGGCTCTCAGGATGTGGTTGCTACGAAAACGTTGTTGCCAGGACAATTCCAAGGATCACAAGCAAAACAATTACGCAAATAATAATGAACATCATTTTCTGCAAGATAAAGAAAAACATTAATTAATTTGCATAATTTGCAAGGTATCAAAGGAAAGAAATCACTAATGTCATTTCTTAAAAACTTCTCCTGGGATTTGGGAGCGTTTAAAACGCCGGGTCCCACCGGTCACAGAAGAGGGAGGGGTGGGGCAGGAAGGTTCCGGAGGCGGAGCACCGGGTGTGTGCGCTGACTTGAAGGAATGTAGTCAATCGCCACAGACGCTGTCAGAACAACAGCTGCGGGCTCGTGGCGGGAGGGGCAGGTCTGCTGGGCGCGGCGGGCGCTCCGCACACCCCCTGCTGGCCCCAGGATCACGGAGAACCGCTACTCCCCGGACGCACTGCCCATCTTTTTAAAACTTTAAGTGAGTCCCCTTCCCATTTGCTGAAGAAAGCCTCACATACGGTGTGGACGCGGAGGCGAGAGGCAGGTCCGGGCGAGGCGCCCCCGCGTCTGTGGCCCCGAGCGGGCGGCAGCACACGACGCGGTTCCACCCCAGTTAACAGGCGTCCCTGCCGGGAGGGCACCCTGCCTTCGGCTTCGGAGCTGGTCCCAGGTCTCCTCCGGGAACCGTCCGCGGGACACGGGAGGGAAGGCACGGAGACACGGGCGCGCCCCCCTGCGCCGCACAGGCCGCCGGCGCCCCCGTCCGCCACCGCGTGCTCTGTCGGTCGGCGTCAGGGCCCCTCGGGGGACTTCCGGCCAGTCACCCGGGGCCTGGGGGCGGCCTTGGGGACACCCCTCTCCACCAGGCCGCACGCGAGCCTCACGCCACCTCGCGCTCCCACGGACGGCAGTTAGCACCTTGCTCGGAGCCGGCCTTCCCCTTGGGCCCCTGGGGCCTCCTTCCTTCCCGTCAGGGCCACCGCCCCCCCCCCCCCCCCC
>NW_027529584.1:222082-235760 GCF_008692635.1 Crocuta crocuta | reverse complement strand
CCGGGGCCTGGTCACTGCCCCCGGGGTCCCTGGGAGAACGGCCACCCAGGGCGTGAGCTGTGACTTCCAGTGCCCAGGGTGCTGCCCGCCGAAGCCCACGACAGCTGGGTTCCCGCACCCGCACCCCCAGCGTCAACAACCGTTCTTGTCCATGCGCTGCGACGGCGCGACCCCCACGCGTGCCCTTCTCCTTAGCGGGCAGCGCGCCCTGGGGCGTCAGTCCTGCTCTGAGCCGGTCGTGGTGCCACCACCTCGCAGATATAAGCCCCGGGCGGGGCGCCGTCTCTACCCGTCTGCCCCGCTAGGAAACGGACCGCGCCGCAGGGCTGTGGGGCCCACGTCACCTCCACAGAAGGCATCCGCTTGGCGCCCTGCCTGCCAGGAGGCTCCCCCGAACTACTTGCTGAGAGAATAGGTTACTTTTTCAAAAGTGTAATTAAGACGTCACTGCATTTGTATAAAAGAAATAATTGTCATATACTCTGGTGGGGTTTTTTTAATGTTTTATTTATTTCTGAGAGAGAGACAGCATGATCAGGGGAGGGTCAGAGATAGAGGGAGACACAGAATCTGAAACAGGCTCCAGGCCTGAGCTGTCAGCACAGAGCCCGACGAGAGGCTCGAACCCACGAGCCGTGAGATCATGACCTGAGCCAAAGTCAGATGCTTAACCGACTGAGCCACCCAGGCGCCCCTGGTGTGTCTCTTATTAGTGAGGACTGTTCTATGTTTGTATTTAAAGACCTTAGGGTAGGGGCGCCTGGGTGGCTTAGTCGGTTAAGCGTCCGACTTTGGCTCAGGTCATGATCTCACGGCTCGTGGGTTCGAGCCTCTCGTCGGGCTCTGTGCTGACAGCTCAGGCCTGGAGCCTGTTTCAGTCTGTGTCTCCCTCTCTCTCTGACCCTCCCCTGCTCACGCTGTCTCTCTCTCCTAGAGATAAATAAAAATATTAAAAAAAAAAAAAGACCTTAGGGTAAACCAGCATCCAGGCCCAGGGCCCGGAAGAAGCCCACTGCCCCCTGAGGAATTGCCCTGAGAAGGGGTGCCTGGGGTGCTCAGTCACTTGAGCAACTGAGTCTTGCTTTTGGCTCAGGTCATGATCCCACAGTGTCATGGGTTTGAGCCCCGAGTCAGGCTCTGTGCTGACAGCATTAAGCCTGTGTCGGATTCTCTCTCTCCTCCCCTCTCTCTGCACCTCCCCCACTCACACTCTCTCTCTCTCTCTCAAAATAAACTTTAAAACCTGTATTCATTTAATGGTATCACCAAACATCACTGGGTCTAATCTAAGAACGAATTTTAATACTGAGCTTAACCACATTCAACCAACCATATTATGACCACTAAGAAAAATTTTAAAAATACATATTTTTAAAGCAATTATAAAAATAGTTTTTAGGGGGCCTGGATGGCTCAGTCGGTTAAGCGTCTAACTTCGGCTCAGGTCATGATCTCGCAGTTCATGGGTTCGAGCCCCATGTCGGGCTCTGTGCTGACAGCTCGGAGCCTGGAGCTGCTTCGTATTCTGTCTTTCCCTCTTTCTCTGCCCCTCCCCCGCTCATGCTCTGTCTCTCTCGATCTCTCAAAAATAAATAAATGTTTAAAAAAAAAAATCTTTTTAAAAAATAGTTTTTAAATGCTATTACACCAGCAAAGAGAATCACACACATTGCTTTTTCCAGCACTGCTAGCGGGGCAGCACCAGGGAAGCCACACACACAGGCTGTCCCAGACCGGAAAGGGGCTGGGGACCTAGCCGCGCCGGGACCACCCTCTCCTCTACTATCTCACTTTGCAGAAATAAAGTGCCCACCAGGAGCTGGCAGCCGCTTTTGTAAGGAGAGGACGGATCCCTCAAGGCCTGCCCGTCACCGTCCGACAGCGGGCACGTCAGGACGGTTGGAGCTCCTGGGCCAGGGCCGGCTTCCCCAGGCACGCGAGGAGGGTGCTCCCACACAAGGAGGGAAACACCAGCGTACCGGAGTCTGGAGACAGGGGACAGTCAAACGGTGAACAAAATAAAGTCACTTTCAGAAACGATGGAGGTCTTCTCTACCAGGGACCCGGTCTCTCACAGGCCCGGCACCGGTGTTCACGTCAGGAAGGAGGTGTCGGAAAACGAATGAGACGCCGGCTCATGGAACCCGGGGAGATGGAGGATTTTCACTCCCCGGACTTTTCCAGAAAACTCCAGTTCCCTTCCCTCCGACCCACAGTCACACCACAGGTGGGGAGGTCCCAGAAAGCAATCATTCCAACAGCCAAAACCTAAAGGTGCGTTAACCCACTAAGTGCCAGCTAACGGAGAGGGCGCCTCCAGGCCGTGGCCACGACATCCAATATGAGCAGGNGGCGCCGCGCTGGGCACATGCAGGGCCGGGCGACCACTGGCCTGGCTCCGCTCGGCTCGCGGGCAGCTGTTACTTGTAGGTGGGTGAGAACAGGGCCAGCAGCAGTTACCTCATTGGGACAGTTAATAAGTACATTAGTTGATTAGTTACTTACTGCCTTGCTGGCAGGGGACACGCACACGGACGTTATCCACACCGTCATTTGCCGACCGATAAACCAATAATTAGAGCAATTATGGCAACCACAACCACTGACACAGCCACAATTATCCACTTTTTCTGTCAAAGAAAAGCAAGCTGGTTACATCACAGTAATTTCATATCGCCACATTAGAAGGCATCATTCAGTGAAAATAAACCCACGGGAATCTCTTAACATGTAAGTTACAAGGCATCTAATTAATTGTTTAGTAGCAGTTTTTAGTTCTTAAAAAGGGTGGTTTTTACTTGAATAAGGTTAGGCCACTTGGAGACGGACGGTTCTAGAACCCTCAGGACAGCAGGGTCCCCTGTGCGGCAAGTCCGAGGGGCTGAGGCCTCCCACGCGCACAGCCGCGGGCCGGCTTGGTGAGCTAAGAAATCAGAGGTTCCCGCCCTCTTTGGCCCCTGGTTTGCTCGCTGTTGGCAGGGACGTCCTTCACCACGGCCGCCAGGCCACAGAGGCCGGATCACCCGCCCGGGGAGGGACAGCCACCACATGAGCGGGGGCAGGGCGGCGTCTGGGAGCAGGTGACAAGCTCAAGTAGGCGGCGTGGGTTCTCTGTCGGGTGTTTATGGACACATGGGACAACCGTCCCCGTAGCTTAGGGTGGAGATGGTCACCTCGGTCACCTCACCGTCTGTTCAAAGCAGTCGACTCTTCCCTCAAGTTCTCACTGCCCCGCCCCGCTGGTTGGGTCACGAGAAGGGAAGGGAGCCACCCTTGGCTAAGGACTCTGTCACCAAGCCCCCGCGGACCTGGGGGGACGGGGAGACCTTCCTGTGTGCGCCCCATCCCCTCATGTCCCTCAGGAGCCGCTGAAGCAGCGGGGACACATGACGCCAGCAGCCCCGCCTCGCATCTCAGAGTGACAAGCAGCTGCACCCCAGGAAAAGCAGGGGCTCCGCCGGCCGCGCAGACCCACGCGGGCCTCCTGTCTGATGCCCGCGTTCAGCCCGCACGGCTCGCTCTACGCACGAACCCTCGCCCCTCCTCTCCCCCCGGGACCTGGAACCGCCTCTCAGAAGGGCCTCCGCGGGCAGCGCAGGGGACCCCGCCGGACGGGCACTGGGCAGGCAGCCCCGGGAAGGCACATGAGCCGCACGGCCCTCTCTCGGGACGGGGGGGGCCCAGCTGGGGGCTCAGTGTCAACCTTCCGCACTGAGGGGACAAGGACACCCGGGAACTGTGGGGAGAGTTCTCTTTCCTGGAGTCAGGACTTAAGTTTGTCATTTCATCGTGTTCTTACGAGGGCTCCGCTCACACACACAGTCAGGACTCAGGTACAGACGACTCCCAAAGCCCGAGTGGGGCCGCTGCAGGGGCTCCAGGGGCCTTAGGTCTGGTCTCAGGAATGTTCTTCCTCCAGACCCGACCCGTAGCCAGGACCCCAAGGAGAGAATTGAGTGTTCACTGCACAAAATGTGCACCGACAACTTTGAGAACGTCCAAGCCCGTTAGCTTTACGCCTCCTGCCAGCTGATGGCCCACAACATGGGGGCTGTAGAGAGACGGGGGGTCGGGGGGGGGTGGCCAGGCTGGTGGCTTTCTTCATTTTTATAATGAAATAAAAATTTAAGAAATCATTTATCTCTTCGGATGCCTATCAGGTTGGGTCACATCAATAAAGAGAAATAGAAAACTGTGCTTTCATTCTTAAAAACCAAACTCACCCTTCTAGCTTTGCTGTGATATTTAATCGCCTTTTTCGTTTCTTCTTTAGCGTGTTCTACGTAGTCCGTGGCATTCATGACATTTTTTTCTATGTTGTTGATCATTTCACCCTAGAAACAAAAAGTGTCAAACTTAGAGGGTGTTTTCCCACGACTCGCCCACCTTCAGGCCGCCACAGCACCGACGACATCCTGACGCAAACATGACGTGCACATGGCGGACACAAATGTTTTCCATGTTACGAAAACATGAGAACATTATAAACGTGCTGATGCGATGTGATCAAGATGTACTTTACACTTTACAAGCGTGAACAGGATGAGATGGACGGGCCACAACGGAGCACATTCTGAGGCCTGCTTTCCTCTGGCGCCTCATGGCAGTGGGCACACGCAGGGATGGGCACAGCCAGGGATGGGCAGCCACCTCAAGGCAAGACCCACCTCGTATTATTCCCACACATGCCATTTACAGTGACGCCCTTCCCAGCGCGGAGGACCTCGTGGGGGACTCTTTAAAACATCGGTCTGTTGGACGTTAAGTTTGCCAAGTGAGGGAAACCCGCGGCCCAAGGCGGACGCAGGGTGGTGAGGGGAGGGAGGGGAGACCGTACCTGACTCTCTGTCCACGGCAGACACGCTCTGTGGCAGTGACAGCGCAGCATTTGGAGAACGACGCATAATTAACTCACACACTCACAAGCTCAAGCTTATTAGTGGTTTTGACTCTACACATAGTTTGAATTAGACGAGTCAATATAGTGCATGACTAACAGACTTCTAAAGGGAAATGATGAAACAAAGCTGAGAATATGGCCATTTTTCTAATGAACCTTAACACAATATACTTGGTGGAGAGCCTTTATAATTAAGATCTAGAGGCGCCTGGGTAACTCAGTGGGTTAAGCGTCCGACTTCGGCTCAGGTCATGATCTCATGGTTCGTGGGTTCGAGCCCCGCGTCGGGCTCTGTGCTGACAGCTCAGAGCCTAGAGCCTGTTTCAGATTCTGTGTCTCCCTCTCTCTCTAACCCTCCCCTGTTCACGCTCTCTCTCTCTCTCTCAGAAATAAAAACATTTAAAAAAATTATTTTAAAGATCTAAAGCACTCTAAGATCTTTCGTAATTACAGAAACATTGCGGGGCCCGTACGGCCTAGCCTCTCCTTCGCTCCTTGGCAACACTTCCTGAAAAGAAGCTGGCAGAAACAACACTGCTTGTGTGGGATCGGCGAGGCCCCCCCAGGCCAGAGGGGGAGGCTGCGCGTGGCTGTTCTTTCCCCTGCCGATCGCACGGGCCCTGAGCGTTTCAAGTAGTTTATGACAAGCGTCCTCCAAATAAACAGTGTTCTTCAGGGCAGCGACCCACGTGGAGAGAGAACGGCACACAATGGTTTCCCGTCCTCCTCATACGCTCCGGGGGACAGGCCAGCCGGGTGCTGAGCTTCTCCCGGGCGGCTCCTGCTGCGCGTCCGAAACCAGCCTGCCAGTGAGTGAGGACGATCTACCCACAGAGTCTGACGCGGGTGCTCCTAGGGCACAGGCGTCAGCCGAACCCTGAGCCCCGACTCCGTGAGCAGCCGCGGGCAAGTGGCCGGGGGGCTGCTGGGGAGTCAGGGAGCCAGAACACACGCATCCGCACACCTGACGGGAACACATGTGGTTTACGCTGAATTTCATGTTTGTTAAGAACCATCTACACTTCTGTTCTCTTGTGGGGGAGCCTTCGCAGCCTGGGGTCGCGTGCCCCGCCCGCCCGCGGGGAGCACAGGCCCTCTCTGTGCACAGGCCCCTCTCTGTGCCGCGGACGACGCCCCCGGGCCTACTCTTCTAAAGATTTTTAAAACGTTCCTCCCAATTATTGTCCCACTGCGGGCTCCTTGCAGAGAACTTGAAAATACGTGTGTTTTAGAGAAGAAAATGAAGTCCCCACCGACCCACTGTTACCGTGCTATCTGGTGTATCTCCTTCCTTCTGCACACTATTCTAGGGAGCCCAGTTCACCCGCACACATACACATGCGTGTGTCACACAAAATAAGATCTTGTGGCTCCGTCTCCATGAGAACTCCAGCACAATACTTGCACGTCTGACTAAAAATCTTCCTGAAGGAGTCTGCTGCCCATGGGCCCCTGGGAGCTGTCGCGTGGGCACACGGGTACTGTAAGCGCGCCAGGCTCTCGCTGCTGGAAGGGTAAGCTGTCTCCAGCATTTCTGTCCTACGAGAACACTGCACTCGGTCCCTGAATGGTGACAGTGGGTCCACACTGATGGCTTTCTCGGGTACCCCGGAATCTGCCACATCACGCAGGGCAGGTGTCTGTCCCGGAGAAGGGAAAACGTGCGCTACCTGGGTCTCGACGAACATGGCCATGTCCGTGAACATCTCGTGCAGCTCGCGGATGCTGGTCTCCAGCTTCATGATGTCCTTGTGACGGGACTCAATTTCATTGAGAGCTTGTCTAGTAATCTGTGAATCTGATATGATCTTGGAGAAAGAAACACAAAAGAGAAAGAGCATGAACTCCGGCGGCTCTGCAAGCGAAAGCGCACACACGCACGGACAGGCCCCGGCCTCCGGGCACTCACGTCTGCGGTGAAGACGGAAGGGCTCCCGCTCTCCAGCATCTCTTCCAGCTCGTCGTCGGTCGTGGTTCTTCCAGCTGCGGGAGGAGCACGAGCCCCACTCAGAACGAGCGATGGAGCCGTGACCCTGCGGGGGCGCCTGGGGGGACGCCATGGGTCGAGCGTCCGGCTCCGGCTCAGGTCATGACCTCACGGTTCGTGGGTTCGAGCCCCGTGTCGGGCTCTGTGCTGACAGCTCGGAGCTTGGAACCTGCTTCGGGTTCTGTGTCTCCCTCTCTCTCTGACCCTCCCCGACTCGTTCTGTCTGCCTCTCTGTCTGTCTCTAAGATAAACATTAAATTTTTTTAAATGATTTTTTTCAACCATACATTGGCAACTAAATCTGAGTTAATTTTTTTTTAATTTATTTTGAGAGGGGTGGGGCAGAGAGAGAGGGAGAGAGAATCCCAAGCAGGCTCTGAGTTGTTAGCACAGAGCTGGACGCACAAACTGTGAGATCATGACCTGAGCCAAATTAAGAGTCAGACGCTTAATCGACTGAGCCTCCCAGGTGCCCCACTTATTGAAATTTCTAAGCAACATTGTTTTAACCTTTAAAAAAATTTTTTTTAATGTTTATTTATTTTTGAGAGAGAGAAAGAACAGGGAAGGGGCAGAGAGAGGGGAAGATGCAGAATCTGAAACAGGCTCCAGGCTCTGAGCTGTCAGCACAGAGCTTGCGCAGGGCTCGAACCCACGAACCACGAGATCATGATCTGAGCCAAAGTCGGATGCTTAACCAATAGAGCAACCCAGGCGCCCCTGTTCTAAGCTTTCAAATATACTTTTTTAGGTGAGTGTTAATGATGAGAAAAATTAACATAAGATTAAGAAGCAGGAAGAATTCGAAAAGTCTCATAAAAAAGCTTATAATTAGAATGAATAAAAAAGTCTAATTTTAGTATGAATGAGAAACAACTATAAAAAGGGCGCGGACATGTGATTTTTCGGCACACTGGTTTTCGTAAAAGTCTAACTCTGGCTTATGGAAAGAGGATTTCAACATATGTTATCACCTTATATTAGAGGATCATAAGTAAAGGTCGAGTATTAGAATCAGATGCTTTAATAGCTGCTGTGTTTTGGTTATTAGTATTTTTCCTTGAGTTAAGTGTATTAATATTCTCTACAAAATATAGTCACAGGTTTTGGGAAAAATCTGGTTGATAATAGTTATCTTTTACAATTTGTGTCTCACATAAAAAAGTTAAATGAGTAAACGTCATCCTGATTAAAGGGGCCACAGCAGCATTCACCCTCTGGCCATAAGTGGGAACAGCCAAATGCCCACCACGTGAGGAGCAGACCCACGCGGTCCACGCACACAACACAACACAAGTCAGCCAGAGAGGAGGAGGCGCCGACACGGTCAGCCCGGCCGAGCCCTGAAAAGCCTGTTACGTGAAGGAGGCCAGGTCCCAAAGACCACAGGCTGCGTAATTCCGTTCGCAGGAAGTGTCCGAAACGGGCAAACTTGTGGAGGCTGGTGACTGTCTAGGGGCCCGGGGGGAGGCACAGGGCGGGCCGGTGACGGGGCACGGCTCCTCTCCGGGTGACAGCGATGTTCCAAACTGGACTGCGCGGACGGGAAAACCGCAGACCTGCACGCTCTGGAAACCACTCCCAGGACACGCTGACTGGCTCCCAATAAAGCGGTGAGATGCCACTGAATGAGGGTCATGTTCACAGCTGTTCTGGGCTCCCCAAGTCGCCGGAGAGACGCGCCCAGCCCCGGGGGAAGCCACACCCGTCGTGAGGCCATCATGAGGCCGAGTCGAGGCCGAGGAGCCCTGGTCTTCTCTAACGGGGAGCAGAGAGCAAGCAGGCCCGACCTTTATGCAGTCAGCAAACTGCCTTCTGTCCGGAGGAAGCAAAGCTCCGTCGTCCAAGGCGGACAACGGCCGGCCAGCTGTGCAGACGACCTTGAAAGACCGTCTGGGGCAAAGGGCAGTCAGTGTGAGGCCACAGAGACCGTCTCCCAAGGTGGGGCCGGGAGGGCTGGGGCAAGGGGAACACCTGAGCAAATAGTGGCTGGAAGTTTCCCAAATCTGATTAACACCCTAAAAGTAATGCTAGTTAGAAATAAATGCAGGGGCGCCTGGGGGGCTCTGTCGGTTAAGCCTCCGACTCTTGATTTCAGCTCAGGTCACGATCTCACGGTTGGTGAGTTCAAGGCCCACATGGGGCTCTGCACTGACAGTGTGGAGCCTGCTTGGGACTCTCTCTCTCTACCTCTTCTCTCTCCCCTGTTCACACCCACATGCATGGTCTCTCTCTCTCTCTCTGAAAAATAAAACATTAAAAAAAGAAAAGAAAGTACTTGAAACCCAGTCACCAAGAATTTTCTGAGGGATGTAAATAAAGGAAACATTTTGTGATTCGAGGAACAGGAAGCCGTGAAAAGGCTTTAGGCCCCGCAAGGCGGGCAACAGCACTTTCCCCTCAGACCCTAAGTCCGTGTGTAACAAAGGCAGCCCTTCCGCGCACTCACTGATCTCCAGCTGCCGCTGGATGCGCCCTTTGCTTCGCTCCCGGAACAGAGTCTGCGCCTCGTTGTACTGCGTCATGACCTCCACAAACTTCCGGGACAGAACCGAATGCTAGTAACACGGAAACACGTGATTAATACACGACGCTCATTTCTCCTGCGGTAAGTGCGGCACGGAAACCACGCCGGCCCTTCAGGGGGACACGACGGGGGCGGCAGGCAGCTCCAGACGAGTCACCCGGCGTGGCGCTCACAACACCCCCCTTCACAGAGGGGACACCTCCCGCTGGGCGGACGTGGCCCGGACCCCAGTGGGGGCACCGCAGACCCCTCCCCCCGACCCCGCAGGGCTCGGGAAATGCAGATAAGGCGCCACGCGGGCCTGCAGACTGGAGCCGGCCGCCGGACCGAGTACAGCTTCTCTTCGCGATAAGGATTCACGTGACATACGAACAACTATTCTGGGTCTGAAAGGGAGTCAAGAGGCCTGCGCTTCACGAGGCCAACGGCCAAACCTGGGTTCGTCGTATCCGGAGATCCACGGAGGTCCGCTCCCCACTCTCATCTTGATCAAAACTCTGCTCGATAGCTGGAAATGAACAGGAAAAGGGGCACCTTTAAAACTAAAACCTGGAAGTTTCTCAAGCCAAGCCTCAAACTGCTTTTCAATTCCACATAAACGCATCTTGGCAATAATCGCCCATTGTCGATAATATCACAAAATAAAACCAGGTGTTCTGGGGGCCTCTGGTGGCTCAGTCGGTTAAGTGCCCGACTTCGGCTCAGGTCATAACCTCACGGTTCCAGCCCCGCGTCAGGCGCTGTGCTGCCAGCTCAGAGCCTGGAGCCTGTTTCAGATCTTGTATCTCCCTCTCTCCCTGAACCTCCCCTGCTCAGGCTCTCTCTCTCTCTCTCAGAAATAAATAAAACATGTAAAAAATTAAAAAAAAACACAGGTGTTTTGTCTTGACATTTAAAATGTCAGGCTCTCTCTCTCTCAGAAATAAATAAAACATTTAAAAAATTAAAAAAAAACACAGGTGTTTTGTCTTGACATTTAAAAGAAAAACAAACAAAACTCTTGACCCTGGTCGAGTTTGGAGAAGTTAACCATCTACCGACAGGAAACACCAAGGATCGTGGTGACATCAGCTTTAAAAGCCTGAAGTGTAGCAGATTCTGACGGACAAACGTCCTGGTCTCTCCAGCCAAGAGAGACCACTCCAGGAAAAGATGGAAGGAGAATCTGAGTTTTAAAGACTTCAAGTGACACGTCACCAATCACAGGGTAGCATCCTTACTTGGGACCCAATTCAAACACAAAGAAATTGAAAGATCACTGGGGAAGCGCCCATCCTGATGGCTGTTCCACAATGAACCGTGATGATTTGACCTCGATATAATCCCGGGGCCGTGGTTGTACTTTGGGGTGAAAATCCTTCTGTTTTCAAATACACTGAAATCCACGCCGATGAAGCCACCGTCCGGACTGGCTTCCAGCCACCTGGCACGTGGGAGCCCCTGAGCCCCCGAGGGGTGCACCGCTGAAGGCGTGAATGGCGGCTGCTGCGGCCACCTCCCGGCTTCCACCAAGTTCTGTCCTATCTGCGCAGACTTCCTGGATCTGCTGCTCCNTGCACCACAGAAGCGAAACTCCGCGCACTTAATGTTCAACAGAACCAAAAAGTAAAGGATTTAAGAAAAACCAGCGATTCGTAGGAAAGACTATTCACCTTCTCAAATATCTGCAATTTGGCTGAACATGTCATAAAGATCTGCCTCTATAAGAGGCTAACAACTTATCAGCAGATGCTTAACCTTGTGGAATGTTCATGCTCTGTCCTAAATTCGCAGATTAACAGCCATTAGCTCTAGCTCCTCATTCTCTGTTCTTACAGCGGTAGGTTAAGAATTCTAGAATACTGAATAACTTAAAAGACTTGCTATTCCAAACACATACAGATAATTTAAAGTGCTCACAATCTGGACTTTTAAAAATGTCAGAGAATAAAAGCTGATGAAGGAAATAAAGATGACCCACGTGCTCCCATCAGTGGTTAAACACAGACAAAGCTTTAAACTCACACTTCAACTTGGCTCGGATTTTATTAGCAGTTTTCTTGATTTCTTTGTTCAAATCTTCAAGCTCTTCTTTTATTTCTTAAAAAAAAAAGACATCTGAGCTATAATATCCAACATCAATAATGTCCACTAAACTTATAAACGGAACAATATTCTTGGTAAATGTTTGAGTGTTTTGTTTCTTAAGAGAAAGTACTGATCTCGCCAGGGGTTCTCAAAGGCCTCAGGGCCTCAGGGCAGGCGGGAGCTTGGTAGAAATGTGCCTTCCCCCGCCCCGGCCCGCCCCGCAACTCTGCCACCTGCGGCGGGACCTAGCAAGCCCCCAGGTGCCTGTGATGTGCACCTATACTTGAGAAGAGCTGGTTGCAGCAATTAATTGGTGATATAATTCACTGGATCCATCACTAACACCTATACCTAAGAAAGAAAAGCAAAAATTAACCATATTCTGGAAAAAAATTCTCCCATACACCCGAACGCTCATGTGCTCTCCTCTACTGGAGCAGAGCGAGCCCCCCAGGGGAGTGCGGGTGGCCGCGCTGGGTCTGGGCAGGCAGAGCCAGGGCCCGAGTCTGCAGCAAAGTCACACAGGGCAGGATGCGTGCAGGTGCGTGGCCCAGCTGGGGACGGGGACAGCTGTGAACCACAGGGCGGGCGCATAAGTCTCCATCAGTGAGGACGGAGCCAGGTGGACCAGAGCCCTGCAGCCCGCTGGTGCTCCCGGGAGCACGGCCCTCACTGGATGAGAAAGCCCCTGGCTGTCCCAGGACGGGGAGACCCCGGGCTCCCTGCTCACACAGGCAGGCGGGGGCTCAGGCACCAGTGAGAGACAAAAGAGGGGCACTGTTAGCCACAGAAGCGGCCGCAAGGCTGAACTTGGCAAAGGTGCCAATTCCAACCACGGAGAAACGGACACGGCACTATGGACGCTCCCGCTGGGAACCGTCAGGAAAGCTGGACGAAACGTGTGTTTAATCTGCTAAAGACATCATAAAGCTAAACAGGCAGGGAAGAAATCTAGGAGGACCCCCAGGAGGGGGCAGCTGCGGGAGCGGGAGGCTGTTGGCCGCAGCGGAGGGGCCCTCACCGACCAGATCCAGGACTGCAGCACCCCCCCTCCCCGAGCCATCTGTCAGCAATGTTTAAAAATCACCTTTTAAAAAAGAAAATACTGGGGCACCTGGGTGGCTCAGTCCAACTCATGGTTTCAGCTCGGGTCATGATCTCACACATCTTCCATGTGGGTTCAAACCCCGTGTTGGGCTCTGCACTGACAGCATGGAGCCTGCGTGGGATTCTCTCTCCCTCGCTCTTTGCCCCTCCCCCACTTGCTTTGTTCCTGTCTCTCTTGGAATAAGTAAATAAACTTGTATTTATTTATTTTTAAAGATGAAGGATGGTAAAGGAAATCTTTTTTTTTTAATGTTTATTTTTGAGAGAGAAAGAGAGACAGAGCACAAGCAGGGGAGGGGCAGAGAGAGAGGGAGACAGAATCTGAAGCAGCTCCAGGCTCCGAGCCGTCAGCAGAGCCCGACACGGGGCCTGGACTCACGAACTGGGAGATCATGACCTGAGCTAAAGTGGGACATCTAACCGACTGAGCCCCCCAGGTGCCCCAGTGAATAAACTTAAAAAAGAAAAAAAGAAAGAAAAGGAAAAGAAAACGGTGTCCTAGGACTGGAATTATTGCCACGAGCATTTACGTACAAAGCCCGGGACTCCATCGAAAATAACCAGGCGAACACAGGACAGCAGATCAGGCGTACAGACGCCACGGCACCTGTTGGTGGATTATCAGACACAGACACTCGACATCATTACGCTCAAAGGGGTAAAACACAAGATTAAGAATTTTGTCAGAAAACCGGGTGGCACAGAAAGGAACCAGGTGAAACTGTAGGAATGAAAACTTTCTTACCCAGAAAAAACGGGTGAAGAGAGTCCACAGACGACTCAGAAACACAACTTCCCGATAGAACGAGGAGATGGCGTCTCTGAGAAATGGAGAACAGAGGGCAGGAGACAGGGTGCGGTGCAGAGGTCTGACCACACAGACTTCAAGCCTCCTGAAGAGAGAGGACAGGGAACGGGGCAGGGAACCCCGAGGGCAGAGCCTGAGGCGGCCGGAGGCGCAGGCCCAAAGACCAGAGCGGCCTCGGGGAAGAGCAGGGCAAACAGAGAGAAAACCACATCCACAAACGTCAGCACGAAACTGCTAAACCACAGACCAAAAACTAAAAAGCTGCAATTCGACAGGTGACTT
>NW_027529584.1:191310-221831 GCF_008692635.1 Crocuta crocuta | reverse complement strand
ACAGGTACCTTTAAAAAAAAAAAAAAAAAAAGGGCACTGGAAAGATAACTTCAGAATCTTCAAGATGGTCAAAGAAAATGACTTCCCAACCGACTCCTACACTTGGTGAAAACATCCTTCAAGAATGAGATAACGGACGGAAAGTTTCACACAACCGCATATCCCCTACTAAAATCAGTAATAGTGCTTTGATTTTTTTTTTTAACTCGAGAGAGAGTGCTCGCACAAGCAGGGAAGAGGGGCAGGGGCGAGTGGGGAGAGAGAATCTCAAGCAGCTCCACACTCAGCGCAGAGCCCGACGCGGGGCTTGGTCCCACAACCCTGGCATCACAACCTGAGCCAAAATCAAATGTCGGACACTTACCACACTGAGCCCCCCAGGCGCCCCAACACTGCTCTTGAGAAAGAAAGAGTCTCAGACAGCAGGTATGAGGCCCAAGGATAAAGGAGGGGCATTGCCGGAGGCTGCGCCGGCTCCGGCAGGTCCAGGGGTCCCTGAAGGATGGACGGTGTCAGCGAAAGAGAAAGAGAGTGAGAGATGCCCCGGAGATTCTCTGATCACCGTCCATCCTTCAGGGACCCCTGAACCTGCCAAAGCGGGCTCCGGCCTCCAGCAGGGCATATCACGTGTATCTATCACATACACACGGCAATCTGTGCATATAAGGAAAAATGGGGTACAGCTTCCTAAGGTCCATGTCTTACCCAGAAGTAGCAAAAGCAGAGATTTATAGTAGATCTTAAATCAAGAATATACACTATCGGGGTGTCTGGATGGCTCAGTCGGTTAAGTGTCTGACTTGATTTCAGCTCCGGTCGTGATCTCACGGTTCGTGGGACTGAGCCCCGCCTCGGGCTCTGCGCGGACAGTGTGGGGCCTGCTCTGATTCTCTGTCTCCCTCTCTCTCTGCCCCTCCACGCTCCAACATGCTCTGTCTCTCAAAAGAAATAAACATTAAACACAACAACAGTATAATCTAGGGGACAACCACCAAACAACAGGAAGTAGTTCATATAAACAAGCTAATGGTGGAGGAGATAAAATTCTTAAAAACTGATCTAAACAAAAGCATGAAAAGAGAAGGGGCGCTTGGGTGGCTCAGTCGGTTGAGTGTCCGACTTCGGCTCAGGTCATGATCTCGCGGTTCGTGAGTTCAAGCCCCGCTTCAGATTCTGTGTGTGTCTCTCTCTCTGCCCCGCCCCCACTCATTCTATGTCTCTCTCTCTCTCAAAAATAAAGACATAAAAAAAGAAAGCATGAAGAGAGAGAAAAAGTACCACAGAACAAGAGTGTCTGCCCCAATATAACATCAATTAATTCTAGCAAACAGACTAAAAGCATTTAGGGAGAAAAAAATGATCAAACTGGAGAAAAGACAAACGTGGGCCACGTTTCGTTTTACGCGTAAGAGTCAGGGAAGCCGTCAGGTGCGGGGGCGCAGGAGCGACGGGAAAGCGGGGGAGCGCCCAGCGCGCAGAGGGAGCGGGGGCCGCAGGTCGGCCGCGGGCTCTCACCAGCGCCCACCTCCCCGAGTCAGATCACGGCCGCGCGCAGAGCGCCCCCTGCAGGCGGGGGGGGGGGGGGCAGCGCCGGCAGCACACGCACCACACACGCGGCGCGCGTGGCAGCGGGCACAGAAAGCACACGTGTGAACACGCACGGGGGGGGGTCGACGAGGGAAAAGGTGGACAACCGGAGGGTCGAGGTGAGGGGGGCAGGGATTTTCACTGCACTGTCGTGGCCACCTCCCCGCGGGTTTGAGGAACTTCACACTAAACGCGTGAAAAGCATGTCTAACGACCGGCACACGGTGCTCCGTCCGGCGGCCGCAGGCCCAGGCACCGGGNGGGGGCACCTGGGCCCCTCACCCCAGGGCCCCGCCGTGCAGGGCAGGGTGACTATTTCTCCGTTCAAATCCAAGGAAGAAAGCACCTGGACGCTGCTCTCCCACGTTCTGCTTCGCACTTTGTCATGAAACGTGCAAGAGAAAAAAGCGATGGTTTTACTCAGGGCCCCGCAGGGACTCCTGTGAAGCAGAGTTCTGCCTCTGCTCAAACAGGGGTCTTACCTGCTATTCCTCGGCAGCAAAAGGTTTTCAGAGGTAAATTACTCAAAAGAAAAAAATACACTAATATTTATTCAAATGCAGGTTTCCCAAAATTTAACTAAGAAGTTAATAGGTGGTGTCACATAAAATTTTCTGTGGGCCTCACACTGGTCACAGTGGCTAAAATGCACAACTCAGGAATCTACAGATGCTGGCGAGGATGTGGAGACACAGGCACCCTCCTACACTGTTGGGGGGAATGTAACCTGGTGCAGCCCCTCCGGAAAACAGTGTGGAGGTTCCTCAGGAAACTAACACTAGAACTCCCCTAGGACCCAGCAATAGCACTGCTAGGAATTTACCCAAGGGACACAGGAGTGCTGATGCATAGGGGCACATGTACCCCAATGTTCACAGCAGCACTCTCCACAATAGCCAAATCATGGAAAGAGCCTAAGTGTCCATCAACGGACGAATGGATCAAGAAGATGTGGTTTATCTATACCATAGAATACTGCACGGCAATGAGAAAGAATGAAATCTGGCCTGTGTAGCAACATGGATGGACCTTGAGGGTGTTATGCTGAGTGAAATAAGTCAGGCAGAGAAGGACAGATACCGTATGTTTTCACTCATATGTGGTACAGAAGGAACTTAACGGAGGACCGTGGGGGAGGGGGAGGGGAAATAGTTACAGGGAGGGAGGGAGGCAAACCACAAGAGACTTAAATACAGAGAACAAACTAAGGGTGGATGAAGGGATTGGGGGGAGGGGAAAATGGGCGATGGGCACTGAGGAGGGCATTTGTTGGGATGAGCACTGGGTGTTGCACATAAGCCACTTTCACAATAAATTATATTCAGAAAAAAAGAATACAGTAATTACAAATTAAAAATTCTGCAGGCAAACATACTAAGCCAAGTTTACACAGGTTTCCTTATTGCAGTACTGCTCAGGGCCTTTATTGCTCTGAGAACACTGTAACTTCCAAGAGGGATTATGGTATAACGAGACTCCCAAGGCAGTTCGTGCCACACCTCATGCTTCACAGGCCAGCTGATGAGATTCGTGCTCTAGAACCCATTTTGGGAGACATTCATCTACATTATAAGATAAGGCATCCACAGAGGATCAGAGCATTATTTTACAAGACATGCAAAATCTTAACACTAAAAACATTTTTTTTTTCAATTTAAGAGTTTTATTTTTTTCAATGTAAGGCTACATCAAATAACCTGACAAAAAGTTGCTCTCAACTCTCCTCTTTATTAGAGAATAAGAGCGGCCCCTGACCACGTACACTCGACCCCACAACAGAGGTCACTGGAATACGTCACCTAACAATAGAGAGTGTGAGAGGGAAGGGAACCATGTCATTATTCACAAATGACGTGACTGCGTGCAGACGGTCCCATGGAGTCGGAGTCGACACGGACACTAAGAGCATAAGTGATCAGGCAGGACAGCGGGGCACACGGCCGACACACAAAAGCCCACCCTATTTCTGTATTTAGAAACGAATAGAAAATAAACGTCCTACCAGATGCTACTTACGTTAACACCGATACGTAAAGCACCTGGTAATAAATATAACGCAGGGCTGCAAACCCCGAAGACCACGACCAAGAGAAACTGAGGAAGGGCCAGATGGTAGAGGGACAGGCCAGACGGGCCATTCTCCCGGACTGAAGGATTCAGTATTGTAAAGACACCATTTCCCCCCCAAAATGATGTACGGATTCCAGTTCACAATCTCTGGCTTATCCAGATCCATCTTACCTCTAAAGTGGTCAGAATTTCCCTCGCCAGGTGAAGGAAGCGCCCCCTTATCACTGCCAAGGCCCTGATGTGCAGCTAATTTAAAGTCACGCCTTACCTGCTGTCTTAACAAACATCCTGAACAGCACACTCCGTGCCAGGGCCTTTCCTCTCCACGTCACCTGTCAACCGGCCCTGACAGACGCAGTTTTCCAGAACAATTTCTTACTACCTTTCATTTCAACACAAAATCCCATCATTCCTGTTTAGCCAGGGACACAGAAAGTGCACATCTGAGGCCCCATCACCGACACGGCCCCACGGCTCAGCAACGCCATTCTGGCGCGTTCTCCTGGACAGGACACGGCCGCGGGCCTGGGCCTGGCCGACAGCACCTCGGCCGCCCTGCATCAGACGGGCTGTGGCCTGTGTCTGGCCTGTGTCATAGGCAGCGCCAAGAGACAGGCACACAGACAGACAGACAGACACACTTCTTCTCAAAGCCGACAACTTACTTCCTTCTGGGTTTGGTGCAGAAAGAATGATGCTGTGGTTCTTCTTCACTTCTTCGACGCACTGAGCTATTTTCGCTATACTGGTCCTGATCTCCTCAACCTAGGAAGACACAGAGAGTCACCACCGTGGTGGCAATGTACATTCGCCACCACTTGCTGTTTCCTGGAAAGGGAAGGATAAAGGAGGGAAGTAAATGACTAGTGACCACAGGAAGGAGTAGCAGCCTGTACCATTCTCACGTTGGTAACTATTTAAAGACAAAGAAAAACGCACCAGATGCTCTGTACGGTCACGACTAAGGCAGTTTCCTTCGATCTTCAGCGACAAACCCATCAGGCCGTACAAACCTTTACCATCAAGACCTACGTGCTGCCGCAGGTGATGTCAACCGCGAGCACGGGGCCGTCTGCCCCGGCGGAAAGGGGCGCTGGGGGTTCAGCCGGTGAAGCATCCTACTTTTGCTCAGGTCACAATCTCACGGTCTGTAAGTTCAAGCCCCAAGCCAGGCTCTGTGCTGACAGCTTGGGGCCTGGACCCTCCTTCCGATTCTGTGTCTCCCTCTCCCTGCCCCTGCCCCACTCGTGCTCTGTCTCTCTCAAAAATAAACATTAAAAATATTTAAGAAAAAAAAAAAGGCACAGGGTACGTCAGCAGGAATACTCCACATGGGGAGGTGTTTACCGTCATGGTCATGGTTTTCACCTAGTGACCCTCGCTACCCAACACATTTCCATCTGTAACGTACTCATCAGCACGACTCATCCCAATAGATCCACGTATCTAGAATTACCACAGTGGAGCAACAGCTTCAATACTGACTGATTCATTTTAAAACAGTGATTACAAAATCCTCCCACGTTGTGGTAGATGTCCACACCCTAGGCCTGTGAGTGCTTCCGGGCAGGGCGACAGGGACTTTGCAGACGGGGCTGAGTCCCGAGAGAACGAGCCTGGGTTATCGGAGCTGCTCCAAAATAATCACAAGAGTCCTTACAAGGAGGCGGCGAGAAGCTGGTGTTCAGAAGACAGGGGTGAGATAACAGAAGCAGAGGCCGGAGCGATGTGCTCTAAGGGCCATCACTGGAAAGGCCACGAAATGGACGCTTGCGTGGCACCTCCCCAAGAAGCCAGCCCCATGGGCACGCGGTGTGAGCGCTGCATGCTCGCCTCGGACTCCTGCCGTCTAGACCGGGAAAGAACGCGAGTGTGTGGGTCCAGCCGCCCGGGTGGTGGTGATCTGTCAGAGCAGCGATGGGGGACTCAGTCCACGCACGTGCTCGCGAGGGGAGGAGGGGAAAAGACAGTATCTCAGTATCACCATGAACGTGGTCTTGACCCCTGGGGAACCCCGTCCAAACTCCGAAGCACACTGAGCGTGCAAGTGCTGGAGGTCTGGTGGCACAGATGCCGTGTCCCCGGTAGGGGAAGAGCGACTCCAGGCCGGGGCTACTTCCACCCGCCTAACTTCTGGGAGAAATGCGCATACTTCACACACTCACGGTGTAAGCTTACTAACCGTGGGAAAACGATGCATCAAGTAAAAACCGATTCTTTCATTTATTTGTTTTTTTAAATGTTAACGTTTGTTTATTTTTTGAGAGAGAATATGAACAAGGAGGGTCAGAGAGAGGGAGACAGAGAATCCGAAGCAGTTCCAGGCTCTGAGCTGTCAGCACAGAGCCCGACGTGGGACTTGAACCCACAGACTGTGAGATCATGACCTGAGCTGAAGTCGGACACTTAACCGACTGAGCCCAAGGCGCCCAAACCAATTCTTGTAAATGTCTGCTGTTTCAGCACAAGCAGCGACACTTGGGCGCACGGGCTCCTGTCTCACCTGGCGCACAACCGTCACTGGGCACAAAGGCACTGTCTGCACACCTGTGGAGTCGGCGTTCGTACCCCCGGCACCATGTGGCAGAAGCCCCCGTGGGGGATGACAAGGGGACTGTCACTGACACAGGGTGCTGGCGGACGGGACGGTGCGCCAGCTCCCACGGACATGACACAGGGTCTCTTTCTGTCCCTTCCAAATCACCTTCGCAGAGGGGGCCTTCCCTGGCTGCCCAGAGGGCACTCTCCAAAGTCCTTAACCAAACACTGGCCATGTGCAAAATTCTATCTTTTACAACGTTCTGTGTGATATTCAAGATCCAAATGCCATTTTCAAAACACCAGTTTGTATTAACATCATCATCTGTTGTCTAAGAAACCGTCCACAAGACTTAACTGTAAAATACGACGACTCTCTAACAAGTGAAAACCTGAAGTTCGGCTGGGCCCTGGCGCTCCTGAGGCCTCGGGCACGGGTCCCGTTCCTGCGTCTCGGGGGCACCTGCAGCCGGCACGGCCCACGCGTGGGGACCAGAAACATGGGCAGTGGCATTTGATGACCTGCCGTATACAGTTCTTCTGCTGGATGTAATGACACTTAATGCCAGGAGGGTCTTTAAAATAAATACGTTTTTACGAAGAATTGAATTCTGGGGGCGCCTGGGTGGCTTAGTCGGTTAAGTGTCCGACTTTCGCTTGGGTCATGATCTCGTGGTTCATGGGTTCGAGCCCCGCGTCGGGCTCTGTGCTGACTGCCAGCTCAGAGCCTGGAGCCTGTTTCAGTCTGTGACTCCCTCTCTCTCTGACCCTCCCCTGCTCACGCTGTCTCTCTCTCTCTCCTAGAAATAAACAAAACATAAAAAAAAAAAAAAAAAGAATTGAATTCTGGAAGAATTAAGCATCCCGATAAAGGGGGTAAAAATAGAAAAATAATTTCACAAATGGGAAGGTAAGCTCAAGACAATAAAGAGTCTCATTTCCAAATCAAAACAAGGAAATTCAGTATCTTAACTTCTTTGCGCCTTAAAGTAAGTCTCTGTATCAAACAATTTGATTTCATGTTTTTCCACAAGGTAAAGTCAGGAACTAACATAATAAATACGTAAACCCAGGGACTAGACTTATACCACGTATTCAGTGAATTCTGAAAACTAATAACCTCTAATGTTTTTATTAATATATTATCTGTTTTCAAATCTGCACCCTGATAGGCCAGTGTAGACTGTCCTTGGATTTGAGTCCATTGAAACTGTTAGACTAAATTCAGCATCACCAAAATAAACCCTGCAAATGAAGTTTTCATCAGTAAAAAATAAAAGATAACAGACACGTTTCTTCACATTTAACGAAGTCCAATTATTTGTTCTGTGACTCAGTTTAAAAAATCTGATTTCATGGGGCACCTGGATGGCTCAGTCAGTTGAGCATCTGACTTCAGCTCAGGTCACGATCTCATGGTTCGTGGGTTCGAGCCCCGCATCAGGTTCTGTGCTGACAGCTCAGAGCCTGGAGCCTGTTTCAGATTCTGTGTCTCCCTCTCTCTCTGCCCCTCCCCCACTCATGCTCTGTCTCAAAAATAAATAAAAAACTATATAAAAATTTTTTTAAAAATTTGATTTCACGCACAATTTGGTCAACTATTGCTTGGGTTTAAGAATTTACACACAGTATATGCCCAAGGCCAGCCGTGGGGAGCTGAGGGGGAGGAGAGGCCCGCAGCCAGCCCGGGGCGGTGGGCACAGTACAAGGTCAGATCCAAGGGCCGCAGCTCAGGGCACTGGCCCTGGCGCACCTCGGGGAAAGGCCAGGCTGATGGACGACACAGCGGCGTTCCCACAAGGATATGCCTGCTCGTGTCTAAGGCTTCTCGGTCGTGGAATTTAAGATCCGTTCAGTGGTTTCAGAAAATACACACCAGGAACTCTCTGATGCACTGTCACCGTGTGGGGACCCTGTGGAAGAAGAGGGAGCACTGTGTGCTCCCGACCCAGAGCCATCAGGGCACCTCTGCCACCAAGACTCCCCCTGGAAAGGACCGGGTGGTGGCCTTCGTTTGGAGGATACCACTGATCCCAGGGTAAGAACCCGGGTGTGGCAAGCTCTGGGGAGGGCCTGTCCGGGGAGGAGTCCTCTCCACCCACCGCATCCACGTCAGGAGAGAAGGCCTGGCCAGGTGCCACCCAGCCCTGGGGCGCAAAGCCTCCGGGCCACTGCCCAGCGCCTCCCCAGGCGTGCTTCCTGGGAGGACGGCTCCGCGCTGCCGCGCACTTTAAGGGCAGTACAAGTTCTAGCGAACTTTGGGGCGCCTGGGTGGCTTAGTCGGTTAAGCGTCCGACTTTCGCTTAGGTCATGATCTCGCGGTTCGTGGGTTCGGGCCCCGCGTCGGGCTCTGTGCTGACTGCCAGCTCAGAGCCTGGAGCCTGTTTCAGTCTGTGACTCCCTCTCTCTCTGACCCTCCCCTGCTCACGCTGTCTCTCTCTCTCTCCTAGAAATAAATAAAAATATTAAAAAAAAAAGTTCTAGCGAACTTGAACGTAATTCAAACAGCAACTCTTTATAATATTACCTTTAGTATTATTTCAAATAAGACAAACACTCAGGCACATCACCCGTGTCTGGGGAAGTGTGGCTGGGTTTCCTTCGGGGGCTCTTACCTGATGGAAGAAGTCATCCATGAAATGGTCCTTTTCAACCACAACATTTGTGTCCCCATCATCATTCTTCCTGCACTAAAATGGAAAATATAAAAAGGAAAACATCTCAGAAACGTTCATGTGAGCACAAACGGTGAGCTGAGACAGGAGCGTGGTGCCACAGCACGTGACTTCGCTGGTGCACAGAAGGGACGGCCCCCGGGGGAGGGGCACTCTGCTTCCTGGGAAACAATGGCCGGACTTCTCAGAACTCAGCAACGGGGACCCGTTCGTTGGCCCACATAAGCCAACGTGACACCCTAAGTTTTATCTTCAAGAAGCGACACCCCTTGTACTGCTTATTTTCTATGAAGATTAAGAACACTGACACACCTGGTTAACTTTTCTAAAGCGCACATTTTTTAAGGACCTTACACACATATTAGCTGGCGTTCCTCGTGTTTCCCTAAGTGAGTAACTCCCAGTGGCGCCCACAGATAATAACCACCTTCAATGAGGAAACCCTTGGCAAAGCAGACGTAGAAGGTAACTCAGAGGGAGGCGGCTGTCCTGGCCAGGGGAGGAGTCACGGTGACGCTGTGCCAGCACTCAGTTCTAGACGTTTAAACCCCATCAAAGAGTATTCTAGGGCTCTTCTCAAACTTGAGTTGCATCAGAATCTCCAGAAGCCTGGGTCTCTGACTCAGCAGGTCAGGGTGGGACATCTAGGACATTCTAGAACACTCCGGAACACTGCTGCATTCTGACACGTTCCAGTGCTTCTGCTGGTCCAGGAACCCCATGTGAAGAACCACTTTCTAGGGAGGCAAGACACATGGTGCCAGTGGGGCCCACGCTGGGAAGCAGCTGCGTGCGGCGGGGGCAGAGCGCGCTCACCGGGCGGCGCCCCGCAGACAGGCGCGGGTGCACTTGCCCCTGACTCCCGACTGGGCCCCCAGCTGTGTGCTGAGTTGGACAGAGCCACCACCCTGCTCTCACATGGCACCGGTTGTTGAGAAAGACGCCTGGAGTGACCTCGCTGAGAATGTTTCCTTTGTGCCGTGTTAACAGGACGAGAGCTACGGGTTGAACTGTGTCCGCAGACACACAGACGTTGAAGGCCCGGCCCCAGAGCCTCGGCGTGAACCATACTGGGAGCAACGGTCGGCGCGGGGTAATTAGTTACCACGAAGTCATGCCGGGGCTGGGGGCGCCCTTCACCCAACCCGACTCGGGCCCCTGTGAGGAAGACGGCCATGTGACGAGGATGTGCCCGAGCGCCGGCGGCCCCACTAGCAGCCGCGAGGGCAAGTAGGAGCCCCCAGGCTCCAGGGAGCCGGGCCGCCATGCCTGCACCTGCCCTCACGGCCTCCAGAGCTGGGAGAACGGCCCCCGGCGCTTCTCAGCCCGACTGCGGTACTCTGTTCCGACGGCCCCAGAACACCGAGCCGGCACATCGGGGCGCCGGGTACCGCCACTGCCCCTCTAACCAGCTGCGCTCACCGAGCACACGGCTTCCCCGTTGCCGTCCGCAGGGCCGGGTCCCAGCCCGCTCGCCAGCAGCCCGGGCCTGCGAGCCCGTCTCCTGCTCCACGGGTCCCACCTCCTTCAGAGACGGGGTGTGAGCACAGCCCTACCTGTGACCTCAGGGCCCTGTGGCACAGAGACACGCAAGCCCTCAAAGGCTTCAGCATCCTTTCTGGTCACGATCAGGAGCACGGCCGCCCCCGCAGCGGCCACGAGCTGGCAAGCCGCCGACACAACTGCGCGGCGGCCACGGAGCATCTCGCCCTGCAGGCCCCACGCTCCGGAGGGAAAGGACGGCTGCTAGCGCGGGGGGAGCCCGTGCCCCGGGGGGTGCGGGAGGCACCCACGGCCCTGTCAGCGTCGCCACGTCACACCCTGGGGCACAGGCCACGCGGCTCAGGGACTTGGCCCCAAGTCCAAGGAAGCCACGGGGCCACTACGTGGATCCGAGTCTGTCTGACTCCACGAAACTCACCATGACCGCGCACACCTCCCCTCCCCGTGCTGACCCTTAACAAGGCGCTGCCCTTCACCCCCAGCTCGCAGGACCCAGGCAACGCGTGTTAACTGCATTATCCCCGTTTTGCCGGAAGAGGTCGAAGCGCTAAGGGCAGAGGGGCTGCCCTGTCGCCTGGACTCCAAACCCTCCTAAAAAGTCACCCTCCAGGGCGCGTGATCTCCTGGTTTGTGGGATGCAGCCCCGTGTGGGGCCCTGCGCTGAGCGAGGAGCCTGCTTGGGCGTCTCTCCCGCTCCCTCTGCCCCACCCCCTCAACATAAAATCAACAAGTTTTTTTTTAAAAATTCACCATCCACCCTTCGGAGGAAGGGGCTTCCCTGCAGGCCCTCCCAGCCACCGGGCTCTCTTCCCAACTCCCTGCGCAGCTTCACCCCTTCCAAGCCCCACTCATCTGAACTTGGCCCTGTGTCGCTCTACTCCCTGGTGGCTATTTGTCTCACTGTCTTGTCTTCTCAGCTGTGGGGTCTCACAGACATGGCTGTGTCTTGTCCAGCTCCAGGCCCGGAACATCAGAGTGAAACAGCATCATGTAAGCAGCCGACTCGCTGTGACCGACGTGAACTTGATTCAGGAGTCCCAGCTGGCTGCCCCGCCTGCGGCCCTGAGCACAGGGGTGCGGACGCCATCTGCACCCGCGACCGCCCAGGGCCGCTCACTTCCCCCTGCTCTGAAAGTCATTCTAGACTCACAGATGTCCAGTTTCTGCTTTGCTTTTTGTGATGGAAAACCGCGAACACACACAAAAATAGAAGGAAACCTACGAGCCCTCGATGTGCCCGTCACATGGTTCACGGCCATCTACCCACAGCCCGTCTCGCTTCACCTGCGCCCCCTCCCCCCCCCGAGACACTAGACATCCTGAGGCGAATCCCACACAGAAGAGGCCGCTGCATGTTCCGTTCTGCAGGACCCTCAAGGGAACGACTGTCCCCTCCACAGGGGGAGAGACCCCACGATGCACCTCACCTGGGTGCTCGGGAGACGGCGTCCAGCCTGCCGCCCGCGAGGAACAGGCCTCTCACCGCTCCTCTTCACACTGCGTGAGTGCCCGGCGCCTCGCGGGCTCTTCCGGCCACTCCTGCGGGCGGGTGACCTGTCTCCGCCCACTGTCCTCGACAGCCAGGGGACCAGGAATGCATTTTTCCTACTGTCTTCTTCCTTTACCCTTGTTTTTAAACCTCTGCTTCTATTTCTAATTTCTAACTGGAATTTTCAAAATTCATGGGTAGGAGGAAACTGGCTCAATAACGCTGTCTTGGCTTTTCCATTCACAAAAAAGGAAACAGAAAGTGACAACCGGGAAGCAGCTATTTCACTCCGGCGGCATCGCTGCCCGTCTGCACGCGCGCCCACCGTGTCCCTCCGGCTGGGTGGTGCTCGCGGGAGCTGTCGTGGCACAGCCGCGACGACTTGTGGCAGAGCGATTACCAAAGCAGCGGGAATCCTCCCCGATATGACAGGCTCGACTTCCAAAGTGTCGAAGTGCCAGATTAGCACTCGAATATCAACATTCCGTTTCTGTTAAATTTTAAAAGAAGTCTCCTTACGAGCAGCATCACGTTAATAAGATTCTCCCTTTGTGCCAACTGTCGTCGGGAGCAGAGAGCAAGGAGCTTCCACGGCTGGGACCACTTAACAGACGTGCCTAACTTGTCGCGGGAATGCTCACTGTTTACACTGCGGCAGAAGCTGGGTTATCACAGATCAGGAGAATCCAAACGCGGATGAAGCGCTGGCTTTCTCCGCACACACAGACCGTAAGCGAGGGCACATGAACTGCATTTTCTTGAAAGATCTACAGCACTGGTGCCTTGGCAGCTGGAATACATTAACATCGTTCTCAAACTTAAATCCCTTGAGTAAAAGAAAAGAACGCTTGTAATTACAGGTAAAAGCCGTCCACCGGCCAGTTTGCAATCCTGGGGCCGCGCAGAACAGGCCCTTCTCACGCGCACCTTACGGGGGCCTGACGCCCTGCGGTAGGACCATCGTTCCGTCTTCCCTTTTTGCTACATATCTGTCTCCACTATTAACATACCTTTTACAGGTACTTGGACTTGACATAAACAGAATCGCACCCGCAGGTGCTTCTGCTATCTGACCCTTTTTCTCGCAAGGGGCAAGGGCGTGTTGAAAGATCTCCGTTATCTGGGCCGCGCCCTGGCCACAGCCACACCAGCCCCTCCCCACCTGCGAGGCGGCCTGTGCCCTGTGCCGGGAGCACTGGCTCCGGCTCATTCCAGTCTCGCTCACACACCCTCCCCTGGGCGCCCTGTCCAAAGGACCCCACCCCCCACTGCTCTCCCTACTTCACTTCCTTCAGAGCAGGGGTGTCCTCGGCTGACCCCTGCTGCCCCCCCACCGGAGTTTCATGGGAGCGAGGGCACCGTCTGCCCGCTCACAGCTCACGTGCCAGGCCTGCGACAGTGGGGTCAGCCGGGCAAGGGAAGAGAGGGGTCAGAAGCCTGAGGGGAGGGAGGGGAGCAAAGGAGACATACATGGGAGGACAGATGGACAGAGAGGACAGATGCCAAAGGCACGGGGAGGGGAGAGACAAAGCAAGTGTGACCCGGGTAAGCTGCCGGCTGGTCCCCAGCTCCACTCCTCAGGGGGTTCTGAGGCACCTTCTCTTTAAGAAGTGTCCCATTCCCCAGGCACCGGGGTGCCTCCGTCAGATGTCTGACTTCAGATCAGGTTGTGATCTTGCAGTTCATGAGTTCAAGCCCCACATCGGGCTCTGTGCTGACAGCTCAGAGCCTGGAGCTGCTTCGGATTCTGTGTCTCCCTCCCTCTCTCTCTCTCTCTCTCTCTCTGCCCCTACCCCGCTCAGTGTGTGTGTGTGTGTGTGTGCACGCGCGCGTGTGTGTGTGTCTCAAAATAAACTTTAAAAAAATAAATAACTGTCCTTCTCTCCTCTGTCGTAGCTACTGGGTTTGTGTCCCCGGCAGCAGAAAGAGCCTCAGGACCCCAGATCCCGGTCATCTACATACTCCTCACCCGGGGCTCTTCCCAACCCCTGGCAGGTGCCAAGCGGACTCCTGAGGCTTCGGGGGGCACCAGCCCTGCCCCGGAAAGGGTGAAGTCTGTCGGCAAACAGGACCGCACCTGTGCCAGAGACAGAAGACAGCCAGCTCTGGGGACAGCCAGCTCTGGGGGCCGTAGGGAAGGGGGACAGGAAGACAGCCCAGTGGGGAAGCCTGCACTGAGACCAAATGAAGGTGTGAGGCAGCCTGAGAAGGGGGGCCCGGGGGAGCAGCAGGCACAAAGGCCGCCATGGGAACCACCGGCGGCACCTGACGACGGGACTGAGGTGGCCCGTGGGAAGTGTGCGCTGGAGAGGGAACCCATTTTATGTCCTGGTTTTTCCGGAACTGGTCCTCTTAGGTTTTCTGTTCCTTAAATTCACAACAGACGAAGTTACAAACAAGAAGTATTCATCTGGGAGGCGCCTGTGTGGCTCAGTGGGTTAAGTGTTCAACTTTGGCTCAGGTCATGATCTCGAATTTCCTGCGTTCAAGCCCCACATCAGGCTCTGTGCTGACACTGCAAAGCCTGCTTGGGGTTCTCCATCTCATTCTCTCTGTTCCTCCCCAGTTCACATGCTCTTGCTCTCTCTCTCTCTCTCTCAAAAGTGAACATTTTTTTTTAAACTGGCAGGATTGGGAAGCCTGGCAGCTCAGTTGGTTGAGCATCTGATCTTGATCTCGGCTCAAGTCATGATCTCATGAACCGTGAAACTGAACCCCCATGAGACTCTGTGCTGGTGGCGTGGAGTCCGTCTGGGATTCTCTCTCCCCGTCTCTCTGTCCCTTCCCCACTCTCATGCATGCTCTCTCTCTCTCTCTCTCTCTCTCAAAAGGTGGCAAGACTAAAAAAACATAAATTTCTAAGCTATAAACATATATATCTAGGAAATTATACTATAAAATTCTTAGCGTTTTAAGTGAAACATTTGGGAAAAAAATGCTCTATATTATAAATAGGAATCTGAACCTTGACTATGTAACATTTTAGACATGTACAGTCTGAGCTGTCAAAAAATAGCTTTTAGGGGCACCTGTGTGGCTCAGTCAGTTGAGTGTCCGACTTCCACTCAGGTCATGATCTCACAGTTAGTGAGTTTGAGCCCCAGGTCAGGCTCTGTGCTGACAGCTCAGAGCGTAGGGCCTGCTTGGCTGTGTCTCCTCCTCTCTCTGCCCCTCCCCTGCTTGTGCTCCGTCTCTGTCTCTGTCTCTCTCTCAAAAATAAACATTAAAAATAAATAATGACTTTTAAAATATCTGGGCTGTTTTTCCTGCCCTTTAAAAATCTGGGGGCGCCTGGATGGCTCAGTAGGTTAAGCATCCGACTTCAGCTCAGGTCATGATCTCACAGTCTGTGAGTTCAAGCCCCACGTCGGGCTCTGTGCTAACAGCTCAGGGCTTAGAGCTGCTTCTGATTCTGTGTCTCCCCCCTCTATCTGCCCCTCCCCTGCTCATGCTGTCTCTGTCTCTCAATAATAAATAAAAGTTAAAAATTTTTAAAAATATATTATAAAAACCTTTATTTGTCTCTCTGTCAATAAAATAAAATAATATAAAAAATAAAATAATAAAATAAATTTAAGAAAGGAGCACATGGGTGGCTCAGTTGGTTGGGCACCTGACCCTTGATTTCAGCTCAGTTCATGATACCAGGGTCATAAGATTAAGCCCAGCAATGGGCTCCACGCTGGAACCTGCTTAAGATTCTCTCTCTCTTTCTCTCTCTCTCTCTCTCTCTCCCCCCTCTTCCTCTCTCCTCCTCTCCCACTCACATGTGCACTAGTTCTCAAAAAATAAAAATAAAATAAAAGTTGCATCTGCAATTCATCTCCTTGAATCCAGGGATTAAAAATACTAATTTGCTCATTTCTCTCAGGTCTACTAACGCATACCCACAACTGTGTCTGTGTTTATTTTCCCTGAAACAATTCCCACAGTTGAAATCATAGTTTGTCTGTTCTCAACTATAACAGATACATCCATCTGCATGCACAAACTTTTTAAAAAAGGCAATCAAAACACATTTGGAGTTACCGCCTCCTAGAAGGGTATTCCATTTTCGTTTACTCACATCCTAGATGTAGCTCATCCAGCCTCGCCCCTTCCCTCCCCGGGCTGTTTGCCTCCACACCCGCTGGAGGCATTTTCCTGTCTCTGCGCCTGGCACGGCGCCTCCTAGAGGCCGGGCACTGGTGTGTCTGTTGGTGGTTCATTTATTTTCTTGTAAATCAGAAACATCTTTCTGGATTTCGAGTCTAGGAGACCTTGGGTAAGTCACTTAAACTTTCTGCACCCAAGTGAACAGGCTGCTCAAAAGAGAATCATTGATTAGAAGCAGCTACATCTACATTTAGCAAATAGTATTGGACACACTCATTTTTAACTCTTTCCCGAATGGTTATCAGGGGTAATCTTCGGAGGAAGCACTAACAGCTAATAAGGGAAATTTTTTTGGAGCTATAACAACCATTTTTCCAGGTTGGACACTGTTAATGAGACATTTTAACTATCTACCCAACTAAAGTCCACCTAGGAAGAAAACACCCGCTGCTGAGAACATGGTTATGAGCAGGGCTGCCTGGGGGGCTCAGTCGGTTGAGCGTCTGGCTTCAGCTCAGGTCGTGATCTCACAGTTCGTGGGTTTGAGCCCCGTGTTGGGCTCTGTGCTGACAGCTCAGAGCCTGGAGCCTCCTTCAGATTCTGTGTCTCCTTCTCTCTCTGCCCCTGCCCTGCTCAAGCTGTCTCTCTCTCTCAAAAATAAACAAAAACATCAAAAAAATTAACAACAAAAAAAAAGAAACATGGTTATGAGCAGACACTCAACTACTCCATGAACTACCTGGAAAAGCTACATTTCCTTAAGGAAAGAAAAAGTTTAACTTTTATTTCTGGTAATTTTCAGAGGAGTTTTTAAATATTAAAAGTTATAAGTATGTCAAATTCAATTTTTTTTAAATGTTTTCNGAAGTCAGACCCTTAACCGATTAAGCCACCCAGGCGCCCCTGTCAAATTCAATTTTAAATTAATATTTTTTATTCCACATAGAAGTTTGCTTTTTTTAACTACCTGGAAATATTTTTAAAACCTAATAAATTATGAATAGGACTCATAATTACATGGCGTTTGTCGCACCTTCTGCCAGTGTCACACACGGGAGATAATTTTATGTGCCACAACTGTTTCTATGAGTAAGCAAGAGAGATATCATTATCCCCATCTTACGTACAGGAAAACTGAGGTTTGGGGAGTTTTAAAAATAATTTGCCCAAGATGAGACAACTCCAGAAGCAGAAACATCCAGTAACGGGCTCTACAACTACTCCGTGTCTTTATCTAAAACAGGTGCTGGACCAGGCACGGCCATTCTAGCTCTGAAATTCTAGATCCCAACAGGTCACGTGCTCTCCCTGGCGCTGCCGGAGGCCACACAAGCCTAGAGTGGTAAATAATTGCCCGATTTATTTTTTGCTAATCGGGCCCAGAAAAGCTGCATATACATTCTCCAGACAGATCTTTCCTAACTACCCCCCAATATCACACGCGACTGGAGACCTTTTCTAGAACAGTGGCAGCTCGCCCGTCCAGACGCACTGGGCAAGTCTTCACTCGGCAAACACGTGCGCTCCTCCTGGCGCAGGTCTGTGGCTGAGCGCGGCTGTTTGCTGTGTTTACCAGATGTTCGCCTGCAAACTGCGGAGGCCACAACATCTGACCATTAAGGAAAACAATCACTATGAAGAAGCGTTCTTGGAATGAGTGTAAACCGAAACGCGATGACTGCTCGGGGGCAGCTCATCGCCCATCGGAGCCCGGCTTGCCCGCCTCACCCAGGGAACGCAGATGATGACCTCCGGGTCCATTCCCTCTATTCTCCTCAGCGTGGCCTATAACCAGCTGCATTCTAGAAGCAAAGCTCATTCAGTACATGCAATGGGTGCCTCAGGGCGCAGGGCCCGGCACCCCGTTCCGAGACTGCCTGGCAGCAGAGGGCAGAGCCTCACCCTGTGCCCTGGGGAACAGAACACGACACGGCACTAATCAACAGCCCTATTTTTAAAGGAAAAAAAGAGTCCTAATTGACTGTTGGCCCAAAATATCTCAACCCGGCCACATCCTATGCACGCACGGTGCTGTCATCTCCACACACCTCACAATGGCCCCCTCCTAAGGGACGCCCCTCCCTCACTCACGGGAAGGGCCACTTGCTGAGGTCCGCACCGCGCAGGACACCCTCCCGGCGACGCGCTGGGTGGGAAGACAGGCGAACAAGGGCGCCGCTCAGCGCAAGGCCAGGGCTGCGCGGCGCCGGGGGACCCCCGCGCTCGGTGGGCACGGCGACGGGCATGGCCCCGAGCCGCTGCCCTCCGGGAGCCGGCCGACACCCACCCCTAGGGCGGGGCCGACCGGAGTCCAGTAATTTCTGGCTGTCCCAAGTGCTGAGCAAAGACTCAGGAGCCGGGCAACGCGACGGGGCGACTTCAGCCTGGGCAAGCAGCAGAGCGCGGCTCAGAAAAGGGGGTTCCATGCCCGGCCACTGCCCCGTGCCCCNCTTTGCCGAACCTGGAGCCTCTGAGCTGTCGGCACAGAGCCTGTACCCGGGCTCGAACTCCCAAACCTGAGCCAAAGTCAGACGCCAACCGCCTGAGCCACCCAGGCGCCCCTCATTGTATTTATTTTTAAAAACGGTGAACATTTTGGTCAGCACTGCAGCCAGGCCGCGGAGAGGAACTGGGTGCCGCTTTGCCGGCGCCCTGGCCGGGCTTCCCCTGAGGGGCCCGCACCGCCTGTACCCGCTTCGTGGAAGCAGGCGGCTGTGCGGTGACGCACGTGGTGCCGGGGGAACCCCACTTCTGGAGGCAGGGGCGGGGACGTGTACAGGCCCCGGGTACCGCGTGACCCTAAAGAATGTTCTTCTGGGGCGCCGGAGTGGCTCAGCCGCTTAAGCGTCCGACTTCGGCTCAGGTCATGACCTCACGGCTCGTGGGTTTGAGCCCCGCGTCGGGCTCTGTGCTGACAGCTCGGAGCCTGGAACCTGCTTCAGATTCTGTGTCTCCCTCTCTCTCTGCCCCTCCCCCGCTCATGCTCTGTCTCTCTCTGTCTCAAAAATAAGTAAATAAATAAAACAAAAACAAAAAAAATTTAAAAAGGATGTTCTTTGGGAAGGCGTGTCCTGCACGTCAGTGGCCCGTGACCCCACCCCAGCCTGAGGGTGGCATCGGGATGTGCGGTGTGGGCGGTCCTCCCCTCAGACACAGGGACGCCCACGGTCAAAAGCACTTAAAGGTGACTCCAATCGTGACTGAAGCATCCCAAGAAATGTTACGAGGCCTCACTTATGACCCACAGCATGGCTCCGAAAGCGTCTGTAGGGTCTCCTCGGCCGTGCCCCGCACCCTGCAGGGCCCAGAGCGCCCCTCCAGGGCGGCCCCCGCACACCACAGGCCCGCGGCCTCCCGGCCCAGCTCCCAGGCCACCTTTCTCCCCCCACGGGCGGCCAGTGGCTGTGTCCCGCGAGGGCAGGCCCTGCCTGGTGACCACCCCACCCCACCCCTCAGCCTTTAGTAACTCGGGACTTGTAACGTGGGAGAGTGTTGGACCGCCGACCGGAACTTTCTTACCCCGCCAGGGAAAGATGAGAGTGCGGATACCAACGCATGGTTTGTCACTGTCGCCTCTGTTACATACACACATATGCTGCGTGACCATGTCGCCTCACGTGGCAAGAGGGGCTTGGCAGGTTAGGGACTTTCCCGGATTCTGGGGGTGAGCTTAGTCTAACCCGTACAAGAGAGAACTTTCCCGCAGCTGGAAGAGGAGATGTGGCAGAGGGGACATCAGAGAGGCGCCGACTGTGGGAAGGATTCAGCGCCCCATCGCTGGCTCTGCGATGTAGGGTCCACGTTCGAAGACCAAAGACCGACTCGCAGGAGCTAAGGGTGGACGCCGGCCCCCCGCTGCCATACGGCAAGGAAACGGGGGCTTCAGTCCTAGAGCTTCAAGGACCTGGATTCTGCCAATTACCTGCTTGAGTGTGAAGCCGATTCTTCCTTGTGTCTCCCGGTGACAGCCGACCCCTGACCCCTTGATGTCAGCCTTCTGACACCCAAAGCAGAGAACCCGACCCAGACTTCTGAGCCCCAGAACTGCGAACCAATAAATACGTATTGTTTTAAAGCTGCTAAACTATTATAATTTGTTATGGCAACAAGAGAAAACTAATATGGCCATTTACTAAAATGAGGAATTTAGCCCCCGGAGGACGGGGCATGTATCACCCTCCTCGAGGACTGTTACAAGTAGTTTGTGAAAGTGCATGGAGCGACTTTGCTGACTACCGACCTTGCTGTCCTTCCTCCCTACCCGTATACCTATGTCTTTGGTTGACATGAACTGAATAAATAAATCATCCACTTAGTCCCCGGGGAGTGAGAAGTGACTCCACAGAGCTAGCACAGAACCGAATGCCTCCTGAAATCAAGGTAGAAAGCCTCCAGGCCACAGACTCACAGGAAGGGCAACACACAGCCCGACACTTTGTCTCCAGCTTTCTTCTGTGTAGCCTAGAACTTTCCTCTAGACCACTCTAGACCACTGGGTTTGTTTTCCCTGACTGACTCAGCCACGAGAAATGTTTGCTTGCAGAATCTTTCATTCTTCAGTACACTGACGTTTCAGCCAACTCTCCGAAGGTTATATACCTTGACAACAGGGTGTGCAGATTTATGGGATAGTTTATAATTTTTACATATAAATTATTTACTCGCTTGGAGTAAATAATATACTTTTACTTGGAGTAAAAGTCCTCACAGTGGTCTGGGAGGCCCTGCACCATCTGACCATGCCCAGTTTCATTTTCCAGTACCCTTCCCTACACTCACTCCCAGCCAGCCCCATTCTACCTCAGGGCCTTTGCACTGGCTTAACTGCCTGTCTTAACACTTGCTTCCTTCAAGATTTTGATCCAATGATACCTTTTCGGTGAGGGCTGTCCTTGCCCCACCCTGTTAAAAATTGCACCTCCTTTCTCATACTCCAAACCCCTTACTCTGCCCTTTTCCCCTCATAGCACCAAAGCCCTCTGACGAGGTACACCATGTACACATGCATTTTGCTGGCTGTTTATTATTTGCCCCTTTTCTCTGGAATCTCACTCCATGAAAGGCAGGGATCTTTATCCACTATTCCCCTAATTATCTCCAACACTGAGAAGGGGGCCCAGCAGATATGAAGTGTTAAATATTTGTTAAGTGAATGAAAAAATTATACCATACAATTTGCTTTTGTACATGTACCCATCCCGAAGTAAATTTCATTACGTGGCAGGCGAGTTATGACAAAGTATAGGATACTGAGCTTAGGGCCAGAGTCTGGATTTGAACCCAGCAAGGTTCCTGCCTATTTTAAAATTCAGTGATTCTAAATTAATTTATTTTTATTGGACTTAATGAAACACTAGGGGAAATTTTATTTTATTTTTTAATTTTTTAATGTTTATTTCTCAGAAAGAGAGAGAGAGAGACAGAGCACAAGCAGGGGAGGGGCAAAGAGAGAGGGAGACACAGAATCCAAAGCAGCTCCAGGCTCTGGGCCGTCAGCGCAGAGCCCGACATGGGGCTTGAACCCATGAACTGCAAGATCACAACCAGAGCTGAAGTTGGATGCTTAATGGAGTGAGCCACCCAGGCACCTGTTAGAAATGCATTCAAAGTCAGAATCCTAAAGAAGGATTGTCAGTTGACCATAAAGTATTTGTTCTGATCATGAGTTGAAGAATTCACCGCGCCCTGATCCTGTATACACCACCTAAACGTGAACGTGGATAAGCATTTCAGGCATTTGGAAATGCAGTTGCCATGTTTAACTTATCGTTACGCTAAGCTTAGAATAGGCTATGCTTTTTTTATATACTTTTTTTAAAATTTATTTTTGAGAGAGAGAGACAGTGTGAGCAGGGGAGGGGCAGAGAGAGAGGGAGACATAGAATCTGAAACAAGTTCCAGGCTCTGAGCTGTCAGCACAGAGCCCAACGCGGGGCTCGAACCCACGAACCATGAGATCATGCCCCAGGCTGAAGTCAGACACCCAACTGACTGAGCCACCCAGGCGCCTCAAGGCTACACTTTTAAAGATGGGGCTGAATATATTGTCTGGAAAGAGCTTTATGATGTCACATACTGTATTCATCTCGCTACTGTAACAAATTAGCTCCAAGTTAGTGGCTCAAAGCAAAACACATTGATGATCTTAACGTTTGTGGGAGCTGGATGTCTGGCTGAGCTAAATTCTGCCTTTTCTGGAGGCTCTGGGAGAGGGTCTGTCTCCTCCCCTCTCCCGGCTCCTCGAGCACCACATTCCGTGGCTGGGGGCTATTCTGCTGTCTCCCAAGCCAGCCAACACGTCTGTCCTTGTCACAGCTTTTGTCTGACCACAGCCAGTACTCTGCGTTGTGGGACCCATGTGATTAGACACGGCTTCCCCGGACAGTGTCTCCTCTCAAGGTCTGTATTGCTGATCACCCCTGCAGAGTCCCTTTTGGGGAAGGCCACACAGTCAGGGGCTCCGGGGAACAGAGCACGGACACCCCTGGGGCGCATTATCCTGCCTACCACACAAACGCGTGGTTTATTTTTCAGAGAATTATTTTTTAATTTTTCTTTTTTTTTTTTTAAATTTTTTATTTTTAATGTTTTATTTATTTCTGAGAGAGAGAGACAGTGTGAGCGGGGGAGGGTCAGAGAGAGAGGGAGACACAGAATGTGAAGCAGGCTCCAGGCTCTGAGCTGTCAGCACAGAGCCCGATGCGGGGCTCGAACCAACGAACCGTGAGATCATGACCTGAGCCGAAGTCGGACGCTTAACCGACTGAGCCACTCAGGCGCCCCTTTAATTTTTCTTTAATGTTTTTTTATTTATCTCTGAGAGAGAGAGAGAGAGACAGTAAGCAGGAGAGGATCAGAGAGAGGGGGAGATACAGAATCCAAAGACAGGCTCCAGCCTCTGAGCTGTCAGCACAGAGGCCGACACGGGGCTTGAACCCACGAACCCCGAGATCATGCCCTGAGCCAAAGTCGGACGCCCAGCCAACTGAGCCACCCAGGCGCCCCAAGAATTATTTTATGTATTCCTGTATATGAATGGAAGGACACAGGATTTAAAACATTGTAGACCATGACTCATGACTTTTCCTTGGGATCGATGTCATCCAAGGGAAAAACACTTGAAGTGCTATGATCAGAGCCACCGTTTGACCTGTGGGCTGAAACGACAGCCCATGGGATGAAAAGATACACGTATCCCTGATCATCAGGAATTGATTAACACTGATTAAAACTGTAGAGGGACAGGGACGTGAGGCCGGCTCAGTGGGAGAAGTGAATGACCCTTGATCTCGGGGTTGTGAGTTCGATCCCCACGTGGGGTGTAGACATCACTTACGAGTAAAATCTTAAAAACACCACCACCACCAACACCATAAAACTACAGTGTGGCACTATTTCCCCAATTTCTAGAAAAAACAGAAAAAGAGACACATATCCCTTGACCCTACTGATTCCTCCTGAGAAACCTAAAGTGTTGTGGCTATAAAAGCCCCAGGCTGCACATCCGTATGTTTAAGGACCTTGACTGTCACATTATCTTACTGCAAAAACAGCTAAAACACACCTCAATATCTGTTGATGGTGGGAAGCTAGGGTAACGTCTGACTTACTGTGTAAGTCGGACGGTAGCATCGAGCGACACGCGGCCCTGCCTTTCCCCGGCCTCCAGGTGAGCTGACACACGCGGGCAGTTCTGAGACACGTGGTCAGGGTCCAGCGAAGGACACCCTGAAGCTTGTGCCCCGGTTCTGAGCCGTTCTCGCACAGCTCACTCTGATTTTATGACAGTTTTTACAAGCCCTGTGTTGTGGTAGAATTGTGTCCCCCGGAAAGACATGCTGAAGTCCCACCCGGCCCCCACGCCTGTGCATGTGACCTCATTTGGAAATAGGGTCTTTACAGACGTGAGCAAGTTAAGAGATGTGGCCGTTAGGGTGGGCCCTGATCCCACGCAACCGGTGCCCTCATCAGAAGAGCTTAGGACACAGACCCACAGACGGGGACCCCACGACGCGGCAGGGAGCAGGCTCTAGAATAATCCCGCAGACCGCAGGGCACCCTCGGCCAGCCCGGGACCGCCAGCTGTATGAAGCTGCGAGAGAAGCCTGGAACAGACTCTCCCCCAGAGCCTTCAGAGAGCATGGCCTCCCCAACACCTTGATTTCAGACTTCCAGAAGAGAGAGAAAGAAAGTTTCTGTTATTTTAAGGCACCTAGTTTGTGGTATTTTTTTCAGGTACCCCGGGAAACTAATACACCCTGTAATTATCTTATAAATAGCACAGTAAGCATCAGTGTTTACCATGTCTTATAAGAACCCGTTTGTTAAAAGTAAGCATTTAAGATGTACCACGATTTGTGAAACACTGGCAAAAGCATATACTGAAAATTTAAAGGCATAGACACTTAAAGATACACTAGAAAATATATTCACTGGAATTCTTCATAGAAGTTGGGTATCTATATGTTCACATAGAAATATCTATACATCCTTCCATGTGTGGGTGCTGTACGCACACAGATAGGGATGCTCTATAGATACTATACTATAGATCGGATACACGCTAGATCTCTATCTCTCTGTCCCAAGGTAAATCTAAGCATCTGGATACTAGCTGGATTATCTAGATATACACAGAGACACATAGGTATCTAGATCCGTCTGAGGTGTCCCAGGCCCGTCACACCCCCTGACTAGAACTGTTTTGTTCCAGGGGCGCCTGGGGGGCTCAGTCAGTTAAACGTCCGACTTCAGCTCAGGTCATGACCTCATGGTTCATGGGTTGGAGTCCCACATTGGGCCCTGTGCTGACAGTTCAGAGCGTGGAGCCTCCTTTGGATTCTGTGTCCCTCTCTCGCTCTGCCCCTCCCCTGCTTATGCTCTGTCTCTCTCTCTTTCAAAAATAAATATTTAAAAAATTTTTAAACAATAGATGTAAATAACCTTATTATTATTATTTTTTAAACCTGTTTTGTTCCGTTACATACCTGTGTTCTCTTATGGCATTTTCTAACCTCTCTCTTAGACCACACTCCCCTAAAGTCACACGGAACACAGAGTGAAAACTTCTTTCACAGAGAGCCCTCTGTCCCACCATGGACTGCCAGCCGTTGGCTTTGAAGGTTCCTCTCGCTATAAAGAAGCAACCATTGTTCTTAATACAAGAGGCTCCTTGCACTCATTGACCCTGAGCTACACAGAAACATGGCCTGAACGTGGGGCCCTCGTAACATCTGCTCCAGCCACATGCCTCCTTGCTCTCCCTGACAACTCCAGGCAGCTTTCTACCTCAGGGCCTTTGCACGTGCCATGCCCTGTCTCTGGAATTCTCTTTCCTCAGCTATCTCTGTGGGGTTTCCTCTCACTTTCTACAGGCCTTTGCTCAAACGTCACCACCTTAGGGAAGGCCTGTTGGTCTCTATCTCCTTCCACTGACATTCCGTATCTTCCGTACCTGCTTTGTTTTCACTTAGCAGGCATTGCTATCCTATATGTTTGACTTCTTTACCAAGTCTACTTCCTGTTTCTTCCTTCTAGGATGAAAGCTCCCGGAGCCCAACATCTTTTGGATCTGTTCGTTCACTGCCCTAGTCCTTGGGGAATGCCTGGTACATAGTAGGTGGTCACCAAATATTAGCTGAGTGAATGAATGAATCTGGGGGGGGGGGCGGTGGGCACAGCAGGTATTGACCTCCACATGCTCCTGGCCTTGCAGGAAAGCAGGGGGGATGGGTGTCTCCCAATCTTGATTTTCAAAAGAAACCAGAAACCAGATATCTGGATTTTTATGCAAACTATCTTCGCTTTGTGTGCTGTAGATCCGTCACTCCTTGCAGGGCAAATTGCATCCGAAGTTCCTATTTGAAATGACAATAAACAATAAACCTCACAAGGCTTCCAAGAGTCAGGATTTCGGGAGGGGCTTCACCGGGTGGTCGTGCTTCATGAGACTGCAGGCAAGATGCGGGCAGGGGCTGACTGGGGCCGGAAGACTCCCTCACAGGCGGGCAGGCCCCCTGGGCTCAACTCTTTGTCACACAAACCTGTCCACAGGGCTGTGCTTGTCCCCACCGTGTCCTCCCCAGAGTGAGTGACCCAAGAGAGCAAGGCCGAAGTCACAGGGTCTCAGTGACTTAAGTCTCAAAAGGCATTCACTGTCCCTTCAGACAGACCCCCTTTGCTAGCCGGGAGCCGCTAAGTCCCGCCCACACTCAGGGAGAGGTGACTTAGGCTCAACCTCTTGAAGAGAGAAATATCAAAGAATTTGTGGACTCACTTTGAAAAGCATCACATGTTGCTGGCAAACAGTTCAGATACCCAGCGTGTTGCGATCCACCCCAGTAGAGCACAAGCCGCAATTTAGTTCATGGGCCGCCAAAATGCACCCTCTGCCCTGCCCTGGTTGTTGGGTGGGAGAAACTGGATGGACGTCCGCCGTGAATATGTGACCGGTCTCTCCATTCTGGTGTCCGGGGAATATAATTTCAGTGCTGATGCTAAGAAGTAGCGTGTAATCTGGGCATCAGTGTGCTCCCTATGTAAATAAGACATTCGTGTCCAGTAAAGAAATGATCGCTTTGACAAATTATCAGTAGTATTAATGAATGGATTAGATAATGGAATCTTTCAGGCTACCTTCCTTATTGGTTTGCAAAGTCAAGGGGGGGGTTGGAAACTGTGCAGGTAGAGAAGGTTGGGCCTGTATTCGGTCAGTGTTTGTTATTTGCTTAACGATTAGTCTTCGACATGAAATAGCACAGTAAAGTTCTAATAGGCTTGTGTACGTAAACCACTATTACTTTATTAGCATTTAATGCCGCTGTTTGTGATCAGTCTTTCTGTATTCGGAGGGGGTTAAGGGGAATTCACCCACTTATTCAACAAATATTTACCGGGCACCCATGCCGCGCCGCGCCCTGCGCTACACACCTTGAATATGGTGCCAAGCAAGGCACTTCGTTTATTCTAGTGACGAAAAGAAAGGTTAAAAAAAAAAAAAAAGTAAGCATGTAAATAATTAAGCAAACTATTTTCAGTTAGTGGTAAGTGCTTCGGAGAAAATCTAGTCGGGGCTGAGATGGGAAACGTCTGCTGCGGTGACACCATTTTAGAAGGCTGGTCTGGGTGGGCTTTCCTGAGGAGGTGACATTTGAGCTGTGACCTGAAGGGTGATAAGGAGCCAGTCAGGCAAGGATTTGGAAGAAGAGCATTTGAGGCCAAGGGACCGCAGGGCAAAGGCCCTAAGCCAGGGACAAACTTGGCTGAGCTGAGACTCAGGAAGGCTTGTGGGGCTGCAGCAAGGTTACAGGGACGGGAGCTGTCGACGGGGTGGCGAAGCAGCTCACGGAGGGCCCAGGCAGCCCCAGATGTCACGTATCGAAGCGATCCAGAAAACTGCCGTGTCAAAGGGGGAAGGACGGTCTGAAACGTTTCACGAGGATCCCTCTGGGCCTCCTGAAAAGATGCACTGAGAAGAACACAGCATCAGCTCTGCGGTATCCCAGCCCAAGCTGCACACCCTGAGTCCAATCCAGAGGGAATGCCAGGCAAAGCCAACTAGAGGGCATCCTACAAGAGATCTGGCTACTAACTATTCTGCCACGTGTCCAGGTCACAAAAGACAAAGATGGAGTCACTGCTCTGGATGTAAAGAAACAGAACAGACCACACAGTTAAAGGCAACCCCTAATCCTGAACGGATCCCGCACCAGATATAGAACAGAAGTGAGATGAAAAAGTGGCCCCTCAGGTCTGTAGAGGAGATAGTAGAATTGCAACAATGTTAATTTCCTGATTTGAGTAACTGAGCAGCAGTGATGTAACAGAATGTCTTTGCTTTTAAGAAATCTGCACCAAGGGCCATCTTGTTTGCTGCTTACTCTCAAACAACCCAGAGTGGGGCGTCTGGGTGGCTCAGTCGGTTGAGTGTCCGACTTCAGCTCAGGTCATGATCTCACTGTTTGTGTGAGTTCAAGCCCCGCATCAGGCTCTGTGCTGACAGATTGGTGCCCGGAGCCTGCTTCGGATTCTGTGTCTCCCTCTCTCTTCTCTTCCCCCACTCATACTGTCTCTCTCTTAAAAATAAATAAAACATTAAAAAAAAACCACACACAACCCAGAGAACAAAAAGCCTACGTGTGTTTTAAAAACCATATATATAGGGAGATATGTACTGAGAGAAAGGAGGAGAGAATGACCAAGGCAAATGAGTAAGGTTAACATTTGGGGAACTTAAAGGTAATTCCTCTTACTCTTTCTGCAACTTTTTTTTTTTTGTAATTCTGTTACTTCTTTGGTGGAAACTATAGGCTCAGCAGGGGTGTGCAATCCCCGACGGGTGGCAGAGACAAGGAAGTACCTCTGTAAGCAGCAAAGCCATAGCAATTGGAAGAACTTGGGCAGTTTTCCTGGGGAAACGCACTCTCAGTGCCAGCTGGAGTCCATTTTCCCATTTTTCTTTTTTTTTTTTTTCTAAAATTTTTTATTTATTTCTAGGAGAGAGAGAGAGAGAGACAGCATGAGCAAGGGAGGGTCAGAGAGAGAGGGAGTCACAGACTGAAACAGGCTCCAGGCTCTGAGCTGGCTGTCAGCACAGAGCCCGACGCGGGGCTCGAACCCATGAACCGCGAGATCATGACCTAAGCGAAAGTCGGACGCTTAACCGACTAAGCCACCCAGGCGCCCCCATTTTCCCATTTTTCACTGTGCTCTTTAAGATGATCGTCTTCAGAAGTTCTGCGACTGGGCGGGTGCGTGCCATCTGCAGCTAACAACCAAACCGAACCACCCAGGGGCTCCGTTTAGAATGCTCAGTGTGAGAATAACTGATACGTTTGGTTTATTTCCCCTTGGCGCTTCTTATGGGAAGAAAATTTTTTCAAAAATGCCAGAAGGTGGAAACACTGGTGCTCTCACCAGCTAGAGTTATACAATGGTTAATATGTCGTCATATTTGCCTCAGTTACCTTCTTTTAACAGAAGAAATGGAAACTTGCAGGTCACCTTTTTTGACTGCCCACCTCATTGCACCCTACCTTTCTATGGTCTTTTGAAACAACAGCATCAGAATTCAATCTACATATCCTTGCAGTCAGTTTTCAAAAATTTACCTACATACATCCGAGATTGTGGTTTCATGTTTACAAAAATTTACATAAATCGTGTTATACTATATGATCCCTATATGAAATTATAGATTGTATAAAGCTATTATCACATCTTTCTTAAACTTGCTTTTCTTCTCATTATCCTTTGAAATCTAACCTTTTGAAGGGCACCTGGGTGGCTCAGTCGGTTGAGCATTTGACTTTGGCTCAGGTCATGATCTCACAGTCTGTGAGCTCTGGGCTGACAGCTGGAGCCTGGAGCTGCTTCAGATTCTGGGTCTCCCTCTCTCTCTGCCCCTCCCCCGCTCATGCTCTGTCTCTCAAAAATAAATGAACGTTAAAAAATTTTAAAATAAAAAAGGAATCTAACCCTTTTGATACAGACGAACCTGCTTCCTTTCAGATGCTGTACAGTAATCCAGTCAAATATTTGTATGTTTCCCTATCAATGGATGTACGAAAGTTCCGTTAGTTATTATTGTGTTACGGTAAGCACGATGACACTGTCTCCCGGTGCATACGGTGAGCCTAACTCCAGGGAACCTCTCCAGAAACGTTAAGTAGAGTTGCCAGCTTTCCACATGGATGCTTTACCAGTTTCACCAGTAGCATGGAGGGTCTGTTTGGGTTTTCCTGAGGGTCCTTTGGGGACTGGGACTTGAGTACCCAGTAGGCAGGTCCTCAGAAGAGTTGTGGTCAATTTATGTCACTTGTGTTCCCAACAGGCTGTGCACTTGGTGCAAAGTGCACTCAGGACTAGGTGGCTAACTCCTTCCTGGTCACTTGGGTTGTCTTCACTCTGGAAAGAGTCCCCCCGTTTGGAATCCCTTCTGAGCAACACGACATTCTGATGGGGCCATCAGCTGCCTGCTCTTGCTGCGAGGTGGACCAAGGAGAGGCAGGTCAAGGAGAATCTGTGGCTGTCCACACAAAGGCCAAAACCCGGCCTTAGACTTAGGGTGAGAGGTTGGAGGACTCCCACCGGCCCACACCCTGGCTAAATGCCAACGGATGGTAAGAATAGTCAACACTAGTTGGGCCTGTGACTCATCTCGTTTTCTACCTGTAAGGACCCTCCGAGGTGGGTGCCCCACGGCATGTGAGGGCGGAGCGCAGGTGGAGCCGTCTTGCACTCTGGCAGCTTAGTCCCCTCCGGAGTCTGAAATCTACACGATTGCATCGTGTGTGTAACCGGGATAAGAGCTGCCGAAGTTGAAAACACACCATTTCATCATCCTGTTTGCAGGGTACGGTGACCAAGGCTGCTGGCCAATTAGAGGCTTTAAGAAAAGGGTGGCTGGCTTTGCAAGGAGGGAAAAAGCAGGTCTTTGCGTCCTTTACCCCCAGTAGGTCCCGGTGGAGGCCAGGGACACAGAGGTGGGGAAACCGGAAACAGCGAAGGGTGAGGGGGTCAAGGAGTGAATGAGAGGGGTCAGGGATGGGGGAGGGGCGGGGAGA
>NW_027529584.1:167708-191195 GCF_008692635.1 Crocuta crocuta | reverse complement strand
TGTGCGCTCCCCGGATCGCGCGGGGACGCTGCGGTGCCCAAGTTTGATTTGTCCGAGTCATCGCGCGGCCGCCGCGGGGAAGCCTTTGTTTTCGGAGAGCCCTCGGGACCCGCAAAGTTGGCGTTAGGGGCCGCGGACGCGTGTCCGCAGGGGGCTCAACGGCCCGGGCTTCCGGGTCCTGAAACGTGACGTTGTCGGGGTCATTCCAACAATTCGCTTCCCCGTAGCTCGTGTTGGTTGGCGATGGTGGCACCGGGAAGACCACGTTCGTGAAGCGTCACTTGACCGGTGAATTTGAGAAGAAGTATGTAGGTACGTGGGGGCGCCGCAGGGGGGTACCTGCGAGGGCGGCGCTCGTGGGCTAACGTGTCGTGTTGTGTTGCAGCCACCTTGGGCGTGGAGGTCCATCCCCTCGTGTTCCACACGAACAGAGGGCCCATCAAGTTCAACGTGTGGGACACGGCTGGGCAGGAGAAGTTCGGGGGGCTCAGAGACGGCTATTACATCCAAGGTAGGGCCCTCACGTGCGCTTGGTGCGCTTGGGCTGCTGTCCGGTGTTTTCTGCTTCCGGGGCCGTTCCCCCGCCGTCTGTTCCGGGAAAGTGTTCAGGCGACTACTCGCGGTGTGTGACGTTCGGGGAGGGGAGGCTCCATGGAAAAGTTGTACCAGTGCGTCCCGTGCTGTGTCATGATGAGCACCGTTCAGGACAGACTGCTTTTATCCGGAGTTTCACAGAATACCCAGCATCACACACTGTTGCTGTGGCTTCAGGAGTAGCTGGGGTTTTTTTCAATTGTATTAAGTTTTACAGATATTTTTATTTTAAAATGCTTGACTGCAATTGCATTGTACCAAATAAAGGTGGATAAAGAAAACGCCTCCTGAAATCTCCTGTGATGACAAATTGTTGGGAATCCTTCCATCGCTTGAGCCTCTTTTGAATATGTACAAATATGTGGACTTGTGTTTGCCCGCCAAAAGTGTTGAGCTAAAAGCTATTAGATTGTACATTTTTCTGGCTTGTTCTATTGTATGGTGAATTTCCTTACAGGTCAATCTGGAGACTTGAGTGTTGGGGTTTTTTTTTTCCCCTCTCAAAAACTTTTAAACGTTTATCTAGTTTGGGGAGAGAGAGACACAGAACAAGCACGAGTGGGTGGGGCGGTGAAGCAGCTCCAGGCTCCCAGCTGTCAGAACAGAGACCGATGTGGGACTTGAACTCCCGAACTGCAAGATCATGACCTGAGCCAAAGTAGGACTGACTGAGCCACCCAGACGCCCCTAGATTTCACTGTTTTTAGGCAAAGGAATAATCTATATTTAGTCACCTTAGGACTTTTAAAACTAGATTCCTAGGTCTTTTGCATAAAAGAGACGAGTTGTCTGGAATGCTGATTTACTGATAGTCTACTTCAGATTTTGGGGTGAGGCAGAATTAAAGTATCACAGGGACAGATTGGATGTGGCAAGCTGGCCATTCATGCATTAGCAGGAAGTGGAATTTTAAACCTTGTGTGTTACAGTGATACAAGATTTTTAGACTTGGAAGAGGTCTTGAGAATGAGTGGAGAAATGTAGACCTCTTTCGGGATGAGATGTAGCCCGTGGTCCTCAGCATTGTTCATCTGTGTAGGACTTCGCGGGCGGGTGACGATTACTGTCAATCTCTCTTTCAGCCCAGTGTGCCATCATAATGTTTGATGTCACATCAAGGGTCACTTACAAGAATGTGCCTAACTGGCATCGAGACTTGGTACGAGTGTGTGAAAACATCCCCATCGTGCTGTGCGGCAACAAAGTGGACATTAAGGATAGGAAAGTTAAGGCAAAATCTATTGTCTTCCACCGAAAGAAGAACCTTCAGGTACGTGTCTTAAAACTTATTGTCTGCTGCATAACGGCTCAGCTTGGGACAAAACGCCCAACAACAGGGACGGTTAAAGGGATGCGTAATCTACGGGTCAAAGGAACCCTACGTAGTTTGGAACGTGCCCTAGAACAAGTAGATGTTTTTTAATTAACTTTGCTTCTTTTTTAAACAGTACTATGACATTTCTGCCAAAAGTAACTACAACTTTGAGAAGCCCTTCCTGTGGCTGGCGAGGAAGCTAATCGGAGACCCTAACCTGGAGTTCGTGGCCATGCCCGCGCTCGCGCCGCCGGAGGTGGTCATGGACCCGGCTTTGGCGGCACAGTACGAGCACGATCTAGAGGTGAGGCGTCCGTGCCCGCCGGGGCCGCTCGTGGTGCCGCGGGGTGTCCCGGGGGCTTGAGCCTCACCACGTGTGTCTGTCCCCAGGTCGCTCAGACGACTGCTCTCCCGGACGAGGACGACGACCTGTGAGAGCGGCTGCAGCCGGCGTCAGAAGTCTAGTTTTATAGGCAGCTGTCCTGTGATGGCAGTGGTGCGGCGTGTTTGCCGCTTTATTACGTAGCTGAGCAGAACGTGTGCTTCGTCTGGGGGCTCAAGGAGGCGGATGGGCTTCGGAGTGAATGTGGCCGTTTAAAAAGTACCTTCATTTTTTTGACCTCGTATGTAGCTGTTTTGGAACGCAGTTGTTTCCTTCCTGAGTTTCAAATATAAGACTGCTATAGTCACATCACAATATCCAGTGGTGAAATCTCGTTTGTCACTGTCCTTCCCATTCCTTTTCGTTTAGAATCAGAATAAAGTTGTATTTCAAATATCTAAGCAAGTGAACTCATCCCTTGTTTGGTAAGCAGTTTGAAAACCACTAACGGAAAATTGTGCCACGTTACTATTTAAATTGCTGTGTTACTAGTGTCACTGTACGAAGTATTCGGCGTTACGTTATTTTCTTTTTTGTACGTTTGAGTCATTTTACGCAAATGATCGGACAGTCATCACCGGTATTGTTGGGTAAGTTGTTAGGAAGTGTGAACCCTGTCAGCGTGGTGAAGCTACGATCGTGTTAATCCCACCTGCCTCTCGACGAAGTGGTGTCCCCTAGGGAAGAGCTTGAGACCTACATGACCTGGTCAGTAACTGGTCTGTGTCGTCCTAGACGTGTCAAATAGGTAACTTTAAGAATTGCAGTTGCTATTACTTTGTGGCAAAAGTAACCATGTTCTAGTGTAGAGCTTCTGAAAGTCGGTGAAACCATACAAACGATGGCAGGAACTTGAGAATCGTCTCATGTTAAAAACATCTCTTGTTAAAAACGCTGTGTGATTATTTGCTTTTTGTCTCAATGTGACACGTTTGATGTAAAGTTGGTTTTCAGGAAGATGTTCTGTGTTCACCTGCTGCTTCCAAGTATTCCTAAGCTTTAACGATGCCGAAGATGAGGGAATTGTGTTGGGCACCCTACAGCTTTCTCGGTTTTTCCTAAAGGATCTCTGTGGCCAGTTCAAGGGCACAAATAGCACAAGAGAAAAGTAGACCTTAGAATGGCTTCTCAGTAAATGAAAACATTGCAAAATTCCATTGGATTAAACCATTTATTTTTGTATGATTTCTGCATTTAAAAATGAGAGGATCTTATTGAGTTTGGCCCCATCATCACTTATACTGTGGCAGTTAAGTCTTAAGCTCTTTGGTTCCCGTGAGGACTGCTGTAGTTCAGTTCCCAAAGTTCTTTACGTGCCCATTTGTCTTTAGATGATTATTTTTCCTATTTAAAAAGATAGAAGAGATCTCTTAAATACACTGAAAAATGAGATCCAAAGGGTAGAATAGAAGATTCCATATTGAGTGAAGGGTACAGTGGATAGAATCGCTCTGTGTGCCACACTCCGTGCTTGACTTAAAACCAGGTTTTCAGTCTGAGATGTGATCAGATTCTTCCCATAATTGGGATGAAACTTCATTCAGATCCTAAATACAAGGCATGTGTGTTTGTGACCCTCGTGGAATGCAAATGACATGAATATTCAGAATCTACAACGTAATTTGGAAGCTGCTTCACTTAACCTGTGGGAGAGAATTTATAAGTCTTTTGTCACAAGTCTGACACGGCTTTTTGTCTGAATTTCCTGCATCCTCTCTAGTACTCGCTGTGGGAAGTAGCAGTTAGCACGATGGCCGGTTCTCCGCAGGCTGGAGCAGATGGCGGGAGCTTTTCCCTCCGTCGAAGTCTAACGGGGGAGCCCTGAATGGAAAGCCGCCTGGGCCCTTGAGCCGATGCAGACCCAGGATGGTCTTAGAATCCGGGAGGAGCAGAGTTTGAGTTCACACAGTGGGACGGTGGTGCCTTTGGGGGCGTTGGACCTTTTTGGGGCGCTGGCGGGCGGTGCGCAGGCGGGCAGGCAGTGCGCCGGCAGGCAGGGAGGGCGCCGGCTGGCAGGCAGTGGGCTGGCAGGCAGGGAGCCGGCAGGCAGCGCGCTGGCAGGCAGTGAGCGGTGGAGCACCGGTGGAATGCAGTTAGGGCGAGATGCGTGAAAAGCACTTTCGGGACTTGCTGTGTCCTATCAGCACCTCTGGGGACGGGAGAGGGTTGCAAAAACGTGTTAAACTAAAGGAGACCCTTCTTGGCGGAGAAGCGTGTGTGTACCTGAAGCAACTCCCCTGAGGGTTTCTGGTGTTTTCTGTGAGTGTCACTATCAGGAAATTCAGTGTTGAGCACCTGCTTCAGATTGATTTGCTAGTTGTGCACGTGGGACACACTTGGCCTGTTTTGAGGACTCCCTCCACTGTGTGGGGCTGCAGGCATCTCGTCGGACTATTCCAGAATCAGGCAGGCATCCACTGCCGGAGAGGTGCACCTCTACCCTTCCCGCACCCTAGACCCTTCAAGCCTGAAGCCCTATTGGGGGCTGGGATGTGGGCCTCTGTTTAGGAAGTGGGTGTACAGTCGTTGGCTGTCGGGCCCCCGGGACACCCCTCTCCCCACTGCAGCTGCCCTTGTCCCCCGCAGTGCTCCCCAGATGGCCAGCTGTCCCCTCTGCTCTGGGTGAGGGGTAAGTGGTGTCCCTCACTGGTCTCGCTGCCATGGGGGCAAAGGTCGCCTCCTGCTCCCCACTGTCCCTGTTTACTGTGCTTTCTGAGGGACCCCTGAGGAGGAGCACTTGGGGGATGGGGATGGGGAGGGCCATAGGGGTGGGATCTCCCCCCGCCCCCAGAGTTGGGGGTTTGTGGCCTCTCCCACCCATTCCAGCTAGTTTTTATTTTTTAGTTTGTACTTGATTTAAAAAATTTTTAATACTTATTTTTAAGAGAGACCCAGAGCACGAGTGGAGGAGGAGGAGCAGTGAGAGAGGGAGACGATCCAAAACCGGCTCCAGGCTCTGAGTTGTGAGGACAGAACCCAACGTGGGGCTTGAACTCACGAACCGTGAGATCATGACCTGAGCTGAAGTCAGACGCTTAACTGATGGAGCCACCCAGGTGCCCCTCCGGCTCCTTTTTAGGGGAGACGGAGTAACCTTGCCAGGTGGGTCCAGGGAGTCAGAACGACACTGTGACACTGTCAGCTGAGCCACGGGGAGGGGAAGGGAAGCTGGGATTCTGTTGGCTTTCAGTTCCCTGCCTTTACACGCCAGGCGAGTGGTCCTACGATCCGGACAGAGGCTTCCACACACCCTGAGCAGACTGGGGGCCGCAGGGCGCTGGTCTGGAAACCACAGCTCAGAAAGCGGGAACTGGGCCCGCTTGGGAAGGACCTGGCGGAGAGAAGGCTTTGGGGCACAGGGCTGAGCCGGGCTGGGGCGGGGACCTGGTGCCTTAGCCCCCTACCTGGAAGGCCCCTACAGGGCAGGAGCAGTGGCTCGGAGACCGTCGTGGCGGCAGGCTTGGGGGCAGGTGCCCCACTGAGGTCCCCTCCGCGCCACAGCGTTCCCAGAAATTCGGAGGGTGGCCAGTGGCCGTGACCAGACCTCTCCCTGTCCGTCCGACACACGTGCAGCAAACGCTGGAACGGGCGTTTGCTGTGAGCGCCGGGCACCAGCTTTCGACAGCTAGGGTTTTCCTCCCATCTGAGGTGTGACGGGCAAGTACAAACTACGGTTTAGGGCGCGCAGCGCGGGGCGTCCGGATGCAGGTGAGAAGGGCGCCCCAGCCAGGCTGGTCAGCGAGTCCGCCACCTCCGTTCTTTGTGTGTGTGGTGAGAGCACGTGCCACCTGGAGAGGGTGGGACGTCTCCAGAGCCGCCCCTGCGGGACCAGCTTTGTGCCCGCGGCCCCTGCCCCGGGCCCGCCTTCCGCCGGGCTACTCTCCGTCCCACCGCGGTGGCCCGGCCTGGCTCACCTCGCCGCTCCGGGTTCATCCGCGCAGGCGGCAGGACTTCCGTCTTGAGGGCCACATGATGCCCCGCTGCCCGCACTCGCGCCGGGGTGCCGCGCTCGTTCCGCGCCGTGTCCCCTGTAAACAGGTTTGCCTCCTGGACGAAGGGGAAAGGAGCAAGCTCCCTGCAGGCCACACCTGAGTGTAGTGCGCGTGCAGTCAGTGCTACGCGTGGTGAGAAAAGTTCATACGTCGTACTTTCAAAAGTTCCGGGACCTGGACCGTTAAGACACAGCCGCCACACTCCCTGCCTCGTGGAGGCGACTCATGGATGCTTGGTCACGCGTTTTCAGACGTTCTCCCCAAGAGCCGGCTGGCGCTACAGCACTGTGTCCACCGTGTTTTGCTTTCATCGTGGGCATTTCTGCGCCAGATGCTCTTACACCACTTTTGACAGTTGCTAGGAGCCTGTAGTGTGCGCGGGCTGCTGTGGCGGCTGACCCGCCTCGGAGGGTCGGCTTTGTGTGTCCCCTGCTTGCGCCCCTCAGTGGGTTCAGCGCTAAAAGGGGAATTTATTCCCAATGCTTAGAACTGTACGCTACTCAAACCACCATGTTTTTAATTGTAACTTTTGAAGATGTGCTCTGCTTTACCAAATCCAGTAGATGGAAAACCAAAATTATTTTTTTTTCTTTTTAAGTTATTTTGAGAGGGAGAGAGAGACACGCAGAGTGCAAGTGGGGGAGGGGCGGGGAGAGGGGGGGGTGCAGAGAGAGAGAGGGGGAGAGAGAGAGAGAGGGAGAGAGAGAGGATCCCAGGCAGGCCCTGCTCTGTTGGAACCCATGAACCCAAGCCAAAATCAAGAGTCAGATAGTCAACCAACTGAGCCACCCAGGCCCCCCCAAAATTATTATTTTTTTAAAGTTCTGTGGGGGGGCCTGTGGGGTTCAGTCAGTTAAGCGTCTGACTTGATTTTGGTTCAGGTCATATCTCCTGGTTTGTGAGTTTGAGCCCCCATTGGGCTCTGAACGGTCAGTGCGGAGCCTGCTTGGGATCCTGTCTCTCCCTCTCTGTGCCCCTCCCCAGCTTGTGCACATGCACGTGCTCTCTTGAACCTCCCCGCCCCCCATATATAAAAACAACATAAAAGGCCTGTGTGTGTGTTTTGCCACGCCATCTTCAACGTCCCGTCCCCAGCCTCTGACACGGTGCGAGATGCAGACACCAGTGTGCACGGAATTAATCCTATCAAATACCTCCCCCTCCCCCCTCCCCCCGTGCTGCCACTGACTGTGAGCTGTCTTGTGTTTTCAGAAGTGCACAAACGGAGGGTACATACACCCTCACCCCATCTTCAGGCATTCGCCTGTGCTGTGCTCCCGTTTGGAGCTGGGGAGACCTGGGCTGGTGACGTGTGGGCTGCGTTAAAGGAGAAGACCCGGGGGAGAGTCGGGCTAACGAGACAACATCGATGCTGACATGGAAACTGAGAGCTGAAATTACAAAACCACCCCCCATGCAACAGCCCAGACCCCTCAAATCACCACTGACACGGAGGCGTCGGCGGGGTTACCACGTGCATGTTCCCACCCTGTGCTCTGTTAGCTGCCGGTCACCGTGTGAGGTGCTGTCGCAGCAGCACAGACCGAGGGGCAGGGGAGCCGTAGGCCTGGGGTCTTATTACGCGAGCACCGTGATGGAAGTCCCTGGAAGGAGGCTTTGTCATGACAGACAGTGAGCAGTTGGGGCTCACGTTTCCCGAGACCCTGTACCACGGAGGCCTCGATTCCAGAGGCCGTGTCCTGTCCCCACGCTCTCTGGGGTCAGGAATGCTGTCCCTTCCTGATAAGGCCTGACTCAAGACCTGGGGTGGCTGTGGCTGGGAAGCAGTCTCACCCCCTGCCCCCCGATGTGATAGTCGGATGGAGGAGTCCGGGAGGCAGAGAGGGGGGCCCGAGGCAGAATCTCACCCCCACCCTGGATGTGACGGGGGGATAGTCCGGGAGGCAGGGTCTCCGCGTCCCCCAGGTGCCGTCAGAATAGGGAGCTGCAGACCTGAGGCACACAGATCCCGGGGTCTGGGTCCACCACTGCCCGCAGGGATGAGGGGTGCCGCCCGCAGGGCTGTGGGGAGGCGGGGAGCACCGATCTCTCACGTGTTGTGATGAAAATGGTTATGTATTCTTCAAATAATTGTTAATAGCTGAACTGTTAACTTTCACATAAATGAACATTTTTATGCATATGGCTTGAACAGTGTTTTCTTTCCAAGAAATTGAAATGGGATTATTTGGTCAGAGTTTATGAAAGTCACTGAGTTTTAAAGGCGTCGTCACACTGCTCATTGGAGACCTGATTTATTTTTTTAATATCTTGGATTATGTCGATAATTTCTCTCGGCTCATCTTGAAACATTAAGGTTATAGTTGTAATCTTTTCAAGAGGATGCATCTCTCTGGCAGCAGGTCATGGTCTGTGTTCACTTCTGTCCCCTCGTCCTCCCTCCCAAATGTCCCCTCCATTCACCCTAACACCTCGGTGCTGCCTGTTTCGGGGAACTCTGTCTCCCTGAACCTCTGGGAGGGGAGGCATGGATTTGGGCGGCCTCGCCCTTCCGTAGCGTTCCTCATCTTTGAGAAGCATCTGCAAACTTCCAAATTCCCCAGTTCTTACCGCCCCGGCTTTTCTGTGGACTCAGGGTCCTTTGCTTCTTTCTTCCCTGTCCTGCCTACTTGGGAATCTGTCCCTAGAAGCTTCTCCTCGGTGTGGGGCCTGTTCTAGGAGGGGCTTCCGCCTGTTGCACCCAGACCTGGGGATGCTCCGACAGGAGGCATTTATTACAGCCCCTAAGGTTTGGAGTCGAAGGTCAAGGTTGGGCAGGGATTGGATTCTACTGAGGCTCTGTCTCAGGCCATCAGTAGTCCTACCCCTTGGAGCTCCGCCCTGTGACCTCCNCCCCCCCCCCCCCCCCCACTACCCTCTTCCCAGTCCAGCCACCCTGGGGGTTAGGGCTTCGGTATGGGATTCTGAGGGGCACAGCCATCCCTCCCTACAGCTTCTCTGTACTGAGAGTTCCTGGGGTGCAGATGGTCCTTGAGCCCTGCCGGGAGTTGCTTCCTGATACGCAGAGGGGCAGCCCGCCCTCCGTGCTGCCCTCAGACTGGCTGGCCCTCTGTTCCCCTTCCCCCTTCCCCCTGCAGAGGTGCTGGGACGTCAGTGGCTTCTGGGTATCAGGATTTATCCCTGCGGTTGCTGGTTGCTTTGCTTTGGTTTGATTAGTTGTGATTGGTTCGGCTGCCCCGATGAGTGAAAACACCCTCACCCCCCACCCCAAAGCCGGCCTGTGAAATATTACTGCCCGAAACATTGAACCTGAATTGGATGCAGCTCTTACCCACCCGTTTATAGAAATAGGTTACATTACGTTGCTCAGCTAAGTCCAGAATATGGGAAACTCACAGGGCAACCAATTTCCTCTGGGGGCGGGTGGGGGGAGGGGAGAACAAGGGGATGTGGCTTACAAGGAGCCCTGAGAAGAGCTGGAAGCAGTCCGCGCGCCTTGTTTGATCTCAACACGACTGCTGCCCGGCTCAAGAAGCTCACGTGGGGATTCCATCAGCGACAACCCTGGTCATCTGTGTCGGCGTCACACGTTTTTACAAGGCGGCTTCTGTCTGCGTGAGGACATTTCTGCAGTGAAGGACAGAGTCCCAGTCCGTCCTCGATCCCACAGCCTCAGCGCTCACCCGCGAGTGCGGCTCCATCAGCCATTAGGGACCGCAAGGTGGGGGTTTCCTGCCCGGCTCCCCGGCTTGGTCGGATAGCTGGGACTCTCGTGAAGAATGACTGCTCTGCATCCCCCACTGGGTTGCCCTGAAAGGCGGTCTATAGGGACAGGCAGAATACATACTTGATGCTTGTCCTTTATCAATCTTCCGGATTGGTGACCGGGTGTCGTAGCAGTCTCCAGAGCTGACCGACAGCACTGTTTCTGTTTGTGGTGTCATTACGTGCTCGTATGTGTCGGTATATTTGGTGCGTTTCACGATTGCAGTGAGAATTTTCCAATTCGATGGTCAAACTGCTCTTTGTTCAGTGCGGAACCCATATCACTTGCATAGGATCCTTTTCTCTTTTAATAACGTTTTCTGCTTGTAGGCATGACAATGTCCTGGGGTCATCCTGACCCTTCTTGCTTTAGACCCAGCAGCAAGGATTTCCCCAGGAAGCCCTGGAGGAATGCTATTTGGAGACCAGGATCTAGGTGTTGGGGCCTCTGTCCTTACTAGTTGGTCCTTGGGGTTGGTAGATACAGGAAATACATATTTTCTGAAGGGAAAAAATAAAATCATATCACATTGTTATGTTCAATTAAAAATTAAGATTATGATTTTTATGTCTTAGGTTTTATATTTACTTTTTTTTAATTTTTAAATGTTTTTTTATTTATTTCTAGGAGAGAGAGAGACAGACGGCATGAGCAGGGGAGGGTCAGAGAGAGAGGGAGTCACAGACTCTGAAACAGGCTCCAGGCTCTGAGCTGTCAGCACAGAGCCCGACGCGGGGCTCGAACCCACGAACCGTGAGGTCACGACCTGAGCGAAAGTCAGACGCTTAACCGACTAAGCCACCCAGACGCCCCTATATTTACATCTTTTTAATGCTGAAATCTTGGTTTTTAATAATGTCCATATAATTATGTAATTGCTTTATCCTACAGCACATCATAGATCTAGGATAACAATGCCAATATTCCCACTTAAGAAAATAACACCATGTAGTTTCTGATTTCTCTCTTCCCCTATATTTGCTTTCCTACTAACCACATGCAGTCAAAATGCAGTGCTTTAAAACCACTTGAGGGGCGCCTGGGTGGCATCCAACTTCGGCTCAGGTCATGATCTCACGGTTTGTGGGTTTGGGCCACGCGTTGGGCTCTGTGCTGACAGCTCAGAGCCTGGAGCCTGTTTCAGATTCTGTGTCTCCCTCTCTCTCTGCCCCTCCCCAACTGGTGCTCTGTCTTTCTCTGTCTCAAAAATAAATAAACGTGTTAAAATTTTTTTTTCAAAAAAAGTAGTCACTTGAAATAAATCTATTTAAAACAAGCATCACCATTTCCAAGTGAAGAATGAAAAATGATTGAGCCTTTGTTTTGAAAAATGAAGCTAAAATTTATGACAAGTTTTGTACTTACTGTCATTGAGCTTGTAATTGTTATTATACGCTGATTCCTGCAACAGACCGAAAATGAATTGCCTGAATTTGGGAAGAACACGGTTCTTATGGAAGAATTATGGTATATTCTTCAACACACACTTGATTTTCACAGCCTTTTCATATTCTTTTTTTTTAATCTAAAAATGTCTGTTTGTTGTGTTTTATGTTCAGATTATTTCCTCCGGGCGCTGACCAGCCTTCTGATTTCTCTGCTTCCATCTTAGCCCAGCTGCGTCCGCCACACTCTTGTGTCCTGGTGAAGTGTGGGCAGTTCTTCCACGCGACTTTTATACAGTTTATCAAATCTTGCCTCTTACGTAGTACTTAGAACCCCTTAGCTGATTTTTGCTGCCGTACTGTTCACCAGGGGCACCGCCACCGCCGACTGGGGAGTGACGGACGCGGGCACTCAGCGGGGGACGGGTGGAGTAGGGGTTTTACAGTGGTCTCTACGGAATAATCCTGTGTTTGGGTGACTTTTGTCTTCGATCACAAGCTTAGTTAGGAGGGTTGGATGCTGGGGCGCCTGGGTGTCTTAGTTGGTTGAGCGTCTAACTCTTGGTTTTGGCTCAGGTGGTGTGGCCTCATGGTTTGGGAGTTCAAGCCCCGGGTGAGGCTCTGTGCTGCCTGTGGTCCCCAGAGCAGTCCCCAGGGCCAGCTGAGGCCTTGCAGGTACGCACAGTGGGGCACCAAGGGCCTTCGTCCCGCCCCTGGGCCCCACCTTGTGACAGGTACTCAGGAAAGACCAGTACATTTGATTTACCAACAGTGTTAAACGCGTACCTTTAAAAAGTCTTGAATGTGAGGGCGCCTGGGTGGCGGTCCGCTAAGCATCCGACTGGCTCAGGTCATGATCTCACGGTTTGTGGGTTTGAGCCCCGCGTCGGGTTCTGTGCTGACAGCTCAGACAGAGCCTGGAGCCTGCTTTAGATTCTGTGTCTCCGCCTCTCTCTGCCCCTCCCCCACTTGCTTGCTCTCTATCTCTCAAAATAATAAATAAAACATTAAAAAAATCTCTAACATCATAACTGTGATAGGCTAGTTTTGATTTGAGTTGAAATTTAACTCAGTTTCCTCATGGAAGGTATGCCTTATTGGTATCTATTAGTGGTGGTACTAATACTCTGTGTGTAGCACACACACATATATATACGACAAGACGCTAATCAAACAGTGAGTTTTTACACATATATGTACCAGATACAATATTAGGTACATTTAATGCTTTTAACAATCCCAATTGATCCACACTATTATTTTCCTCATTTTAAAGATGAAAAACTGGATGTTTGGAGGTTAGACTTGTGATGTATGTCTGTATATATTTGAGAGCGAGTGCGAGTGGGGGAGGGGCAGAGGGAGAGAAAGAGAGAGAATCCCAAGTAGGCTCCATGCTCCGTGAAGAGCTTAGTGCGGGGCTCGATCCCACGCCCCTGGGATCATGACCTAAGCTGAAATCAAGAGCTGGACACTCAACTGACTGAGCCCCCCAGGTGACCCTGGAGATGAAATATTAAGCATGTTGGCCAAGCTAGGCTTTAGTGAGTCAGGGTTTCAACTCAGGTACCAGATTGGTTTTAAGTTACAATATATGACAAACATTCTCAGCTTGGCCAGTCCCAGGTATTGCCAATCTTATTTATTTATTTATTTATTTACTTACTTACTTACTTAAAGTAGGCTTCATTGTGGCCAACGCATGGCTTGAACTCACAACCCTGAGAGCAAGACCTGAGCTCAAGAGTTGGACGCTTAACCGACTGAGCCAGCCAGGCGCTCCCCTGATTTATATTATTTACTGATTCCACAGGCATTTCCCGTAAATAAGGTAATTTGGAGAAGTAGAAAAAAGAAACCACTTCATATACAGAAGGACCAAACTCTTCCCTCTGTAAGTAGTGACTTCTTCTTTCAGCATTGGCCGCGCGGGTGGCCGTGGCACCGTGAGCAAGCGTGTGGCCAGCCTGAGGACCGGGGTCCTGCCCTCCAGCCCTCACAGCAGGGCCACTGCGTGACACCAGCATAGTTACAGGCGCGTTAGTAACCTCCCAGAGCAACGTTTTATCATGGAAGGCAACAAATGAATTGTGTGTCTTTTCGGTTTCAGGAAAACCGTCAGGTGTCACGTTTTAGAGAACCGGTGTGGTTATAAGACAGCACGGAACTGCCCTCTTGACCCCACTTTACATGGGGCTTTAATGGTCTAAAGGGAAAGTTCAGCAACCTTTCTTCTTGAATCATTCACGCCCCTTAAAATTTTTTTTCACGTTTATTTATGTGTTTTGACAGAGCGCTAGAGGGGGTGCCAGTGGGGGAGGGGCAGCGAGAGAATCGTAAGCAGGCTCCATGTTCAGCACGGAGCCCAAAGCAGGGCTTGATCTCGCGACCCTGGGATCAGGCCCTGAGCCGAAATCAAGAGTCAGATGCTCAACTGACTGAGCCACCCACGCGCCCCTCATACCCATTTTGTACTATAAAATTTAAAACTTTAAAAAAAAATTTTTTTAATGTTTTATTTATTTCTGAGAGAGAGAGAGAGAGACAGCGTGAGCAGGGGAGGGTCAGAGAGAGAGGGAGACACAGAATTCGAAACAGGCTCCAGGCTCCGAGCTGTCAGCACAGAGCCTGACACAGGGCCTGAACCCACGAACTATGAGATCATGACCTGAGCTGAAGTTGGGCGCTTAACCGACTGAGCCACCCAGGCGCCCCTAAAATTTAAAACTTTTTATTAAGGAAAATGTTAAGAGAACAGTAAAGTTAGTATAATGGTTAATAGAGTTAAGAGGATGTGGCACGAACCCCGTCTAGCGCCATCTAGTGTCCACAAGTAACAAATATACTTACAAACCACTGACGCTCACAGTAGAAATTGAGATCACAGAATTATCCAAAAAATGCTTCATACGGCCTGAAACTGTATGTCTGGCATTTCTTTATCTCTCTAAAACAGCAGGTTTCTATTTATCTCTCCTTGAGTGTTAAGACGTTTTTAAGAGAGTAAAAAAGTACAGGATAAGTAAAAGATACAACTGAATTTAAACTTATTTCCACCTAAAAACATATTAAGCTGTTTTCAATAAGAAAAAGTTTCCCTTTTAAAAAGAGGGTGCCCATGGTTCTGATTTCCTGATCTATTTTTTCTAATGAAGGGATTCTTTTCTTTTTAAACAATGTAAAATCTGTTTGGTTTTTCTCCTTGAGAAATAAATGGCATTTTTGACTTAGAGTTTTCTTAAAAATGAAAATAACCATGTTTTGATTACACAGGAGTGGGTGTTACTTAAAAGAAATCCAGACAATTTATACAAATATGAAGGCCACGTACAATCAGTCATGTGCTGTGAGACAAGCACCTTGCGTGGCCTGATGGCCCTTGTCCATTTTCTGTGCCCATTTTCTCGTGCACTTTTAAAATTTTTCGTTTTATTTTCCTCTCATCCTCTTCCCACCCAGGTAACCAAGGGCAACACACGGCCAGGCTGCCGCTCTCTAGTTTTCTCCAGCATCCTGTTGTGTGCGCGAACGCAAGTTTAACGGGTTTGTCAGACTTTTAGTTTTTTGAACAGAGTTTTTTGAACAGTTTATGAACACAGTCACTGGTCCCAAAGTGAAGAAACGTATGAGGCAGGCTGGTGACAAGTCACCCCCTCCATGCAGCGCTGGCCTCTCCCCGCGGGGTCATGGCCTTAATTCGTTTCTTCTGAATCCTGCCGTAATTTGTTTATGCATCACAAACACCGCTCTTTATTTTACTGCCATTTAAGAAACACACACGTTAACTTATTTAGACGTGACGCCTTTTGCTGTTTGTGCACAGCAGCGTAGCTCCCTTTGCAGGGGGGTGGAAAGTACGTGGAGATTTCTCTTTAAATAATTGGGGAGCATTGTGGCCGCGTGGGTGCGCGGGTGGCTGTGTGGCCAGTCCCCTCCCGGGGATATTAGGGTTGTTTACAGTCTTTTACTCTTACAGACCCGGCTTCAGATACAGCCTTGCACATCTGTCATTTTGTGTGCGTGCAGGCACAGCCGCGGGGCGCTCCTGGCCTGGACAGCTGCTGGCCGGACAGCTGACGCTCCCGCTGGCGGGGTGTGCGGGGACCCGTTCCCCCAAGGCGTCAGAAACAGCGTGTGTTCCGAAAAGTTTAGTGTGTTACTAAACTTTTGTAATTTTGCAATCGTGGTAAGAGAAGATCTGTAATTCAGTGTGGTTTTAATTCGCGTTTCTCTTACCACCAGTGAGGACGAACCACTTTCACTGTTGGAATCGCTGGGCGTGCAGCCTTCCCGGGTTGGCTTCGGTCACTCAGCAGTGCGCATCTCCGACCCTCCGTGCCTTTTCTCGGTTTCACAGCTCATTTCTTTTTCGGGCCGAGCACTGTTCCGCTGTCCAGTCCCCAGTTTATCCAGGCACCACCGAAGGGCGTCTTGGTCGCCCCCAAGCTTTGTAATTCTAAATGAATCTGCTCAAAACACCCATGTGCAGGTTCTCTCCAATTTTCTTTCTGCAATTAAATTCTCCTTTACTGTTTGTTTTACATTTGAACATTCTCTTACTGTTCTTAGATTAAAAAATGAAAGTTCTTGGATTTTAAAGATCGCTCTCACATTTCTATGTTTTTTAATTTTTTTGCTTTATTCTTTTCTTGGAGTTGTTGGGATCTTTTTGTAATTTCTTTAATATCAGCCATAAGCATTTAAAAATATTAATTCTTGGGGTGCCTGGGTGGCTCAGTTGGTTAAGTGTCCGACTTCGGCTTAGGTCATGATCTCATGGTTTGTGAGTTTGAGCCCCATATCAGGCTCTGTGCTGACAGCTCAGAGCCTGGACCCTGCTTCAGATTCTGTGTCTCCCTCTCTCTCTGACCCTCCCCTGCTCACACTGTCTCTATCTTTCTCAGAAATAAATAAAACATTACAAAAGTTAAAAAAATACTAATTCTTATTTATTAATAAATTACATCAGACCAACTTTTATCTAATTCATGCTTTGCTTATTTGCACTGCTTATGTTTCAAAGGTCTCACTTTCTACGTAATGTGAAATTTTATTTTATGTGCTCCTAAAAGGTATTTAGGATATATTTTTATTTATTATTACATTTTTTAATGTTTATTCTTTTTTAAAAAACTTTGCTTAACATTTAGCTTTGAGAGAGAGAGACAGAGCTTTAGCAGAAGAGGGGCAGAGAGAGAGGAAGACACAGAAACTGAAGCAGACTCCAGGCTCCGAGCTGTCAGCACAGAGCCCGACACGGGGCTTGAGCCCACAAGCTGTGAGATCATGACCTGAGCTGAAGTCTGACACTTAACTGATGAAGCCACCCAGGCGCCCCAATGTTTACTCATTTTTGAGAGACAGAGGGCAAGTGGGGGAGGAGCAGAGAGAGAGAGAGGGAGACACAGAATGTGAAACAGGCTCTAGGCTCCGAGCTGTCAGCACAGAGCCCAACACGGAGCTCAAACCCATGAACTGTGAGATCATGACCTGAGCCGAAGTCGGATGCTTAACCGACTGAGCCACCCAGGCGCCCCTCCTCTTTTACTGTTTTAAGTGGTTTTTATTCTTGGTCTTTGGTAATTCTGAACATAAGATTTTTATTTATAGAGATTTTATTAGAAATGATTAGTAAATCTGACAATTCCATTTCAGCCTCTACTTATAATAATTTGGTTTTATTTATAAACTTTTTATTTATGTTTACAAACCGTGAGATCATGACCTGAGCCCAAATCGAGAGTGGAATGCCTAACCAACTGAGCCCCCCAGGTGCCCGATGTAATCTGTCAATGCTGATGGATTTCCTAGTGTCAATCATTGTTGCATTTCTGGAAGAAAGCCGGCCTGGCCGTCGTGTTTATTTGATGTATTCCTGCATTCTCTGCGAAATTCTGCATCCGTGTTCCTAAGGGAGGTTGATGGGTGGTTTTCCGGTTCTGTGTTGCTGTTACTGGTGCTGTGAGTGTTCCCTGCACTTACTGACAGGCGCCTGGGCCGCTGGCTCCGTCTGTCACCACCGCACGGGTGAAACGAGGCTCCCTGTGATCCTCTGCTCCCAGGCCTGCTCTGCGGACTGCAGGGGTGAGGTCTGAGAGGCACGCAGCCCGGCTGACATATGGTCCACTTTTAAATGTCAAAAAAGGTTGTGTTGTCTTCTTAAAATGAACTACAGATCTTTCGAGATTTTCTGTAGTCCAGAATAAGAGAAGGGCTTTGTCTGCTGGCTTCCAGCCTGTACTGGAGGAGCAGAGCATGTGTATCAGGGTCTTGAGGTGATGGGGAGCCTGAGGGGATGAAACATCTGAACATCCACCCGTGTTTTTATTTGTTTTTCTTTTAATTTTTTAATGTTTGTTTATTTTTGAGAGAGACAGAGTGAGTGGGGGAGGGTCAGAGAGGGAGAGCTGTCAGCACAGAGCCCGACGCGGGGCTCGAACTCGCAGACTGCAAGATCATGACCTGAGCCGAAGTCGGACACTTAACTGAGCCACCCAGGCGCCCCATGAACTGCCCGTGTTTTTAGTGAAGAAAACGCATCGGTGGTTGGTGTTTCCCAGGCGGAGAGGCGAAGCTCACTGAGGAGGGCGCCACAGGAGAGCTGCCCCCTCCTGGAAAAGGGCAGACAGGGAGGGACAGGAGGGGTCAGCTCGATGGCACAGCACACACTCTTCCCCGTGGCTCTCAGGTTCTCTGTAAAAACACGTGGCACACACTCTCTCATCTTTTGAAAACCCCATGGTCAGGCTGGACCTCTCTTTGATGGGTCATTCAATAGCACCATATTCCAAGAAAATGGGAGTTTCTAAAATAAAATATAGTTGCCGTGTTGACAACTTTACATAAGGTTGCGTGTGAACAGGGAGTGGAGAGTGGGGCTGAGTTCCCGGGCTAGTCCACGAGTGTCTCATTTGACCACGTCCTGAGTTCTTTTTGAAAGAGGCAGGGCCAGCCAGGGGGCTTGCTCACTCCTGGCGGGCATGCCTGGTGGGCATCCCATCTCTTCCATGAAAATGTTAAGCTCCTACCCTTCTTGGGGCCTTTATGTTTTCCATTCCACTTGCCTGAAAGGTTTTTGTTTTGTTTTGTTTTAATTTTTATTTTTTAAGTAGGCTTCATGCCCAGCGCAGAGCCCAACATGGGGCTCAAACTCATGGCCCCGAAATCAAGACCTGAGCTGAGATTGAGAGTCGGGTGCCTAACCCACTGAGCCAGCAGGAGCCCCACTGAGAGGGTTCCAGTGTCTGGCTCCTTCTTAAAGTTGGGTCTCCACACAGACGCACCTTACTGACCACCCCTTCTGTGGTCTTCCCACGGCCCCGCCTGATGGTGTCGGGACCGTGGGTCGCCGAAAACACCAATGTACAGTGGCCAGCCCCTACCCACCCGTGGTGTTCACCGTGACAGCAAGCTGTTTTGCAGCGGGCCAGTCGGCTCGTTGTGAAATGCGGGAAAACATATTTTGTCAAATTGTATGAAATGACTGATATTTTACACTTTGACCTACAAAGTGGCAATTTCATATGATTGTCCCAAATCGCTGTGATCTGGCATCTTCCTGGCTTTTTACTTAAGTATTTCCCACTAATATTCTCCCACAGAACACAGCTCTGCCTTCTTCCCAGCCAGCTTACCCAGTTTCCTCTCCTGATTTCGGATTTTTTCTTTCCTTCCCCCAACCACTATTTCCATTTTCGGTCTGGCCAGTCTCAGCTTCTGGGTGGAAAGCCGTCAGAAATAATTTGTATTAACTTGAGACGAGTTGGTAGCTCTTCGCTCCTACCTGAGTCCTGGCGTTTTAAAAAGATTCCGGGTGACCCACGCACATCTTCCCTTGACATAATTTAAGACACTTTGACAAAGTGAAATGAAACAATCCGTTGTGGACGGTTGTATTTGTCAGGGTGTTTCTTTTTTCTTTTTTTTAATTTCACGTGACAGAAAGCCTACATCACAATGGTGTGAATAAAGTGTATGTATTTATATGTAGTGAGAAGCCAAGACTTCTAGTTAGGAGGGAGTGATGGATACTAGATTCCTGCCTTCTACCCTCTACACACACACCTGAAACAAGTTAAAAAAAAAAAAAAAAGGCTGGGCAAAATAGATAAAACTATGGTTTTTAAGATGTTAAATTTCAGGCAGTAACAAACAGGATCTCTGACATGGCCAAGAAATGAGGTGAGCCCCTCAAATACTCCAGCTCACTGCCCGGAGTGAGTGTGCATGCTGTGCCCTGGGCGAGGGACCCAGGGGGAGTCCAGCAGTCCCCCTGAGTTCGGGGGATGGACTTGGGGGTCAGAGGAGCAGACCTAGACTGTGCAGGGCAGGGTGCTGGAGGGGGAGTTGCAGAGACAGAACTTCGCTGATCTGCAGAGGGTCCTTTGTGTCTTCATCTGAATACCAGTGTGGACGTGGCGGGAACTACCCAAAGGATTAGAGAGAGTGCATCTCAGAGCACACTCGTGGCCGGAAATAGTTCCTCTTCTCACCAGCCAGGATGAAAACTTAAAAATTTATGGGCACTTTAGGTAAATGCTTTTGCCTCAGAAATAGTGCAGAATGGGACCTAAAAGTTGCTCAAATCGTGCCTAAAAACTTAAAATCAAGACTGGAGGGGATTAAGTTGTTTCCAAATAGTTTAGTACATCCTAGAAAGAAGCTCAAGAATATTTAAAGGAATGCAGAAATATCCAACAACCAACGCTCGGCAACCAGTAAGAAATCACAAGGCTCGCAAAGAAGCGACAAATGTTACCCATAATGAAAGGAAGCATCAACCAGAACCGATCCGGAAAATGCCACAGATTATAGGATTATTAGTAAAAGACATCACACTCTTATTGTAACGATCTCCATATGTTCCGGAAGCTAGAGAAAGATTGAATGGCGTATGGAACATTGATTTCTAGAGATGAAAACAGTTTTATGTATAAAAAAAACACACACACAACATGTTGGATGGGATTAATGGCGGATGAGATGCAACAGAAGATTAGTGAACTGGGAGGTGTGGAAATAGAAAATACCCTAAGAGGAACAGTAAGAAAAAACTGAATGAAATCGCCAGAGCATCAGTGATGTGTGGGATTACTTCAGTGTGAACACAGAGTCTCCCAAGCAAAGGAGGCTGGAAGACAAAATAACTGAGGAGGTACAGGCTGAAAAACACCCACGTTTGAAGAAAGCTTCACACCCACAAATTCAAAAATCTCAATGAACTCCAAACACAAGAGACACGAAGAAAACCACAGAAAGGCAGGCAGTAATCGCCTTTTTTAAAAACCAGGGATCGGGAAGAAAGTCCTGAAAGCGGCGGGCCGTGTCTTCTGTGCTGAGAAGCGCCCCTAAGGAGGGCAGCAGGCTCTGCATCCGAAAACGTGCAAATCAGTGCAAATGAAAAGACTGTAGAGCGACATCTTTCAACAGCTGAACAGAAAACAAAACCCCAAAGTGATACTTTAGAATTCTATCTAGTTAGAAAAGATAGCCTTCAAAAACAGAGGTGAAATGACGACATTTTTGGGCATGCAGATTCTAGAAGAATTCATTACCTGGAGACTCTGCTATGAAAAACGCAGGACGGTGACACCAGATGAAATCTGGACCCAGTTGGGGAACGAGGAACACTGGACAAGGTAACTACGTGGGTGTATGTATTTCCCACGGTTTAATCTCTTTGTAACGTAATTGTTTAATTTTTTTAAATACTTATTTTTTTGAGAGACAGAGCATGCGCTAGGGAAGGGCAGAGGGGAAGACACAGAATCTGAAGCAGCTCCAGGCTCTGAGCTGGCTGTCAGCACAGAGCCCAACGCGGGGCTTGACTCACTAACTGCGAAATCATGACCTGAGCCGAAGTCAGATGCATAAGAGACCGAGCCACCCAGGTGCCCCTGTAACATAATTGGTTGTTTAAAGAAAAATTAATGCCAGTGTAATGTGAGGTTTATAACATATGCACAGGTAAAATGTACCGTGACAATTGCATAAAGGCCAGCAAGGGTGGAATGGAGTGAGTACACTGTTACAAGGTTTTTATATTATACCCCATGTGAGGTAGGGTCACTTGAAGACAGACTGTGACATGTTGGGTTATACACCCCATACTCTAATGCAGCTACTGGGAGACAGGGACCCAATAAGTACATAAGGGAGGTAAAATAAGATCACTAAAAATACTCGATAGAAAGTAGAAGAAGGAAAAAGTTTAAAAGAAGAGATGGGACAAATACAAAATGTCAAGATAGTAGATTTAAGTCTAACCATACTCATAATCACTCTAATGTAAATGGTAGAAACACCCAATTAAAAGGCAGAGATTGACAAATTGTGCAATCTTATATCCCGTCTATAGGAAACCCACTTTTTTAATTTAAAAATTGAGCTATAATCGACATACACATTTTATTAGTTTCAGGTGAACCACATAATGGTTTGAGATTTTGTGTATATTGTTGCAATGATCATCACAAGAAGTCTGTCACCTGTCACCACACGTAGCTGCAATTATTTTTTTAGTGATGAGAATTTCTGAGATCTACTCTTTTAGCAACTTTCTTTTTTAAGTTTATTTATCCTGAGAGTGAGATCGTGAGTGAGTGGGTGAGGGGCAGAGAGAGAGAGGGAGGGAGAGAGAATCCCAAGCAGGCTCTGTGCCGCTGGCGCAGAGTCCGATGTAGGGCTCAATCCCGTGAGCCGTGAGATCATGACCTGAGCTGAAACCAAGAGCTGGACACTCAACCGACTGAGCCAGCCAGGCGCTCTCTCTTAGCGACTGTCAAGTGTATAGTACAGTGCAGTCAATGGTAGTCACCGTGCCACGTGTGACTTCCCTGGGAAACCCACTGTAACTACAGTCACAAATAACTTAAAAGGATGCAAAGAGATATACCATGCTAACACTAATCAAAAGGAAGCTGTATTTCTATCAGTGGAAAAGCTTTTCAGCAAAGAAACCAGGATGAAGATGATCATTTTATAATTATAAAGGGAATCAATTTATCAAGAGGTCTCAACCATCATAAGCCTTCACACACCTGATAAAAGACCATCAAAGTACATGAAGCAAATCTGATAGATGTATAAGGAGGGGTAGAAAAATCCACAATTACGGTCAGATTAACTCACCTTCTCAGTAATGGACAGAACAAGAGAAGATACAGAACACGTCATCACGCAAACTGAGCTGGCTGAGACTTCTAGAACATTCTATCCAACAAGAGTAGAACACACAGCCTTTCCAAGTGCGCACATGCACCAAGAGAAACCACATTCTGGACATAAAACAAGTCTTTGTAAATTTAAAAGGACTTCATACAAAATATGTTCCTTAACCACAGGGAATGAGAAATTGGAAACCAATAAGAGAAAAATCTCAGCCAAATGCCCAAGTATTTGGAGACTAAATAACACACTTCTACCCATAAGTCAAAAAAAAAAAAAATCACAACAGAAATTAGTATTTTGGACGGAATGAGAATAGAAACAGCATCTCAGAACTTGTCAGATGCCCCGGAAGCAGGTCTGTGAGGGAATTTGTAGCATTCTGTTTACGAGAAGGACAGTTAAAGCACTAAACACCGATAGTTGAGTAGAAAAAAGTCTCCGATCAATGACCTCAGCTTTCACCTTAAGAAATTCTTTTTTTTTAATTTTTATTTAATTCTAGGAGAGAGAGAGACACAGCGTGAGCAGGGGAGGGTCAGAGAGAGAGGGAGTCACAGACTGAAACAGGCTCCAGGCTCCGAGCTGGCAGTCAGCACAGAGCCCGACGCGGGGCTCGAACCCACCAACCGCGAGATCATGACCTAAGCGAAAGTCGGACGCTTAACCGACTGAGCCACCCAGGCGCCCCTTGCTTGTCCTGCCCCTTAAAGCTCCCTGATTTCGTCTCCCCGTTCTCTCCACTGCTCTCTCTCTCTTTTTTAAAAAGTGGCCTCAAACAAGTTTATTCTCTTACAGTTCTGGGCGTCGGAAGTGAAGAGTGTCGTCAGGCTATGCCTTCTGGGGGCTTCGGGGGCTAATCCTTCCCTGCATCATCCAGCTGCTAGAGGCGCCCCCCCCCAGCCCCCCCCCTGCTCCGGGCAGGT